>NC_142830.1:318287-636575 GCF_057945365.1 Rhopilema esculentum
ACCGTTTCCTACAGAAGGCAAAAAATGCAAGGATGAGGAGGTTAAGGAGAAAGCACAGATATGTTTGGTTTAACCCTGGTCGAACTGAAGAATGGTGGATCAAAATGGTGAATGGAGAGGGAAGTGATGATGCTTGGCATAAAAATGTTTGCCTATCAAGGAATCAGTTTAACTGCGTTGTTCGGGAATTGGCCCCTTCCATTTCTCCAGATCCAAAGTCGCCTGATTATAGAGCTTTATCTGCTGAGAAAAAGGTAGCAGTAACACTGTATTATCTTGAAGATACAGGCTCCTTATGTATGACTGCAAACTCTTTTGGACTTGCTTTGTCAACAACATCATCTGTAATCTCAGAAGTTTGCAGTGCCATTTGCAATGTGCTTGGGAATTTGCAATGTGCTTGGGAAGATATATATTCATCTTCCAAAGAGTCCTAGTGAGGGACAAAGTTGCTGAATTCGAAGCAAAATTTGGAATGCTTCAGGCCTTTGGATGTATTGATGGAACACATGTCCCTATAATTCGTCCTTCTGAAAGCTCACAAGAATTCTATTCTTACAAGGGTACTTTTCATTAAATGTTCAGGCAGTGTGTGACTACCGTGGTTACTTCATGGATGTTGATTGCCGCTGGCCTGGCAGTGTTCATGATGCATGGTTTTTTCAAATTCTGCTGTAAACAAAATATTAAGGGATGAAAAGAATTTCCAAAGACATCATTCAATAATTCCTGAGTGTGAAAAGGTCCCAAATTACCTGATTGGAGATCCAGCCTATCCGCTTCTGCCTTATTGCATGAAAGAATTTGAAAATTGTGACAGCAATGAGAAAGTTGTTTTCAACAATCTTTTGCGTGCAGCCAGAAACCCATTTGAATGCGCATTTGGTCATTTTCAAGGCACGGTGGGTAGTTTTGACAAAGACCATTGATCTGAAGTTGAATTCCGTTCCATGTCTTATTTATGCCTGCTTCATCTTGCAAAACATTTGTGAGGAAAATAAATCATATGTAGATGAAGACTTGATCAAGACACAGAGAGAAATTGGAAAGAAAAGAGAAGAGGATGCTAAACATCTACCAGACCCAGTTTTTTCTTTTGATAGCAGTGAAGGAGCAGTTGTGCGTGATGTTTTGACAAAATATGTTCGATTGAATCTACCCGATACTCTGATTTCTTAAACAATGAGTTTGTGACAATTTGGCCATGTAGTTTCCTGGTCTGCAACATATCAGATACTTTGCTACAATGCCCATTTTCCTAGAAAAAGTACTCCTGTTTGAAGAATAATCAAAATATTTTTACAAGTTTCATTTACAAAATCCTTTTTGCCAGTAAACCAAGTAGTAATTTTTCAAAAATATAGTTGATAGTGTAATTGATTTCAAAATTTAAGGAGCTCTTTAATTTTGTCCTGATGATTACCAGATCAATATCTTTGATTACAGCAAAACCCACATAAAACCTCCTTTTTTTAATTTAGCCAGAAAATAAAATTTTAGAGTGGAGGTTCTTGAAAGTTGTATCTTTTGATGCGAGATTTTACTGTATTTTGAGCTTTAAATTTTGTCATAACTCAAGAATCTAAGATTGACTTTTTTGCAACAATTATTGAGATCTGAGTAAACAATAACATCCTTTGCCAGGAATCACTATAATCTATTTTGTTGCCTAGGGCGTTTCTATTGGAAAAGGGGGAGATTCCACTTCTGGGGGGTTTCTGAAGAAGGGATAAATTGCATAAAACATGGAATTTGTAGAAAAAACAGTTTTCTGTGCAGTGTTCTCTAAATTTCAGACTTCTCCTGCTGAGGAAGTAGAAGCGAACATTGACTGATAAACAGAAAGTTGAAACTTGTGTTTGCTTTTATCCAAAACGATGCAGCTTGGTAAAAAATTGATTTCAGAGTAAAAAAGTCTTACTTTGTCGCTAACCACAAATCAATGAAAAAAATTTCAAGATCATTTTCGAACTTTGCTTAATAGAAAACTAACGAAAAAATCCGTCAGTAGATATTAAATGGGTTCTGAAATTGATTTTAAATTCAATCATTATTGTTATTTCTAGAAATGTTATTTCTTCATTATTTCATATTACAAGATTTCAATAAATAGTACACAAAAAGCAAGTTATACCTAGTTCTATGCTGCTTTTACTGTACATGGGATGAGAAAAAGGGAATAAAGCCAAAAATACGACATCATTTCGAACTAAAGCGACTTAATTGCATACCACTCATCTCCTAAACCTTTTAAACAAAGGATGTCTACTTTTCTCAGTCCCCGAGCTGCTAGCTTTATATTCCAAGTACATCATGTCATCACCACCAGACATAGAAGCCATGGAGCCCGATTTCCGCGCAACAAAGCTCTATATTAAAAAGTAAAAAATCTGAAAAATATATACAAAATTGCAAAATTATATCTTAATTGATAATACTGTTAAAGACAGTAACATCGTCAATTATTCTTTGGTAACTTGTGACGCGATTCCACAAAACGTACAACGTATCTTGATATTTGACCAATGTTTAGACCAAGAAAGCCATGGGTAAACAAAACCAATATGAAAACCTGCAGAGGAACAGCTAAGTGCACGGAACTTAGAACTAAGATAAGTAATAGAGAATTTCTGTTGGTGTACTAAAAAAAACACGTAAGGTTTGTCTAAATAAAAAATGTATTGAGATAAGTGGACATACTCTCTTAACACTGGAGTACGAAGAGGAATCACCAGGAACATTCTCCTCATCAGCGTCTGCATCGGTTGCCGCTAAAACCTTAAAATAAAACATTGCTTAATAAAACTAATGAAATTTGTTTGCCATTAAAATCTTATAAGATGACTTGCAAGATAGTGAATAATAAGCAAATATTGAAAGTCACTCAAAGCAGTTTGAAGATCAAAGCAAACAAAGATCAAACAAATCAATCAGCGTATCTTTTCATCTGCTTTTAAGCAGGGATGTTTAAATTTCCACCTTTTAGAAGGAACTCCCCAGTTGGTGGTAAACAATTGCTTCCTAAGCTACCTTTTAAGCGACTTTCAAAATGTTGCCGCAGCAAGTTGCAAGAAATGGCCATTTTGTTGTCACTTGCCAAATTGTTATCCCAGCTATGCATGGTAGCAAGCATCGGACAATTGAAATTTAAAACAACGGAAAAACAACTTACTATGAAAAAGATTTTAAACAATAATAGAAATAATCATATCTTTATTTCAAGTTGGTACCAGTTCTAGCTCTTTGCTTTAGTTAATTGAACTAATTAACGCCAAATATTTACAAAGAAATAAATCTACCATAAAAATTATGCGATTTACAATATAAACATTATCTACAAATTTAGCAATTGCAATTATCTTCTCTTATTCTTGATGTTTTTTAATATATGATTCTAGATATTTTCCACTGATAATAAAAAATAACATCGGCGACAGAAAGTGTTTAGTTCTCTTAAAGAACACATTAGCAAAGAGAATGAAAAAGGCTGCTTACTTTTTGCAATAATTCCTGCTGCTCTTTTCTAGTTGAATAAGCAAGGTTCTCCTGTTGACAGAAACTTGAGGATGAACAAAATGGATGCTATCAAAGATGAGACAAAACCTTCTTTAAATTTGTTTCGCTTTAGCTTACTCTAAAGATATAAATACTAGGATTGTGGGCAATTGGTTTTCCTCGGCAGGATCAAGAACACTTAATCAAGAAATTATTACAAATGCCAAACAATTGAGAATGCAAATATTACTAAACCTCATCCATTCCTGCTAGTCGTGTTATAACCTGAAAAACGATAAAGAAAGTATTAACACGCATATTTATCGTACATGCTCCCTTCCCCCAAAAATCCCCCCCCCCCAAAAAGCACAAAGGGAAGAATTAGGTTCTACGTAGTTCAGCTGTTGCATTGTAACGATGCTTCTTATCTAAATGCATCAAATTGTACCTTATAACTGTAACCTTGATTTATGAGAAATCTTTGCCTCTTGTTGGAGAAAAACATCTCCGTGGTGTCCTAAAGAAAGAAGACCATAAATATAGTCAGGCAGCAAACCATTCCGCAACACAGTTATTCAGCAAGCAGATGCTACAAAAGTAAAGACTATGTAACAAGCATAAAAGAGTGTTAGGAAGGGGAGGTAAGATACGCCAGTATTTTATCGATAAAATTTTAGGGTCCGGCGTTGTAAAGGTACAAATCAGAAGGTTCGGAGCAAACTCAAAATGCATCGAAAAAACGTCACAATCAACTTAATAAATTTGTCATAATAACTAAAAGGAGATGACTGGAAAACAGTGCAGGAATTACATCATGCGACATATACTATAATTCATCATCATATGCTTTGTTGTCATGACGATACATTAAATGACTTCGCAATCAGATTGAAATTACTGCAACCCACATCACTCAAATCCATCGATAATTCGTGGTTTAGCGGTGGGTAACGGAAAAGAGAACGCGAACTAGGAAAGCTAAGACAGCTGCTACTCATCCCGCCTCCTTATTCAACGAGTTGATATGAAAACACCTTTGCTTCGCTGTTCTGAACTGAAGCTTGTAACAGAAGTTTTACTTCAAGCACACAAATGCCACAGTGACGTCACAAAAATCTCAGCCTAATTTTTGCCAAATGAATCACAGAAACAGATCCACAGGACTCAAGAAAAACAGATCGGAAAACAGACCGTTGCATAATGTTTCATTCAGCACATGTGTAGTGAAATTTAGCTCTACACACTTAAGAAAAGCTTTACTATTTTGGTTTGCTACCCAATTACGTCACAATTACTTTCAAATCAATATCCAGCTTGGTAAGATGATTTAATTAACAAATGTATTTAGATATGTGGCAAGACTCGAGGATTGCACGCAATCAATTATTCATCAAGGAACTTGCGATGCTCGGTCATCACAAGTTCCTTCGTGTAAAAGTCCTCATTCTAATAAAGATTGGAGGTTGGTTATTCCCTTTTCACTATGGCGCTATTCGAAACATTTCAATTTGTTGTTCAATTTACATACATTGGAAACCAAGGAGTAAAAAAAGGCATTGTATTCTTCTGCAGCCATATCTATGAAGGAAATAGTAAAAAATCATAAGGAAATAATAACATATGGAAAGATGCAAAATATGGATATGAAAACAAAGCATTGAGCGACAAATTAGCTACTTGAAACCAAAATAAATAATGGTATACATCCTACTTCTAGCAATAAATAAAATGCCTATCAATTTTGCACTTCAATCTGTTCTTCAGTTCCTTTTTATGCACTGACTTCAAGCTGGTTTATGTATGCTGCTTAAAGAGAATAAAAGGGGCTTAAAGAGCGAGGAAGGGGCTTAAAGAGCAAGGAAGGGGCTTCAAATGCAAGGAATGCCTAGTTAGTAATTGAAGTGAACGGCAGGGTAAAAATTAAGCTTATGTCAAAGACTCATGAAAGGTCAGTAATTCCCCTCAACAATCAAAGGATTTTGTACAGAAACAGAAATTTGCATAATATTTAAACAAAAATTGCATCAATGTTGCTGAGCATTTGTTGAGAATCGTTACCTTTTTTGGCCCTCAGAATCCTTCCAAGCCGCTGTGCCTCCTATGGGTAACAAATGAAGAGTCGAACATAAAGATTAAATTCTAATAAAAGACAGTCTACTTAGAACGACACAATGAGAGGCTGGTTAAAAAGGCAGTGCAGCTGCAAATAAAAAAAAACATTTTAAAGTGGTTCTATATGCATATGCTGTATATCATATAAATTACTGTGCATTAAATTGCTTGAAATTGCAACAGAAACGATACTTGCCTGTCTTCGTGAGCCACCGTGAGACGAAATCTACAAAGAAATAGTTTTTGCAAACAAATCACCTGTTTTAATGAACACAAATAAGTCAATCCTTAACTCTCCTTTCTTAAAGTTAAACCATCAAAATGAAATCAAATAATTCTTCAGACTGCAATATTTCAGGGAGAATTGGCTGTAATCAATCCGATTCCCGTAGGTAGACAAAAATTTCACCCACCAAAAGGAGAGGTTACTCTCTAAATTTCGCTTCAAATGAAAAAAGATAATATGGAATTTAACGTCTTGATTTGTGTTATATTTTTGATTTTCTAATTTTTCTATAACCATTAAAATTATGATGCAAAAAGAAGAGTAATTGCTCACAGTGCCTCTCAAATGGTATTTTGTTTAAAAGACGTTTAACAGTTATTCTCAGCTTAATGCCAAAACAAGATCAGCAATTTCTTTAAAGGACAAATAGATGTTTTGGTAGTTTATTGCCAAAAATGGTCCTTATTATTCTCCAGTAAGATTCAAATGAAATAGGATTCTTCGCAAATTCAGACGTTTCCCTTTGAAATCAATACCTAAGACGTTTCCCTTTGAGTATACTAGACAAAGACCAAAATTGGTTGAATATAAAAAGGTATTCTCCACAAGATTACACAGATCTGTTTTTGCTGTCAGCATCATTCTTTCTTATGCTGTCGTCAATACAAACAAATATTTTGAATTAGCTTGCAACGCGTTACCTGAATTAAAACGTTTGCTTCTGGCATATCAAATGATGTATCACCGACCTGTGATTTGAATAATTTGAAAAGTACATTGACCATGAGCAATTCAACCATTGAGCGATTCAAATAAACATTGAATGGCAGTGCAAAACTGTTTGACGCTCAAATCAACAAGATATGCGTATGTTAAGCATTAAATAGCATATCCCAGCTAAAACCCGGATCTCAACAACATGATAAGTATTGCAATTTGCTGGGTAGTAAGATATTTAAGAGGTTGCTTAGGAAATTATTGGTGGCCCGGGAGATATCCCAATAAACTTTCTATAGCATGGATCTTTCCAAAATTGAAATATATGTGCAAATATTCTTTGCTCATTAACTGACCAATAACTAGGGATGAGGAGGTATTGAATCAATTCTAGCTGCCGGCAAACCGAAATCTGATTGAAGAAGTTTATCGGTTGCAAATGATGAGCATCCCTGTCAACCTGAATAACTGCTGTTTATTTAAAAAAGATTCACCGCATCAAATTATGATTTACAAAAAGATCTATCTAACCTACCTTTGAAATAAAGATTGTATTGACAAGTGGATTGTGAACGAAATTCTGAATGATCTGTAGTCGTTCACCTTGAGTTGTTGGCCCATAAATAAACGGCCTATTGAAGAAAAACGCTATTGGTTAATTAAAGAAAGGATAAATATTTGGAAATAAACACTTTGCATACCGAAATGTCTGCAGAATTTATCAAAGCTCTTAAAACACTCAATACACATTTAAATCTAAGTGTAAAAAGTTGCGCGAAAGATGGAATTAATTATGTCATATCAAGAGAGCCATCATTAGAACGATCTACATATAATCGAAACTAAGTTGAATTAGCAGATTAAACAGGGAGTCATAATAGATGTCAAAGTACCAGTTTGTTTCGGTGACTATCAGGGCCTTTCGAACTAAAATGGAATTAGATAGGAATACTTGCTTGTTAAGCTTGACTGCATAATGCTTCAGAGCAAAGACATTGTCAGAAAATACAATTATCTTATCGTTGCGCCTGCAAAAAAAGGAACAGAGTGATTTCACTCCTAAATTTGTAATGAAAAGCTTAGTAGGCCAATGACTTTCGAAATGGAAATAGTATAGAGATGGAGTAGGCAAACTTTCTGTGTGTTTTGGCAAGGATTATAGAAACAAGGTCTGCACAAAAGGAAGAGTGTTCTGAAAAAGAGGACATATCGGATTCAGCGCGATTCACGATGTACAGCGTGATACAGCCAGCATTTGTCTATTGGTCCTTCATTTACGAAATAAAAAACGCGATTCTTCTAATTCTTCAAAAGACAGTAAGCAAATTACGAGAGTAAAACATATATTTCAGATACTTTGTAAAGACTTTCCAATCAACTGTATCAAACTTATAGTTCGGCAGTTAAGGATTGCAATGTTGCCATAGCAACTTAACCATGCCACCTTTCTAAACCAACTGCGCATTTTAGTTGCCAGCTTGGAGCAGAGCCCAAAAGCGAACTGAATTTGCGATGTGATTCTATTTTCATCAATATTGGGGTAAAGACTATATCAAAGGGTGAAGCTTGTTTCTTTTTTATTATTATTACCATTAAATATTAAATAACATAAAACCATTATTGACGCAAATAAACAACCAACCAACCTTTCATGAAACCTGATTAAGAACTAGGGGAAAAACGGGAGAAACGCTATTAGTGAGAGATACTAATAGGAGGTGCATATGAAAAAAGAATCTGAAGATTTCTTCCCGTACATCTTTTTTTTGATAGCAGAAGCCAAATATTACCAGTTTTATACAAGTAAATTGCCCTTCTAAGCTTTTTAATTCAATTTTCAAAGAAAGTTTTCCATGAATATATGGGAGAAACGAAACGAAATCTGCAAATTCATTTATCGTAGTAGGATCCAAGTATGGGTTGCTTCATTCTCCATTTTAAATGAAAGAACGCTTCAATCCCAGTCACGTTGCTTAAGAGTTTTCACAGGAAGCTTCGAACATACAAATAAGCGCAACAGATTGAATGAATATTTAAGCTTTTTCCAAAAAACGCTTTTGAAAGCACTAAAAACTCACCTCACAAGCTCTGAATTTGTTGGGGTTCATAACATACAAAAGCTAGATGTGGTAAAAAGAAATTTGTGAAAATGTAGTAGAATAAGGATGATAAAATAATTAAAGAAATACGCTTGACATAATGGTTAATATTGTGCTATATAAGGCTGGGACGGGACTGAGTAAAAAGTGTTTATAAATCAAGGAATTGCCTTAACTGATAAAGGAGATGCTAAAAGCTGGCATTAGCAAGATGCTTATGAAGATGTGTTGACATTAGCAAACACAGTCAAAAGAAAATGGTATGAGACGCCTACCATTCTTTTTCTACTTTGAATGCCAAGGTATTCACGGTAAAACTCAGGCACCATCGGACACCACACCTGTAACGGGCAAAATGTTTCATTGGCTACATAATCCATATTTTTTGGTAAAATACAGTTAAATACAGTTCTCTCTTGATTTATACTCCCTACACTATATTCAAGCTTATTATGCCCTCGTCAAAGTTCTTGAACCATGAGAACATTCAATAGAGGCCAAAATAAGAGAGGCCAAAATATGATGATTCCGGACTTGCTTAGTAAAGGCATGCTTAGTGAATGATGATGGTGTTTGGAAATCCTGTCTTGATATCATTTTACTTTTTTTACTCTGCCAAATCAGTAAAATGTTTCACTATAAAGCGTTCAAAATAAAGCACTCAAAGATATCCGAGCTGATTGTAAATACAAAACTTAATCGAATTCCAATTTTTGAAAGTGTAAGTCAAAAGTATTTTAAAGGTAAAAGCATTCGGTGGGCCGGATGAAATCTTGTTGCGGGCCGGAGGTTAAGAATGGCTGGATAGACAAAACACTATTTATCGATATGATTCTCAAGAAACTTGACGCTCAGTTATCAGAAGGCGTGGAAAAGATAATCAATCTGGATAAGAACTCTTTCCATAGTGTCGAAATTTTGATTTGATTAAATGCTCAATGCAATACACTGACAAATCTTTAGCTTTAAATTGATTAAGAATAACACCACACACCTCGGCACACTGCACCCTTGCAAGATAACCATTATTCTGTAATTCCATCCAGTTTGCTTCGTAAAGTTTTGGTCCAATCAAAAAGTTCAGGTCCTGCGACATCACAACAGATCAAAATGTATATGAAGTGTGTAGAAGAGGTATTTTCTAATTTTAAAAATGCATTCTGCAGAATCTAACAGCCAGTCGTTCTAGGACGAACTCATTACATGAAGGTTCCAAAGCACATTAAACAAAACAATATTCCTTCCCCTTTTGATGCGAGAAGGCGCTGCGTTTGCTGTTCAAAAACATTGATATTTCAAATATTAGAGTAGATGTTAACATAAGAACCTGGATTTTGTCATCTTCTCTTACCAATGTCGCAGTCAAACCCAATTTAGTGTGAGCATTGACAACTAGAACGAACGAACAAGATGAATTTAGGCAAGGAGTGCAGAAATAATTGCATGTGATGTGGAGTGAGGAAAAGTCCTCTGACACACAGTGGTGTTTGTTGTTGTTGAGGAAACCAAGTTTTTCCGGTTAAAAAGACAGACACTGCTTCCCCATTCCCCTAAAACAATGTTGGTTGCAGAGTCAAGTATCACCGCTATCTGAAATAAATACATTGAACCACAACAAACCACTTGATTTTACATAAGCAACATTTTTGCAGGGGAATAGGGGAATTCAGTATGAAATAATCAAAAATTCAGTGTAGTGTACCAAGACTTGTGGCAGGCTTTGCAATTGATGTCTGATGATAGAAGATTTCATGGCCAGGAGATTAAAAATTGTTGAAATCTTGCGAAGATCTGGCGAAAAGAACACTATCATCTGGAAGTAGTATTACGCATTATCGCTTGTAAACCAAGAAAATTATCACAAAAATCTCTTTTTTCTTAATCGACAACAAATTGAAAGATCTATAAATCACTGGAAAAGAGATGATGAGAAAACTTGTTTAATTGAGCACACTGACACAATTTAAAAATATTGCGGCACAAAAGTCTTATTCAATGCCGGAACATGTAGCGCTGGGTGAATCCGTTGTTCTATGAAAGGCAAGAAAGTACTCACTTGTCAAGACTCTCCTAAATTGCTTTGCAGGTATCGTGTGAACTTCTGCAGAAAAATTATTATCACAGCTTATTTTGAAATCTTTAACAAACAAAATGCTTATTAAATATTGCAGGAAAAGAAAGATTCTACTCTGAAATCAAAGAATGAAGCATGAAAAGTTCAATTAATAACATAAAGATCAACATAAATTATTAAACACCACTTCAGCTGCGTAGAAATTGTTTACAAAAGTGGCAAACGGCTTACCATCTAGCAACATAAGACCCCATTCTGTCGATCGAAGAAACTCCATTATCTAAGTGCGGAAATAACAAAAATTGTAAGCTAACTGGAAAAGTTAGACTATCCGAATAGAAAAAAGAAGTATGCAAAGTAATGTTAGTAAGCGGATCTGCAAAAAAACGAAAATATAAAACAATTGAATTACACGTTATAATTGAAAACACTGGAAATTTAAGGTAATTACATTACATTCGAACTTAGTGAAATGACGCGTAACAATTTCGGGTTGCTTAATTGAAGATAACAAGCTTAATAACTACAAAACACGGGACCTAGTTACTAACATTGATCTGATCACAATCAAGTTAATTTCTACAGGCAGGAGAAAATTTTAATAACAACTGCATGCAACATTATAAATTGAATAAAGAAAACGAGATATTCACTAATAGATAAGACAAAAAACACTAAAAAGATTTGTGTAAGTCTTTTTAAAGATGTATTTTGCGAGTTACTACCATGTTAAAACGAAGGCCTTACAGTTTATTAATCACAGAATTGTATTTTTTGAAATCGTAGCAAAGAGCTTGAAGAAAGAATATCATTTGTAGGGCAAATTAACACACGAACGGGCCCCATTATCATCAAAACATCAACTCGACTTACGGCCTCGTTTTGGAAATTTGTTCAAAAATTCATTGTAGGACATTTTTAAGCTCAAATTTGGTTTTATCATCACAATTCGAGGCTTGATACAGTTTTTTACATTGTTTGTGCTTGTATTTTAGATTTTACGGAGAAATCAAGTTTGAAAACTTGCAAGGGATTTGAACGCAAAAATCATTCCGGATGAAACTTTACCCCCCTAGTCGCCTAACACGGTCAAATCCCTTATAAAATTTTTATCTTTATGTCGTCACAAAATCAATATCGTGAACAATACCATAATGAAAACTTCCAAGTAGACTAAAATCCTTGCTCTCAATCCGAACCTGAGGTCAAAAATTTTCTACAAAAGAATTCGAAGAATTTTTCAAAATGAGGCCGTAAGTCGAATTGGCGTATTACTCAGCATCACTATCAATTCTTCTACAGCAGTTAGAAAAAAGGGTACAGAAGGGTAGAGAAGGAAAACTGCACATGGGTTTATATTGTGGTATTTCTTTTCAGTAAAGTAAGGCATTACGTCATTCTTTGTCTGACCTGTTCTGACTCGTATGATCTTCGCATGGTGTGCGCAACCATAGAGTAAGTTGTTACTGCCACGTGACAATCTACAAAGAAGACAAAAATGAAGACAAATTGGCCCGAAGAGGATTAAGTTATCCCAAAGTATTACTAACATCTAAATGACAGAAATCAAACTAACCAGGTTCGCCTTTGATTTCATTTACACTACAAGGTAGACAGTTTGAAGTGGTTCGACCCGGGTTACTTTTAACCTAGGGCGAACCCAGGTTAGTATGTGTAGTGTAAACAGGGCTTAACAGTGCAACGAGAAATGCAAAGACCTGCTATGTGAATACAGCTGCACTTTTGCTGTGAGAATGCAGATCAACTGTTGCTGTGAGAATGAAGAATTTGTATTAAATGTTTACCGACAGGTTTGTCCTTGGCATCCGAAGTGAATCTGCATATGTGTTTGTCGTCGATATTCGCCCAAAGTTTGAATTGAGACCTCCATTGCTCGACTGACACACCTATGAACGAGCAGCAAAAGCGGCAATTTAAACGATAGTTTACGCCAATTGAAATCCTATTTATGACACTTGTGTTTGGAAACATAGCATACAGAAACACTTTTCGCCCGACATTTCTAAAAGTGTAAATGTTAGATAATGATGAAAAGACAAGCAGAAAGTTTAAATCCAGATGCGGACCGAAAGTAACGCTAGAGGGAGAATGACACGTTAAACTTTGGGCATCCGCATATGGATATAAATTTCTGCTTACTTTATGTCTTTAAATGAAATCTATACTCTGCGGACTCACGGACCAAACGCACACAAGTATGCTTTGTTACGGCTTTTCTGTGCTATCTTGAAATAATCCATAAATTGGTACTGCCTTAACAACCAAATGCATTAGCAAAAAAATATTGTATGGATCGAGAAAATTCATTCTGAAATAAGACTCGGTTTTGATGCAAAGAGGCATGAAGAAGGTATTCTTCAACACGACATTGTTACGATGTTAAGCAGATCTTTTTTTAAAAAGCCAAGGTAATGATACGAAGAGGCCTGAAGAAGGTATTCTTCAAACATGAGATGGTTTCGATATAGAGCAGTAATATTTTAAAAACACATGGTAAAAATACGAAGAGGCCCAAAGAAGATGTTCTTTAACAAGATACGGTCACGATATGAAGGAGAATCTCCTTTAAAAGAAATGGTTTCGATATAAAGAAGATGTTTTTTAACACAACATGGTAACGATGTGAAGAAAATATTATTTAATTAGACATGGTTTTGATACGAAAAAGCGCAAAATACTCTTAAACAAAACATGGCATCGACTGTAGAAGCATTAAGAAGTTGTTCCCTAATAAGTCTCGGTTATTCTCAAATAATCAAACAGACACGAAGATCTTTTTTAACAAGACTGAGCTTTGAAATGAAGAATCATGAAAAGTTCTTCTACAAAATAACATTCACAGTCTCTAATAGAACTTTACAAAATGAAAACTTGATCGCTGCAGCATCCCCCACCAACATAGTTTCATATGGATGAAGAGAACACTTCATTGCAACAAAGATTACCTGATGTGCACAATACCAAACACTTTTTACGGACTGTGCAGGCGGCTGTGACCCCAACGAGAGTTTTCCCAGCACCTGCAAAGAGACATTTCGTTAAGAATTAACACCGCATATGGGACAATAAAAGCTTTACTATATACACTTCGAAAATATACATTGAGCAGAATAGCAGATGGACACAAAAGTTAGCCGTGAAAGTGTTGAGAAGATGGTCAACCAAAAGCCCTTGTGGACTTCTACTTAAGCATTTTGCAGGCTATAGACGTCTGGGCGAAAGGCACGGCCGATTTTTTTAAGAAACACCCTCGTCAATGTAATGGATATCTTAAGAAAGGGCACTTTATCTTCAAAGCATTAGAACTAACCACAGGGAAGCACAATCACTCCTGATCTTGCTCTTCCATTGCCAAACATTTTTCTTAAACTTTTTTCCTGTAAAAAGAAAAGTAACACTGGGAAAACAAGACATCAACCAGAATCATAAAAATATTGATAAGGAAGTTTCCAGCTGAAATGTATGTGAAATAGCGCAGCCGTTTCATTCATAATATTTGCACATCATAGCCCACTTAGCGTCTTAAGTTCTCAAGACACACTTGCAAAAAATCAAAAATTGACAACTAAAAACTCTACACAGAGACACAATTAGGATACATTTTAACATCACAAAGTAAATTTAGATAAAAACAGCACACATATATATAACAATATCTAGTTTAAAGCAATAAACAAACCTGATAAGGTCGAAGAAGTGTCGTTGGCTTCAGATCAATACTAAGAATGATAATATCAGTCACAAGGACAATCCAAACGCTTGTTGGTTTAAGTAAAAAAATAGCAGAATTGGTTTTATACAATATTTCACTTTACTATACATTACTGTGCACGATGCTACGTGTTATACAATATATTACTTTATGGTACTTTGCTGTAAATTATTGAAGATTATAATTAATGAAGATTATAACGTAATTAACGATACAATATTTCACGTTCTACATTTCACTTACTTAATATCCGGGTTAGTGGTGTCGTTCTTAAAGTCATATTCAGCAAGCAACGGAAAATCCATCTCTATACACCTGTAAAAAACAGCACACAGTGCACAATGAATAGAAGTTTAAAAAAGGTTCCTTTCTTTACAGCTTTGAAATTCATAAAACAACAAATTGCTCCATAATAGTGTAGCATTTATAATATAAATGTCACACTGACGACAACGGGTTTTCACAAAAAACAACGCTCAAAGTCATGTCAATACCAAATTGAAGTTCAATTCAGAATTTTTTAAAGTTTTAAATATTAGGAAGGAAGTTAAGCTACTGCAAATCAAAAATTTAACTGAACCATCCAGAAGTTTTGATAAAATGAAAAGTTGCTTCTAGAATGAGACTGTTTTTAAATACACTCGATTGGGTTGCCTTTGGTGGCAAGTATGAAAGATCCTTGGCAACATCAATTTTGAAATCTGAGACTCGACCAAGGAGGTCTTGTTGCAATGCGTTTAACTGAAGGCAGCGTATGTGAAAGTGTTCATTATTGTCTCTAAATGTACCAAAAGTACACACTCAAGGATTCAAAATTATGCTTTAATCTATGATCATTTAGAATTTCAAAGTTAATTAAAAGCCATTTTAAATTGATAATTTTAAGCTGGCAGTGTTCACCTTATGCAGGAAGAGCGCTATCTAATATATCTATGCTTTGCAAAATATATCTATGATTAGCAAGAAAGTATTTGAAAATAATAGTGTAAAAATAAGATCACAGTAATCAACATCGTTGATCAATTTTAATGGAGTATTTGACCCTTTCCGGTTGTCTTGGTTTGCGAAGCACCGCCCCGACATTTAAAAATAATTTAAATAAAAAAGCTTTGATACTTCAAAATGTACTTAGAACTACCTTCTTTGCAATTCTTCAATTTTTTCTTGAGTAACTTCAAATGACACTGTCTGGGTCTAAAGATCGATAATGAAAAAAATAATCAATGCAACCCGTGAAATTTAAAGCTGAAATTTGGTGAACAAAAATGAACAATTCCTTGATGATGTACACATGATTGCAAATGGCAGAGGTTTAGATTAATCAAACAGTAAAATGCATGAACTTTTGAGATAATATCAACTTCTTACTTCGTCGATTAAATATTATTCTTATCTGCTGCTACAAAAAATATCATAGGCTGCTGAACGCCTATTGCCATTTTAAATATAATTACTCTTTGTTTTATATTTACAAAGTTAGTCTTGCAAAAAATTAAAATAAAATGCTTCCCAATGTTCCCCGAAAGAAAGCGATTACAAAAAGTTGAAACGATATGTTAGTTGAATCAAATCAGTCTAAAGCTGCAACAATATTCCATAAACCATTCTTCTCTCCAGCTGCGTTAAGTATCATCCTCAGCTTATTTATGGATCATTACTTAAATATTTATCTACCTTGTGAATATAAACATCACCAGTAATTGAATACGTTTGCTATTTAAAGCCAATTTTCAAGCAGCTGCAATATGGATCCCATACTGATTCTAATAACCAGTAAACACTGAAGACGTGCAGTGGATAATGGCGGTCGCAAAGCCTGTCCCATGAAAATCATTTTCTGTTATAATGTAGAATATGAATATAGTTAACAGCTAGAACGGCAACCTCACGCATTCAGCATATTGACACAAGCTTTTCTAGCTCTGCGTTCTAATCGAATCACCAAAGAAAAGGCATGGCATTGTTTCTCACCTCTTCTTCTGCATCGTCATCGTCATGGACGATCTTTTCAATAAAATCTGAAATATCCGTTGGTATCTGCTCTTGAACAACATCCTGAGTATAAAATGTCAGAAATTCATGATTTTTATTATAAGTTATCAAAATAGATTTTCTCTGAATTGGGCAACCGAATCCAGGGAATAAAAAGACTCATAGAAGTGACCGGGAAAGATTTTTGGGAAGGGATGAAAACCACTACCTAAATTCAGAATAAAAAAGAATTGATTTTGAATGGCAATGCGGAATTTGATAACAAAGCTACTTGCTCTGAAAAAATGAACTTCAGAATGTTACTGAATTGAATTGAATTTGGAAGATAGTACAAAACACATGCAGAATAGAAAAAACACAATCTTCATACGAGAAGTACAGGCCAATAATGGAAACTTTTCATTTTGAATTCCAGTTAAAACTACAATTACAAATCTCACTATTACAAGGTAAGCCTGTGTTTACAAAATAAAAACTATTACAATCGTAGTAATGAGAAAAGAAAACAAAAATGTTAAAAGGGGAGTAGCTCTGGATTAGTTCAAGTTTTGTTTCTACAGCAGAATATATAGTATGTGGTAAGAATGGAGATGCTTGTAAGTTTGGAGATGATATAGTGTTTCTGTTGATGATCAATGGACAAAGAGTCACACATGTCGATGAATGAGCTGCAGGAGTCGCCAAAAATATCAAGTGAACTGATGGAAAGATTGAAAAACGAGACTGATTTAAACTGACGTTTTAAGTCAGATACGAGGGTGGCATATTTCTCTGACTTTCTGACAGCATTGCAGTTGAGATTTGTTTCAAAGCCAATGGTTAGCTCTAAAACGTACAGACAGTTTTCCTTAGTTTTGAGAAGTAAGTCAGGGCGTAGTTGATCTCCAGTTATGATAGAAAGGGAAAGAAAACCTGGTAAATCTGCGTAGAGAGAAGACCCGTTTATTGCTTGGAAGGAAGTGGCTAAAAAGTTTAATGCAGAATTATGACGCCAAGTATAGCGGCCTTGATCAAGGTACTCTTTGCATCCAGCAACAACGTGTAGAAGTGTTTCTGGAAGAAGACAGAATTGACAATCAGATGTTTGACTAAGGTTCCATTTCAGCAGATTTTTACGAGTTGGAAGAGTGTTGTTAGATACTTGATGGTAAAGTTAAAGATGTTACTAGGCAAATTGCTCTGTGTACTTGACCAAATACCGTTCAGCTTTTCCAGTGAATGTTTCAGTAGCAAGGTAATTGTAGCTCCCTGAGATGGTAAGTTTTGAGAGAGACGTTCTTTGTTGTCTGATTTGAAAGCCTTTAATACCTCTTTAGTATTACGATAGATGTCGTACTGTAGGTTCGTGCTATGACTGGTGTTTTTCCATAGGGTTTGAATGTCAGTTTGGTATTGCGTAAATTTGATAGAAGACCAAACTGATTTTCTGAAAGGATTATTCGACTCAATGTTGCAGAAACAAAAAGATCAAGGCACTGGCAAATGTAATTGGAAACAAGATTGTCTAGGCTTTGGACAACCCAGGTCTTTGGTAGATCTGCAACAGTAAAATGCCATGAAACTTTTGACAGAATATAACGATGGTATAATAGCAGTTTGTTTTTAGGATGGAGAGGTAAGTCGTCAATATCCTTCATAAGAGTAGAGAAAAGAGAAACGAGTTTAGATTTATGGTTTTGGTTACTCATTTCAAAATCAAAGAAACGACCAAGATACTTAAAGGAATTGCCATTTTTGACAGCAGGAACTATTTGGTTACAGATGAAAAGTTTCGGTTGAAATTGGAGGGATCGCGTAGAGTGTTTCTTGACACCAAAGGTAACACATTTGTCAACCCTGACAATGAAGTTTGCCCATTGGCACCATATGGTAAAGCAGGTCAATAAGAGTTGGTTCTCCTTTTCTCCACTGGTAACAAAAGCAGCATCAACAACAAACTGAAACCAGTGTACTGGCTGAAACATGCGGTCATTACCATCATGGAGTACCAAGAATACAAAAGTTATTGGAAGGATTAAAGGGGCACAAAGCTGCTGGGCCAGATAAAATCAGCCCCAAAGTCTTAAAACAACTTGCAAAAAGTATTGTCCCAATATTAGCACTAATATTTAGAAAGTAATATGATACAGGGACAGTGCCACGGGATTGGCAGAAAGCTAATGTTGTTCCAGTATACAAGAAAGAGAAAAAGTCAATGACCAGTATTGATCGCCCTATCTCTCTTACCTATATTGTCTGCAAGATCATGGAACATGTTATTGTTAGCAACATAATGTCTCATGCTGTTTCTAATTCAATTCTGTATAATCTGCAACACAGATTCAGGGACAAACGTTCATGTGAAACACAGTCCTTAGAATTTCAAGAAGAACTATTAAAAAATCTTAAGGAAAGAAAGCAAACAGATGTGCTTATAATGGACTTTTCCAAAACATTTGATAAGGTGGGTCACTTAAGGCTGTTGGAAAAGTTGAAATACTATGGAATTAGAAGTAAAACAAATGCATGGATTAGCAGCTTTCTTATGAACAGAAAATGAACAGAACAGACAATGCTGCTAGATGGGGAATACTCATACGAGGCAGATGTCCTCTCTGGGGCCCTCAAGGCTCAGTATTAGGTCCATTATTCCTCTTCTATATGAATGACCTGCCCAAGACACTAAATTCGACAGTGAGACTTTTTGCTGATGACACAATAGCGTACCTAGCAATTAATTCGGAAATAGATTCAATAAGCCTACGAAATGATCTTGAAAAGTTAGCACAATGGGAGGATAAGTGGCAGATGGAATCTCATCCAGAGAAATGTCAAATTTTTACAATAACAAGAAGCAGGTCATCAATGATATACGATTACACTCTCCATGGGGAAAGTCTGTGCCATGTAAGCTCTTACAAATACCTAGGATTAACACTATCAAAGGATCTAAGCTGGAATCAACATATCAGTCACACTGCCAGCAAAGGCACAAGATCCCTTAATTTTCTCAAAATGAATTTTCGCATAAACTCGCCTCAACTGAAATTAAAAGCCTACAAAGCAATTGTAACACCAGTTGTTAAATATGCTACAACGGTATGGGATCAAGTCCCAGGAACTGGACCAGATTATTATAACTTTTCGTACTTTCCCCGCACAATTCAAGCGTGGAGTATGTTACCACAATCAGTGATTGACTCAGAAACAACCAATTCTTTTAAAAACGCAATTTAGTATATGTAAATAAAAAAAAACTTAATGTAAAAAAGAGAAAACAAGTTTGATAAAAAATTTTACGGTTGCAGTGCAGTTTGATTCCATAGGGTAAAAATTCATAGGGTATCATTATAATTGGATAAATACTATCTTAGTCACGGAACTGCTGCTCTGTTGCTTTACTTATTCATTTGTTATTATTTGTTGTTAACGTTTTGTGTGTTTTTCTTTGTTTGTTTGTTTGTTTTTGTTTTCTTTACATCAACAGAGCCTTCAGCATTGAAGTTGTTGATTAAATACGTAGAAGTAGGAGTAGAAGTATGGGCGGGGGGGGGGGGGGGAGGGGAACCAAGCTGCTTATATTTATCTGATTTGATGTATTGTATGATAATGGAAACATTTCATTTTCAATTCAACTTAAACTACAATTACAAATCTCACTATTACAAGGTAATTTGCAATTGGCTAGCCTGGTTTTACAAGAAAAAACTATAACAATCGTAAGGTAAAAGGAAAAACTGAGAAAAATAAAATAAAACAACTAAAGTTAAAAAGGATGTAATTCCGGATTTGTCCATGGTTTATTTTTGCAACAAAATATGTAGTACGTAGTACGAATGGCAATGTTGGAAAGTTTAGAGATGAGATACCGTTTTTGTTGTTGATCGATGGAGAGAGAGTCACACATTTTGAAGAAAGAGATGCAGGAATTGCCAAAGATGCCAAGAGAGCTCATAGAAAGATTCACAAAAGAGACACATTTTAACTTTCGCTGTAAGTCAGATAGGAGAGGAGCATACTTGCTGTGTTTTCTTGTTGCATTTGTGTCAAGATTGGATTCAAAACCAACAGTAAGCTCTAAGATTTGTTCGGCAAAATAATTTGCTGCTATCAATCAAGGACCTGTTAATCTAGAGTTCCTATAATATTTTACAATAATAATTTAATATAATTTTACAATAAAAATGTTTTAAAATAGTCTAAGTATGTTTTCAAAATAAGAAACAAGCAATGATAAGTCTAAAGAAAAATTTTAAAAGTCAAAATAAAAAACAATGTAATAATATTGATAAAGAATGTAATAGTCACAATACTAATAAGATAAACGGCTAATTCAGGATATTAAACAGAGTTCAAAGCATTGCTTGCAGCAAGAAAAAGGAAATAAAATTGTAAGAAAAACAAGGGTAGGAGTATTATGGAGCTTAAATGACGGTCACGGTTACCATTAAAAGAGTAGAGGTCAATAGAAAACACGGTGGCAACAAGGCATCACCAAGTAATTACAATGAGCTTCATGGATGCTGAAAAACGCAATTCTGGATGTTAGTCAATGCTGCTTTCTTTGGTGTTCCCTAAGCAAACAATGCCAACTACTGTTATAACCATAAAGGAGTTGGCTGTCTTTTACTGCTAGGATTTATCCTTCTTTAAGCCTGAAATACGTCAACCATTTTGTTTGATAAAATAATTTCAAAAATACATTTAGTAACTTCAGCCTTTTCTAGATATTCAACTTTAAATATTTTCGAGAAATTTTTAGAAATTTTAGCAATCACTAGAAATTTTTAAAAATGAATATCCAACTACAAATCTTGGAACAAGATTCCTGAAGACACAAACCTCTAATATTTGCAGCAATAAGTTGGCAGACCACTCCCTTAAATAGTCCTTTTTAAACAAACTCCCTCGAGTATCTAAATTTCATTGAAATTGCATCGACTGCATATTAACATCTTGATTAATGGCAGCAATAAGCACTTTTCTTCCAATGGGTAATGGTTTTCCAATGGGTAATGGTTTTAACTGATAACCACTTTGTATGGTTTTCTTACCGATTCTTTTGAAGCGTTTTCAGATAGTTTTGCGTCTGCGTCCTGGGCCTTTGGGACCGGTTTGTTGAGCTGCGAGAAAAGTGACATGAAGGAAAAAAGTGACAAATGCAGTTATCCAAAATGAGTCTATTTTTATTGCATTCCTTTCGTTCAAAAATGTTGGTTTAATCAAATTATCAAGGCATATGAAAGCTCATTTTTTCCTTGCACTTGAGATTGCCTGATAATGAATAATTCTTTATTTTGAAAAAAATACGAGGACTTGGAGAGCAAATCTATTGTAAGCTTATCTATCAGTGCTTATCTATCAATGCTTAAAATTCAGCCATATATAAAACTTATTTACTTTTCTTGTAGATAAGTAATGTGAATAGTCAACGTGAATTAGTCGAATCTGCTGTGTCATATTATCTCTTCGGGCTCATTTTAGAAGGGGATATTCTGCAAATAACGAAGCATGTTGGTTTCCCTGAAGACACAGTGGCAACAAAATTGCGTCAAGATTGAAGTGTAAAGGCTAAACAGCTGGGCGTGTCAAGCTTATGCAGTACCTTCAATGCAGACTTGCTTTTAAATTTTGAAGACACCAACACTTCCTTTTCATCTACATCAAAACGTTTCCTGTAAAAATCAAATAGCGCTCGTGACTTATTGATTTCGCTATAGAATAAAATGAGCCAATTAATGGACTGAGGATCGGGAGTGAAAGACTAGGTTAACCTCAAAGAACAGACATGCTTGGATCTCCTTTTCACGACATAAAAAAGCATCAAACAAATGTATTGACGTACATCAAAATACTTTCATTAGCATTTCTATAAAATTAATAGCAGTCCAGATCCGCTGTAGCGTTATTATCCTGTTTAAGTATTCGTATTACAATTATATCATTACCGTTATTATAAAATGTATGAAATCAACCAAACACAAAGAAATGCTAACTCAGCCTAGCAAGAAACTTGTGAAATCAACCAAACGGAAAACATGTGAAATCAACCAAACAGAAAACATGTCAAATCAAACAAACAGAAAACATGCGAAATCAACCAAACAGAAAAAAAAATGAAATCAACCAAACGGAAAACAAGTGAAATCAACAAAACAGAAAAGATATAAAATCAACCAAACAGAAAACATGTGAAATCAACCAAACAGAAAACATGCGAAATCAACCAAACAGAAAACATATAAAATCAACCAAACAGAAAACATGCGAAATCAACCAAACAGAAAACATGTGAAATCAACCAAACAGAAAACATAGAAAATCAGCCAAACAGAAAACATGCGAAATCAACCAAACAGAAAACATATAAAATCAACCAAACAGAAAACATGCGAAATCAACCAAACAGAAAACATGTGAAATCAACCAAACAGAAAACATGCGAAATCAACCAAACAGAAAACATGCGAAATCAATCAAACAGAAAACATATAAAATCAACCAAACAGAAAACATATAAAATCAACCAAACAGAAAACATGTGAAATCAATCAAACAGAAAACATATAAAATCAACCAAACAGAAAACATGCGAAATCAACCAAACAGAAAACATATAAAATCAACCAAACAGAAAACATGCGAAATCAACCAAACAGAAAACATGTGAAATCAACCAAACAGAAAAAAATGAAATCAACCAAACAGAAAACATATAAAATCAACCAAACAGAAAACATATAAAATCAACCAAACAGAAAAAATGTTAATTCAGCCTAACAAGAAACATGTGATATCAACCAAACAGAAAAATGTGAAAGCAACCAAATAGAAAATGAGTGAAATCATGAAAAATACATGCCAACTCAACGAAATAGATAATTTATGAAATCAAACAAACAGAAAACTTGTTAAAGAAACCAAACAGAAAACAAAGGATATGGACGAAACCAACCTGCAGTTTTGGACTACTGGATCTTTCAAAAGTTTTTGAAGAACATCCTGAAATCAAAATTAGACTTGCTAATGAAAATGCTACAATAAACCGGAAAATCTTTATGAAAATTGCTCTTCTCAAAAATCACCAATCAACAGCTTGATTCTGTTTATAAGCAATTTTGAAATCTCTATTTAGCTATTGTCATCTTCAAATCTAGAATATTTAAATAAAGCATGAATTATTTTAAGAAATAAATATTTCTTCTTTAGCCAGAATCTTTTAGTTTTATTTTAATAATTGCAATTAAACAATAAATACGTAAGTCATTCGGATGGATATTTTGTTTATTATTACTTAGGGCCTTCATTTCTTCATATATTCATATTGATGACTGTTCAAAATCAAGGTAAATTAATTTATGGCTCATACAAAAACAGTAAATTGAATTGCTCGGAAAAAAAATAAAAATGTACGCCATTTGTCAATACCCCAAGCAAACTAATTAGGCAGTTGTAGCTTTTTAATGTCAAGTGAATTATTATGAACTTGAGAGAAAATAGCTGCTTATGCTATTACTCTCGATGACTTGTACCAACAAATATGTTATGCTGGCTGTGGGGGAATGTAAAACAACACATTCATAGAAAAGCCAAGAGTAGCACAAAAATACTAAGATTGAAAAATTCTGAAAATGTTTTTAAAAAATACCGGAAAACTGCTTTCGACATAATAGCGATTGTGTTTGAGAAGCAACTTCACCTTTCCATAGCTGAGAGTGCAAAGCTAAAATGCAGACGAGGGGAGAAGAAATTTATGATGAGATATAGAATATAGAATAAGACTTGATGCCAGATGAAAACGAGGTCTGGAAGTCAGTATTTAAAGCAAAATAAGAGGGTGATTTTAGGTAACCAAAACAAAAATAAAGAGTCCTTCATTACTGGGAATGGCAGTGAATAATTTGAAGTGAATAACTATAAATCTTTACCTTTATAAATTGAATAATTCCATCAGGTACTGTTGTCTTGCTTAGCCTTTGTAGATACTCAATGATATCATTTGTCTGGAGATCATTGAAAAATTAAGAAAGTTCCAACAGAAGAAATTAAAAGTAAATTTGACAAATCGAGAGGCTACCACAATTACTTCCCTTCTGGGCCTGCAAAGGATTCTATATATTGACGACAAAATTGTTGAATAAAGAACTGTAGGAAAAATAAACCTCAAAAATTACAAGACGTACTGAAACACTTTTTGTAGAATCAAATTTAATGAACTCCAGAAGACTTTGAATGTGCTAAAGATTATCAACAGAAAAGCAATCGTAAAAATAAAAAATGTCTAGAAATATGATTTGTGTGGTGACCAAAATGTCCAAAAAGTGACTGAAGTTTTTATCAAACAAAGTCCTTAACAAAATTATTCTTGAAACTTCTTGAAACCAAAATAGCATAGCAAAATACCTGGAGACCAACGGAAACAGCAGCGTACAGAGAATAAGCAGTTAGTCTAAAAAAGCAAAAATGACACTCAAACAATCTCATTTTTATATTTAATTACACTTTTCACAAACCATTCTAGCAAAAGCTGTTTTGAAGTTTAGGTAGTGGAGATATCCCCCGCGTATGAATAGGAAATAATAGAATGAAGCATGTGATATGTGCAAGGTCACAGATCAGCATCGTTATAGAAAACAATGCATATACATGATAAGAGCGTGCATAGGTCAAGAGCCAAGGTTTTTTGCCTTATATGGTATTGATGGAAACACATATTGGCGTAAAACATATGACAGGAGATCCAAGAGAAAGGTCATAGTGTAAAGAAACAACCACTCCTTAGCGTAGGCAGGTGGAGTGGTGGAAAATAACTCCTGGATTTGCCGTAGCCAATAACAAGTAACCGAATGGTCGATAAAGGCCCATATGAATAATGCTGAATAAAAAAAGTAAAACGCTCTGGAAAGTGTCTTTATTGTTTCTGCCCTGAGATACGAGAAATAGAACGAGAAACTTTCTAACAAACACTATCCATTAAATTGGTTTCCTTTGCAAACTCTGAAATAAAAGTTGGACAAAATAACGATGTTTTCAAATACCTGTATTCATGAATAAATTCTGGCCTGCAAACAGGCTGAAACAAAAGCATGAAATTAGATTTTTATAACAACAGTAAAACTAAGAGCAACAACAAAACGTCATTTAACAAAGGAACTAAAAAAAACTCAATAAAGAAATGTTTCTGCATACGGAAAAACGCTATTTTCAAATATTTTGAAACCAATTTTTTTCTCTAGGGGGAAAGAGTAGGGGCAACAGTAGAGATAACCTGTGAAGTTAAAAAGTAAGATGGAATTCTTTTCTTTTGGTTTTTTTACATCTGAAAAATCTCGAACATACCATACGAGTATCGCAGCAAAGGGACTATTACAAAGGCACTTCACGGAAAAAATCCTTTCTCAAACTTCTTTTATTTGATTTATTCATGATGAAAAATATACTATGAAACACAAATCATCAAAATTTAAACAACTACTCTTAAATTGCCCAAGCCAAAAAGACAAAAATAAGAATAACAATTTCCAGACATTTATAGATAAACATTTTTCGTCACAAGCTGCCCATATTGTAGGTACAACAGAATTGCAGTTGGCAATTTATTTTTTTAGTTGATAATGTTAGGGGAAGGCTCATGAGCCTATAGCTAGGCCCTAACAAGGGAAAGGGAGAAAGGATTAGGAAGCGAGAGAGACAAGATCAAGTTTTTTTACTTCTGCGATGCTCAAATTCGTCGAAGAGCATCTGAAAATCTGAAGAAATGGTTACTAAGGCATTCAATATTGCCCATGGCTCGTTCCATACGGCGAGTTTCTTATAAAAAGATGGGTGTAGTTCCCCCCGGGGCACTCTCATACTTGACCTGACGGGACATGCTGCGGAAAACGGTATCCTTTTTAGATTAAATTTATGAGACAGGGTTTTATTAGTTGCATCAAAATTCTGGGACAGGGTATCAAAATTAAAAAAAATTGTAGGAAAGAAATTGTGACAATAGCTAACTCTGTCTAAGAGTTTTTAGAATGAGCATGTTTCAGTAACATTTGATAGTGGTACACCAGCAGGGGCTTGCCAGCTGGTGTACTAAATGCGAGTGCACCTTTCTAAAGCCTAAATGTGTAAAAAACAGGTTGCGACTGCGATGAAGAGAGGTTAAACAAATGTCAAGCTTGACTGTTTGACACTCAGTCACAGAATCAGTCATGATGAAGTAATCGGCAAGTTTTCTGACACGCCATTGCTAAGGAGACTTCTCATGCGCTGAAAGTCGTCCATTTCGAATCATTAGAATCTTAATACATTAATTATCAGTCCCATTGCGAGTTTTACTCTTCATCACAGATACTGATTGCTGATGATTATGATTAACCAATGTTCGAATACGGATGCTGGCTTTTCTCTGACTGACTCATTGAAATCAAAAGATAAATATTGTTTGCCGTATCTTTCTGTATTTTAAAACTGCGCATGCGCTTGACGACGTCATAATTTTAATTGAAACCTTTTGTCGAAAACTTTGCAAGCTATGCCCCCTCCTAGTCACTACCCACGACGCCCCTGGGTAAATATCAAGAGATCGGGTATACTTTGGCATAATTGTGCCGTATTTTTGTTATACTTTTTACAGGACAGGGTATGCTTTTCGCAATCTTTTTAAGGGACAGGTTCAGGGTGCAAAAAAGTTTGCAGTACACCCCCGTCACTTACTTAGTCAAGTCCCCCCTGAGGTAATTTTCAAACAAAACAAGTTGTGCTACACAACGAGCGCCCATACCCTCCAAACGAAATGGTTGAAGCCTCTCCTTAGCATCATACGTATTGAATGTGACTTTTGAAGTTTATATGGCATTTCAAGCGTTCACTTGGACACCAAATTAAAACAATTTGATCGTGCACACAAATGAAAGTTGAGGACAGCTTCCAATTTGTTGAAACAGGTATAAACATCTCCATTGTCCAGTACTCAGCGATCCATTTAATTTTAACCAATTAAATGTAGGGAGACTTCAAACGTTGCCACAACTTCCATTGTGTAATCTAAATCCTTATTGTTCCTCTGACGACTCAAATCTTTGAACAGCAGGTTCGTTTCGTGTAATTTCCTTCCAACCAAAGACACGCTGGCAACAAGAATGGCCGCAAAAGCACAGCGAATCGAGCTCACAGAGGAGTTCATTGGGTTGTGGAGGCAAGAAAAAAGCTTATGGGACGCAGCTTCCCCGCTCTACCGTAACAAAGATGCGAAAGAAAGGAGCCTGTTCAAACTGGGACAACATTTCTCAATGTCAGGTAAGTATCCAACTCTATTCAAGTACCTGAAATGTGAGCCCAAGAACGGAACTGTCGCGAGAGGAGGGGGGGGGGGGGGTGTATTGGATTAAATCCTCGGGAAACAAGCCCCGTGAAAAACCGTATGGTGACAAACTGTCTCCTTTCGAAAAATTAAAGGACCGGGGCACTTTTTAAATTCCCCACGATTCTAGTCAATCTTGAGATGAGATCCCTCTTTGGCATGACACAAGCGCAAAAGGGGGTGGGGGGGTTTGGGGGCCAAGACAAACTTTGCTTCCCCTGCGGTATGTCGTATTTACCTGTTGAGTACTCCAGTTTATTAATGTTTTGGAAATTTCAATACTCATTATTTCTTAAGAGTTTCTTAATTATGATGTTACGAATGATGTTATAAAATGTTCGTGTACTAAATCACGTCAAGAGATTCGCTTCCGTTCCAGTAGTAGAGCAATTTTAGTTACAAGAGTTTTGATTGGTTATCGTCCACAAATGGGGATCCCACCGGTATCGACCGTACCAAGTTTTTTAATGGCTTTTAAACAAAGGATTGTAGCTGGGGATACCGAGCATGCTGTATTTAGATGTGGGAAGTATATATTTATCCCTTGTGTCTTAAGTTCAAGGCCAACAGGGCAATCTTGTTCTTGGATTTTACAAAAATTTCATTGTTCTCAGTTTTATCACGATTTAATAGTTTCTTAAATTTTTCTGACTGTCCAGTACTCGTTTCTTATAGCCAGTTTCTTATAAAAAAATGAGTGTAACTAAACAATATAACTAAGCCACAACAAGATTATCAATTCTCTCTATCAAGCTGGTTGGTAAATTGGAACTGTAGAACCGAAAAACTGATAAACGATGAATGCTCAAAATCGAAATTATGAACTGTCTTCAAACTTTGGTTGATTGTGCTTGGTAATCTTATTTGTTTTCAAAGACTTCAAAAGATTTATCAAAGATTACACAGACACCGCGGAGCGTTGAGAAAAGTGGGGGGTCTAAAAAGTGCGGGGCTAAAACCGAATAAAAAGAGGCTTTACTGGTGATTCACTTCTTAATATTTTGCATTTTCTGCAAAAAATAGCTAAAGCGCCCCAAGCCTCCTGCTCCGCAGTGCCTGTTACATGGTAACAAAAGGAATTACATGATAACAAAAGGATTTATATACATGATAAAAAATTTAGCAAGTCAATGAATGACTTGATTCGAGCAGTACAATCCATCAATTCTCCTTTGAGGTCCAGCAAAACTGTTAATGAAGTTCAGACAAAAATCCAAAGTCTCGTTCAAACGTATCGATTTACGAAAAATTTTGTTTCTATCTGGCACTGAACTTCGCTCAGCATCGCTTTCGAAGGTACTTTACGACATTCA
Organism: Rhopilema esculentum; assembly: GCF_057945365.1. Classification (NCBI taxonomy): domain Eukaryota; kingdom Metazoa; phylum Cnidaria; class Scyphozoa; order Rhizostomeae; family Rhizostomatidae; genus Rhopilema; species Rhopilema esculentum. Next base: position 347,378 of record NC_142830.1, read on the forward strand.
ATTGTAAGCGATGTACCAACTCCCACGTACATCCCACTCTCAACCTCTTCCGTTGGTTTTAGCACCCAAATGAAACTTCAGACGTGGCTTTTGCAAGTCCTCAACTTACATGGTTGTCCATTTCTATGCTTGATGACCACTATTCTTCCAAAATGTTGTCATATATTTTCTTCTGCGTTCTCTTGTTTGTAAACTTCCTTTAGTTGTTATTGTATCTTTTTTCCTGATATCTCTGTTTTTTCTTAATATTGTTAACTCTTTCCCACTGCTTCAACATCTGAAATATTGCCTGATACCAGAAACGTATTACGATGACGACAGATATCCAAGCAATGAACGGGAAGAGGAATAAGACTTGGTAATCCATGATATGAATGTAGCGCAATATCTTTTTGCCCATTTCATTTTATCATTCAAGAAGGGTTGCCCTTGCTTTTACAAGCCAGTTAAAGTTTGGTTTGGCGAATTCATTGCTTGACAATGGGAACTAACCCTTTCTTCTGCTACTGATTTGCGATGCATGAGCAACTTCCTACCAGTCGGTTAATAGTTTGAATGACATCATAACACAACAGAGCATCGTTAACATAAATAGAAGTATATAACGTGTAACCATTGGTGTGGTCTTCGGTGTTGCTTCTAGATGTTGCCTGCAGCACGTCCCCCCCTTCCTAACTTTTTAGGACGGCATCCCCCCTGCTTCAAGGGGCTGAAAAAACAACTTGGTTAAAGGACCAAAGCGAGACGAGCAAACTCGAGGGGGGGGGGGCCAAAACCATCTTTGGTTGCACTGAAATGATTTATCTTTGTATCTACATTGTCAATTTTCTTTAAAACAAAATTCGAACAAATGCACAGTTCATTCTTTGTTTAATTTCACAATTGTTCTCAATCATACTTTCCACTCAAATTTTTTCGAAAGTGCAATCCTTACGTCATCAATTATTACGAAAAACTTTGCAAATATTTTGAGTAAAATTAGAGCAAAATACGTGCAAAATTTGATCCTTCTGTTTTCACAGCTTTTTCTAATCATTTTTCATTCTCCACTTACCAGAGCAATAACACGAGCTTCAAATTCGTTTTAGCAAAACTTTTCTTTTAGAACAAGACGTGAAGAGAAAGATAAACATTCTGCGTACCTATTTTACAAAAGAGCTGCAAAAAAGCTTAACAAAAGGTACAGCTGAAGGTGAAGGGCTTAAAAATTCAAAATGGCCTCACTTCCAATCAATGATGTTTCTACGCAACACTATTAGTCAGCGGAAAACAACATCTCCGTCTGTGCGTATTAAATTAACTATGGATATCACACATTTACGTGCATTACCTCAGTTTCAGTTATTTGCTTCAAGCTTTACGAATGTCCAATAATTTCGCTGTTTTCACCTTCAAATGCCACCACATATTATTTTTTTTAAATGTAAGTGCTAATCTAGAAGACATTAGATGTGCCCAGCGCCAACCCCTTCCCCTGATAATTTGAAAAATTGTTTTGATTTCAACATTCCTGCTTTCAAAAAAAATGGGGAACAACTAGAAGGTTACCCAACGTCAAGGGCGTTTGTTTTTCAAAAGAAAAGGGATCTTGTTTTTCGAAATCACATAAAACTTTTACCTGGGCTTCCAAAAACAAACATCTTATTATTGGACTAAATTTGCCAAAGATTGTCGCCCTTTCTAAAAGAGCCACTGAAAAAGAGGGGTACTGGCTCTTAAAGATCCCTCCTTCACTTATTCTCCCTACTTTCAAGAGTACTGTGTATTCCCACAGATTTTTATTCGAGTTCTCGCACTACTGAAAATAGCCCGCATTAAACTTCTGCAAATCGAGCAAAGGATGAGCCGGGTTTATAACATGTTTATTTTAAGACCGGCTTCATAAAAACTGCAATAGACATGTGTAAGAAAGAAGAAAGACAGAATTTGCTGCCCGCTGGATTCTGTGAATCTTGCATGAGTAATAATATGAAAATTGTCAGGAACAAAGCTAAACGACGAAGGACCCAATATTATGTAATATGATTCCAAAATAATTTAGATTTAATAAATATCAATATTTTGCCCTGCATACCTGTAGACATACCCTTTATCAGAGACATATGCCCTTATTTGCTGTTGAACATACTAGTGGTGCTTTAATATATCTGCTTTAGGCATTTATGACCCTTTAAACTATCTTTTAAAGAAATTCACAGCCTAATTCTCAACCCTCAGATGGTAGTCAACGATAACAACGAGGAAGATGAAGCAGAATGTCCAATAATCGAGAGCTTTGAGGCTGAAGAATTTCAATACGATCTTCCCGACAATAGCATGAGAATTGAAGAAGAACCAAACAGAAGATCGACTCTACATTATTTTGCAAATGACAAAAAAAGGAAAAAGGATAATGGAAGCAAGAGCAGTGTTGCTATTAATGAAGCGATGTCAATTCTTGCTGCTAGGAGCAGCAAGGTAGCAAATGCAGATGAGATTTTTGGTCAGCATGTTGCTGCCAGTCTTCGTAATATTAAAGACAATAGATGTAAAGAGTTTGTAAAAGTGAAGATTCAACAAATCATCTTTGAGGCACAATTCGGAATGCAGCTGATGCCTTTCCAACAGATTAATATTGCACCAAGTGGCGTGGTACATCATGACGTATCACGCCATCCATACCAAAGGGAGATTCAGACTCAATTTCCAGTACCTGGCACTGCAAGCTCACCAGTAGGCACTAACGATACCAGCACTGATCCCAAAGAATCAATTTCTTGTATACCATGAAAAACATCTGCAGATTTAATCCATCTTATATATCAAAGTGACCATAGAAAACTTACCTTTCCGTGGCATGGAAAATAGAAACTTCATGTTTGATTTATCAATAGGAAATTTCGCAGCCACTAATAGGAAATTTCACATTATCCAGCATCGCAATAAAATACTGAATTTAATTGCTTAGTGTTTTTGAAAAGTTGTTTATCAAGCACAATGACAAATCTAGGATATGGCAGAAATTCCATGTGCTTAGGCTTTGTATCTTGGTGGGCAATACCAATGCTACTGCAACTTACTAAGCTACTTAGCCCTTAACAAGGGCATTACCAGCTGCTTGCTGCTCTAAGGGTACTAGTTTGTATAGATACACTTCAGCAAAAGCTTATTTATACTTGCTTACTTCAAGTATTGAGAAAATACGTTTAGGAACTGAAGAAAGTGAATTACCTCAGCTATTGCAATCAGAAAGTCATGAGCATGCTTGTACACAGGAGAAAACGACTCTAGAAAAATATGCCCATCTGGTGCCTAGGAACAAAAATAATCTTATGACTGAAAAATAGTTAAAGAGTTGTTTACTTCAAATATTTGTACAAAATCAAGAGGAAATAATAACACTTGTCAGAATAATATGTTTGTACAACCAAGCATCAATAAATGTTTGTAAAACCTAAAATGATTCAGCAGCTGAGTGCTAAGGTATAACACAACTTACCACCCAGAGTGGCCTAAGATCGTGGTCTTGCTTTAACTCTGCAACATTTCTGTAATCCTTTGCCCCAAATTCGTCCTGATATGGAAAACAAAATATCATATGATATCGATCACAGAGAAATTTTAAACTTCTATCAAAAAATGTTTGCTTTCATCATAATCCCAGTAAAAACCTACAAAGATGGTATCAAAAACAGTAAAATAAAAATAGCAAAAACATTAGAGAGGCCTTAATTGTTACCCTTAAATATGTAAATGCAAGAGCTACATTAACCTAATCTGATCTGAAATGCAAGAATGTGTCAGCTGTGATGCTGCCTTGTTTTTGAATGGGCCATTACTTGAGGCAAACTTTTTCTGTGCTTAATAATATATTCAATATGATGCTGGTCTGGTATTAGTACAATAAGTCAAACTTCTAAAAAGGTAATAATTGCAACCTAAACATATTCTACATAACTTCTTTTGAAATTGGATCTATCTTCTTGTCAAAATTTTATATATATATATATGTAAGGCTGCAAAAGTTGCAAAGTAAAAGGTAAATTCCTTGATTTTTCTCTATATTTTCAATTAGAAATATTGAATATTCCTTATGATGATCTAAAAACAAAAATGATGCAGATCACTTACTATTGCTGTCTTTTCAACACTTTCAGCATTTCGACTTGCGGAGGAAGGAACAGCCTTGGCATCTATTAAATGCAAACAACTAATAATTCCTAAAAATCTTAAAATTGAACAACATGTTGAGCTCACCAAAAAAGGTTCTGTACCAGAACAGTTAAAGGTTACAAAATAGGCCAAATTATGAAACAACTTGTTAAGTGATCGTTGATTGAGCATTGTGTCTATTTAGGACAACTTTTCCAAAAAATACAATTTTTAATGTTCCCTAGACATACCTGTTTATTCATAACTACATTTACCATGATTTCTACTTTCTAGCAAAATTTTCAAATTTTTAGGGAATCATCTGCCTTTGAATGAAAATGTTAATTACTGGTCACAGCATATTTACTTCAATGAGCTCTTACCAACAGAGGACAGAAGACTGTCATCATCCTCTTCTGGTTCATAATCATCATCATCCTGCAAGACACATTCAACGTAAAGATGCAGGAACATTCTTTTTCATTAATCTTCTTCTAATTCAATACCCCTTTCCTAGGACAATTTCCTTCACATTGAATGCTTGAGTTGTGTAATGGACGCAATAAAACTGGTTTAGGTATCAACTCAAGCAACTGAGGAGAATTACAGTCAACTCTGGTTTTGTCACTGTGTAAGTTACAGCTGCCATCATACTCCACTTATAATCCAATAAATAAAATTCAGAAATTATCAAAAACAAGAAACAAAAAGCAACAGATTGTTTTTTCTTGGAAATCAATTTTTTAAGAATAGCAAATCAAAAATCTTTGGAAAATCAAACAAAGTTGCATCTTTAAAAACAGTGTCCAACCATCATGTTTGTAGTGTAAAGATAGATTTAACTGAAAATTCCACTTGCATGTTTGATAAAAAGTGTGTATATAAACCATTGCAAATAAGACTCATCAAATCAAAATAAATTCTGGAATTTCGTTGCAAGATGGAATATCTATGAAATGGTTGTTTTCAAGAATATTAATCTTAACACTTACCCTATGTCAAATTTGTAAAGGAGTTTAAAATATGTTTGCTGTGCTTATCACACATTTATTTAGATAAAAACATCTTGCAATGATCAAATCCAATGAAGAAATATTTTCCTAAGAATTTGATACAGAATAATAACATGAAAGAAAAATTGCAGTTTAAATAAAAAATTGAGTAGTTTAGTAGTTTAAAACAAATTGAATTGTATATACCACGGATCCTTTGCCTTTTTTTAAACTGGATGATTTTGAGCTGCCTAGAAAAGGAATTGTTTCAAGCTAAGAATTTTCTAGAAAATGGTATTCAATTAGCCAGTTTTTGTTATTAAATAAATGAGATTGCTTTGCCATGCACTGCAGTAGGAATGGGGCCTATAATGCAAGTGATTAAACACACACATCTGTTGATGTTCTAATCTGTCTTTACAATTTGTTGTTTTAACCCTTTTTGCAATATGGAATTTTAGTTTGGGGTCTTACATATGAATCTTACATTAATCCAGTGTTCTTGTTGCAAAAAAGGGTTATAAGGGCAATTTCTTTTGAACACTTGACTTCTCATTCTACTCCTATCTTTTCCGAAATAAAAATCCTAAAGCTGCATAATCTTTTTCAGTTAAAATTGCTATGTTTTGTACATGAATCTGTTCATAAAATCTCTCCCATTCATTAATATGGTACAAGACAGGCTGGCAACGATGATATCTTTCTAACTCTTGAAAACACCAGTCAATATGGTCTCACATCAGTAAGCTACTATGGAGCAAAGGGCTGGACATTCCTGTAAATATTAAAAGGTCACCATCTTTTAGTGTCTTTTGTTCTAAGCTCAAAACCTACTTCTTTGAAAATAATTATTGAAAGTGTATTATAGACAGTCATAATTTAAACATACAGTTTCTGAAATTATTATCTTGAATGGAGGTGCTCTCTCCTCGATTATCTTTGCTACTGAGAGATTTCCTCCTTAAGAATTCCCCTTCATGCAAATCCTCTAGTGTAGTGTCAAATCTTTGTTATATTCTATGTTTATCATTTCATGTATTTATTATAATTGCTGTAAGTAGTTTAATGCTAGAGTATCTGTTTGTAGTGGAATTTAAAATGAATGAATGAACTGACACATATAGGTCAAATATTGAGCTGTTTGCTTTACTGTACTATTTTTCTGAAATTAAATGTTTCTTTTCAAAAGATGTACAACTTTAAATGTTTCTCTTTGAACATAATTTTTTGTGTCTTCCTATGTGATTGTTAGTAATTGCCATTTGACAGAGTTGCTGATTTTTGTTTAAATCCAAGTCTACACAGAAGTCAGAATGTCAATGTATTTAGGGCAATGAAAACAATTACTACTTCATGTTTGCTAACTCCATTCATACCACACAAATGATAGGCTTGCATAAGCAGTCTTTTTAATATGAAAATAGGCAGTGTGCAGGGTTTCACACATCTTGATTACTTTCTGTGTGTGATTGTGCAATCTGAACAAATTTTTTATATTGCCATATTTTATCATTCCTATTATCAAGAAAAATAAGGCACTGCTTTAAAAAGCAACCTTGTGTGCTATAAACTGAACAGAACTATGAAAATTGTTGGAGAAACGGTTCTCGTTCTTCTTTTAAAATGCTAAATATAATTTTTTTTCAAATTTCCATGAAGTATTCATAGAATTCTTTGCAATCATTTGAAGATATCTAGATTGAATTTCAATTATTTATAAAACCTATGGTCTGTTGAAATATTGCTATGGAACAGGCTGCATTTACATTATACCAGATAAATTCTTATCTGGATGAGACTAAAATATTAGCACCAAGCTTCGCTTTTCATAACAGAGCTCACTTTGCTTGATATCATATCAATCTACTGTTGATTAGAGCACTTCAAGGATCCAGCACATCAGAAGAATTCCTAAAAAAGCATTTGAAAGAAACATTTGCATAAGTTTGGGCAAAGGTCTGGCAGAAATGCACTTAGTGGGATAATTTTATCAATAATATTGTAGTGCCAGAATAATGGATTGAAAACTTGCAAATGAGCAGAGAGTTTTATCAATCTTTATCTTGAACTGAAGTTGTTAATGGAGAGAAATCTTGTGCACACATACTCATGAAAACGAGAAGAGCCTATTCATATTAAAAGTTACATTACACCTTGTAAACGTGATCTATCCATAAATCTTTTATCCAGATCAAATGTTATCCGGCAACATGTAAATGCAGCCTTAAGTATGATCATAGAGATGGTGGGTGTCATAGCAGATTTTCATATAGTGCCTCTCCATTTGAGGAATTTCTATCGATCAGAGGTTTTTTCCTATTTGAAAGACCATAACAGTCCCTCTGTTGAGTGAAAATCTCTTGTCTGAGTGAAAAATGAGTGAGGCAAACTTACACTTTTTCTTCGATTTGGAGAAAATTCCTTGATCCTCATACTTAGGTACAGTTGCCTTGCTGTTTTTAGGGCTTTTTCACAATATTGTGGCAATCATAGAATGTGCAACTTCTTTGAGATGCCGTTGCTATATCTTGAACGGGAATACTTTGACACCTTGGAAACTAATAGAGCTTTGCCTTCCAGATGCTTTGAAATTTTTAAAACATATTTTTGAACTTTAATGCTTTTGCAAATTTTTGGTTTTGCAAATGCAATGTTTCACTCATCGTAGATACTATTTTGCATGTGCCATCACGCTCCTCGCATTGAAAAGACTGGTATGCCTTAAAAATTATGCTTCTAAGAATGACATTATATTGACCTTTACAGGATCCTGCAAGATTTTTCACCGGGGGTGAATAAATCAAAGGGGGGAATTTTCATCAAGGATTATTCTTTTAAATGGCCAGAAGTAATCAATTCCTGAATTCACATGGAATTTTTTCATGCAAAAATGACAGGCAGCTTCCTTTGCTATTAGTCTGGCTTAATCCCTTAAAAGAAGCCATCTGTTTATTTAAACAGTTAGGTCAGCCACAAAACAATGGACAAGAATGGCCATGCTGTTACTTTCTCAGATCACATAAGCAAGGTCTCATTCTGAGAACCCATATATGTTAGAGTTGAGGGGCACTAGAGAGGATCAAACAGGTAATTTTTTCAAGAATTCCCATGATATCACATAGTTCTGCCCTCTGATTATCTATATCAATCCATATTACAGGGCTGAAAATGTCCAGCAGTGCTGACAGCAGCTCTGCCAAGAAATTTTAAGCACAAATTTATTGCAGGAAATTGCTGCTGTTTGCCAGGAAATTTTTAGCATGAAATCTTCATTGCTTGATTTTAAAATGAACATTAAATTTATGTTACTCTCTTTCTATGGAACGTTGTTTTCTTGTGATATACATACATACTGTATAATTTTTATTCTGCACTATCAACAGAAAAGAAGATTAGGTTTTAAAATACAATCATCTGGTATTATCAGCATCTGTTATACCAAATTTCCAATAATTCGGACATGATTTTCAGCTACTAATCAAATTAAAGCAAGCTAAAACAAAGTTCATTTCTCTTTTTACATTAGCCATTCTAGATAAGTAAAAACACTTAAAAACAGCCAATCTTGTTATGTCAATTGTATTGAAGGTGAACATGTCCAAAAACAAGTGTGGATGTGTCATTATACTTCAAACTTTTCTATTGGCATTTACATACATTTTTTCATGGCTAGCTTAATAGAATGTAAGCGTTTTGGGCTTACAACTTTGCCTCTAGCACCACCTCTGATTTAAAACATTAATTTTAACCACTGAAAAATAAAAAAGTATTCTTACATGTTGGATGAACTACTACCTTTAATAATAAAAATGAGCAGCAAACATGAAACACTGAGCAAGATGTAGGATACCTCAATACTTCAATAGTATCTAGTTTGCTAGTCCTGATATGAAATTAAATCAAATCTAATATAGATTTTCAGATTTTCAAACTTTAACCTTGAAAACAGCTATGAGAATCATGCTGGATGATGTTCTCTTTGACAATCTATTACAGTAACATTCATAAGCTTTTTAACTTCTTTAGCCCAATCTCACAAGATGAGAAATTATTAACAATAAAATATTTTTAATGAAAATATCTTTAAAAACAGGTAATTAAACAACTGCTTCTACATTACTTCATTCATAGACTTTATTCTTATTATTGTTTCTACTAATGACAGTTTTTGATGATGGAAAGGCTGCGTTAAAACTTGTAATTTTCTTTTAATTTAGGTATTATTTATGGGCCCTTATAACCAAAGGCCCGTGGGTCCAGTGGTTCCCCCCCCTGACCTCCCTCTCCTTTATATTTGTTTAGTGCTTGTACATATGTCATTCAACAAAAACATAAAAATTTTCAGAACAATTTTTAATAAGATAAAATTTGTTGACGTACAATTGCCAATGCCATATGTATTGCGGATGCACAACAATGTTTCCAGTCTGGTACCAGTTTACGCTTTAAGTTTTCTGGATTTGTAGCCTTACCTTGAGAAAATTTCTTTTAATTTTAATTTTTGTTGGAAATAACAATTTCTGCTGTTTTTTTTCTTTTCTTCTTAACCATTTGATCAGGATTTAACCATTGCTTAGGATTTAACTATTGCTTTGTAACCATACCTTTAGACAGGTTTCTTTATTATAAAATAGTTATTGTTGGAAATAATACCTTCTGCTGCATTTTTTCTTTTCCTCTTAACCATTTTATCAGGATTAACTATGTTTTCAGCTCTAGCAAACCAAGTTAACCTTTCCCAACTTTCCGTCAGCCACAGCTCCAACTTTTTACAGATTTTTTAAGGTGGTAGCTATCGTATAAAGGAAAATCATCCTATATTTGTTTACAAGTTCTCAAAAGCATAACCTCGTTTTGAAGAGGTTGCTGCTCCATCATTGTGCTCCATCTACCATTTTGAGTTTCGGGGCACATGGCATTGGCCATACTTGAATAAAAACTCAAAATGGTTAATACATTGCCAATATTATTAGTTTTGCTGGTGCAAATTAGCTATATAGCTTGTCAAGAACAGTGCATAAATGGAAAGTTCCACAAGAATTCACCTGGCCCCGAATCTGGTCAATACATGGAATGCCATCCATGGAAAAACAAGACATGTTGTACAGCTGCTTTCACAAAGGAGTTTGCAGCAAATCAAACCAAACAGTTGTATGGACATGACTGGCACCGATGCAAGAATTTGTCAGCTGCGTGTGAGCGTTTTTGGATAAATCAGGTATTTGATCATTGAGATTCCTATTTCTTAGTGTTGTGAGTATACGAAATGAAATGAGACTGTGAAGAACAAGAAGGAAGTAAAATATTTTATCCAGGGCATCTTTTGACAGTGAAACCAATGTTAATACCTAATGCCTTGTCTGAAAGAATTAGATTATATCCATATCTTGTTTTTTTGCTGTAGATTTGGGTACTTACTATTACTATTAGATGCAAATTGATAGTGTATTAATATGTTATCTTTGAGTATGGAACTCATGTTTTAACACTCTAGGACAATGAATTCTGGGTATTCATTGAATTTTCATGCGATCTTGACCCTTAAGTCTATATTTATTGCATTTCCTTGATGTTACACTTGGGAAAACTTGACTTCTACCTCAACCTTTTAACAGGCCTGTCGTAATTTTTTGAGCTTTAAGAACAAATGTCACTGTCACATGGCTCTTCACATTTATCTGACTCTTCAAAGTTGATAGTTTCAACTTGTCCACCTCTCTCAAGGCAAACCATACATTTATTTGATATTTCCTATTTTAAATTCCCGATTTGACAATTATATTCTTAACATAACATAATTATATTCTTAACATGATTTTCAATGGTGTTATGGTTCATGCCTAACCAACTGTCATTAAGCAGAATAGTTGAGACATTGAATGTACTTTCAAAAGCAGAATTTGTGCCAGCAATAATCATCACAAACTCAACAGCAAGTTGCAAATTTGGGGAATTGAAGCCTCTTAAATATTCTCACTTGTTGCTGCCACAGAATTTTTTGCTCAGTGAAAACCTTGTCAATTGTCGATTGCAAGAAGTTTAAATCTATTCTACTAAGAAAACAGTGGAACACCCTTACAGTAAATCTATGAGGGAAAATCTTATAAGGACTTTCTACACCATAGTCTCTTTTGCCACCCAAGTACGCTGAGTAATAACTTCTTCCAGTTCTAGCCAATTCTTCATAGAAACTCTTAGCTATTGTAGTAACCTCCTGTGACTTTGCAGAATTCTTTCATGGCATTATAACAATCCCCGAAATTTCATACATATCTGCTTCAAATGCAAGAGATGAAGGCCCCATCACCTCTGATTCTTAAACAGTAACTGCATTTCAAAAAGAGTCCTCTTCTATATTGTATCCTGTCTCCCCTGTCATGTTTATATTAAAGTACAATCACTGAATTTATAGACAATCCCAGATTCTTTATAACAATTTAATGTTGCCGAATATATGAATATTTGATAAACCATATGAAGGTGAATAGGTTAGGTTCACTTGGTGAGGTTAGGTTCATTAGGTTGAATAGGTTCACTTGAAATTATTCAATTAGGGGGGGCTCTCTCCTTGATTAGTTTACCTATTGAGAGAGCTCCTCCTTTAAGTAATTCCCTGCATACAATTTTTCCCCACTTTTGTCTTTTTATATTGTATCATTGTATTAATCTCCTTTGAACATTGTCTATATTTCCTTGTAGTCTTGTTGGTTATTATTAAATTGTATGTAGTGGAACTATTAATATATGAACTGAACTGAACTGAACCCTGACAAGGCAGACCCTGTATCACCATCCCTATTTGAGTGCTAAGGCTAAAATGATGAAAAGTAGCATTTACTATTTCATATTTTGCTTCTCTATAATCTACAAATTGCACTTGTTCTAATCCAAGTTTCAACCAATTGAACTCCAATGGATTGATCAAGAGTGCGACAAAGTGCATTTTAATTAATCATAAAAGCAGCTGTTTCTTTTCATAAAAGATAGTTTGAAAATTACTAGCATGTGCATTACTAGCATGACCTGGTGCTACGCCACTGCTTTTCTCCACACACTAGGGTTTTTTTTACACAGTGGCACTCTTTACTTATGGAAATATTACAATGTGATAGTTCAGGCTGTAACTTGTTTGGCACATGTAATACAATTATGATCAATTAGAGGAGTCAAATAATGGTTAATGATATTCACATCAGCTGTGTGCTTAGAAAAAATTCTTTGGAATTTGCTCCTATCTAACATTTGCAATGGCAGGAGTACTTCCATTACTTAATCCAATTTTCCTCTCTTCTTTTTAAATTAAGGTAGCAAAAATTATAATTAGCCACCTGAAATTTTGCTGCAGGAAACCTGTTTTCACTTTTTTAGATCTTTAGTTATGATAACTAAAAGAATGGAACATGTGTCATTACACTGCAGAATTATCACGGTTGATAAAAAGACTCTATTGGGTAAACAAAAGCAATCTCAATTTTTTGCAGGAGTGTTTTTATCAGTGTTCACCATATGTGTACAAATGGAAAGCCACTGAAGGGAAGCCACCAATGGAAGTTGTTAAAGGTTTGTGACATTTTTGTGTGCGTTTAATGAGTCTTGATTTATCAAATGTGCTGTTGTATTTTATGGATTATATTTTACCTTATTTCGCCATGTATAAGAACACCTTTTTGGTACTAAAATTGGCTTTATATGAGTGTGCATCTTTACATGGTAATCAGGACTTTCTGAAAACCTCCCGTGCTCCTAAATCAAATCGCTCTACTTTTATAAGAAATATTCTTCTCACTGGAAATCTTCTCTTTATCTTTTGAATGTAAAAATTGGTTGAGAAAGAACAAAGAAGATCTCCAAATCACACTCAACATATCAATTTGATTTGAGAAATTAGTTGCATTTATTTGAACTGGTCCAGGTGGCACACCCAACATAGACAGACTTTTTTCCAAAAGACCTTTGGTTACACAACACATTTGCCCTATCTTTCTGGTCTCAATCTAAAAACAACTTAGCATATGTAAATAGAGAAACCAAATGTTCAAAGGTGGTTAAAAACAAAGGGTGGTTAAAAGCAAGTACCTCAATTCTATGTGTGCTAATAGCAGGATATCTGCCATGTTTCCAGAATTATGCATGAACCTGACACAAATCTACCAGTTTTTTAAAATGCCTGTGCATTGCCTGATATTGTATACATTATCAATTTAAAAAGTAGCTAGAAAGAATAATTATCATTGAGGTGAAAAAACTTCAAACAAAGCATAGACAAACTGTAACCTTAAACAAAAAGGCCATTGACTAGATCAGAGTAAACCTTCAGTGAATATTTTCTCATTTGAGAGCTTGTTTTTAACAGCACTTCTTTAATTTTTGCAACACTAGGTGTCCCAATATGTGCATCAGCTTGTGACAGGTGGTATCAAGCTTGTAAATTTGATCAAATTTGTGTGGAAAATGTTTTGGCTGATTACAACTTCACAGAGCATGGAGAGAATCTATGTCCCAAAGACAAACCTTGCAAAACATATGAGAAAATGTATGGAAGTGGAAAGGCCTTATGTGAAAAAATGTGGGGATCATCATATGTGTACACCAAGGAGAATTCTGAAAGCTCAAACTGTATGGTAATGTGGTTTGCTGGACAAAACCCAAATAGGAAAGTAGCTTTTGTGGCAAAACATCCTTCATATGCAGTCAGGATTGATACTGCCACATGGATTCTATTGCTTGCCCAGGTCATTGCAGTTTTGCCACTGCTGTCATGAAGTTTGGTTTGGTAGTTCAATCATGGCGAGTTTATTTCCAACAGACTTTGATAAAGTGATTTGTGATTATGATGGTAAGGAAAATTATTCAAGGTATAAGATATCGAATCAAGTGAATCAATTGAATCAAGTGAATCAACTACAGTCAATTATCAGGATTTTATCAACAACTGTATGACAGCTGTCTTCAAGAGCTTTTTTCTCTACCAAAAGGTTGTTCAAGGCTGACAAATAGGAAGATCAAGACACGAAGCACTTTTTTATAAGTCAAAATGTCAAGGGTGGCAAGAGAACAATAGGAATTTGGAGCAATAGCTTGTGGAGTCGTTTGCCTAGTTTTGTGTCTGGGGCGTGCAGGCCTTCCTGGGAATAAATTGGCACAGGTGTGGCATTTCAAAACCCCTAGACTGTTTTAGGATTTTGATTGAGTGCTATTTGTGATTTGTCTTATTTCTATATTATATATGGAACCTGCAAAAACCCTCATCTCTTAAGTTATTTTTTCAGTTTTCACTTCAATTTGATGCTTAAGATATTTTAGATGCAGTCTCCGGCAATCCCTCTTGTCACCGATGGTAGCTTTCTGAAACTCTTGAAAATTATAATATTTTGAACCCCACTTTCAATCGTATCTCGTCAAAAGGGATATGAAATAATTTTGAAAACTGCACAGTTTGAAAACGGCACGAAACGTTTCAGAGCAAACTCTTGAAACAGATTCAGCTCCTTAGAATTATGGATGCCTGATGATCTGGTTACAGTTTTCACACAAACCTGCACCAAATCTTTGTTACATATTGCTTATTGTCGAGGGCTTAAATATTGTAGCCTAAAATGACTTTGTTGCCCCATTTCAGGAATATGGCGAGCTCCTTTGTGATCCCTTTACTTTTCTTGTTGAAGACGCAAAATTTTCGAGTGTAAATCAGAATAAATACGGCACAAATCTTGTCTAAACTGGAAGCCTTTTATATAAGAAGTTAACCTAATTTACTATTAGAAAATTAGGAACATGTACATTTTAGAAACAGGTCTATGATAAAAATGCGACTTAGTTTTCACGAGCCCTGGGCTTGAAGATGATTGCAAATTTTTGTATTTTAATGGTTTTTGCAGCCTAAGATGTGGGAATGAAATTTACTGGACTGCTACTAACTCCAATGCTACGGTCATTTGGTCTGTGTTTGATTGCATACAAGTGTTGCACAACAGCTCGTCAAAGTGATTACGGTGACTCAGGACGGTGGACAAGACCGGTGAAACACATCAAATAAAAAACACAAAGTGTCAACTCATTAGTTTCCAGCGCTTTGGTTAAAATACAAACGAAAAATTATAAAAATAGGCGTGCGATTTAACGCACTTCTCGGTGTGGAGGGGTGTGTACCAGTGCATGCGAGTGCGATCGCACGCCTTTCACGGGAAGGCCTGGGCGTGGCATTTTGCTATTCCATAAATAAATTATGTCACCTTTTAGTAATATAAGGCTACCTATTTGTAGGTGGAACTGTTTAACTTCTTTACAGGGCAAAGGGGCAACCCTATATATATTCCTGCACTATCCACCAATGCACTTCCCTAGCACACACTTCTATGCAAGCTCTTATTCCTTTGCAAATTTTGACAGTTAAGCATTTGCTTTTTTAAACAGTCCTGACTTTTTATCGAAGTTTGTGTGGTTGTTTTTTGTGATTGTCAATCTGCAGTCGCTTTTAGCTGTTTTCTTTTGCTCGATGTTGCATACCTTATGTAGAAAATTTCTCTAAGAATTTGACATCTCGATTTCGCTACGAGTATTTATTATTTTGTGGAACTCATGCTCGTTTTACCTTGTTCTACATATCCTGGCTACTAGGTGTCCATAACTTCTGCAAGAGCTTACGATGTCTGAATTTTATTTCAAGGTAGACTGATTGGTCGCATATGGTATCTGATTGTGCCTTGTAAAGGCTTCAGAATAGCTAATACTATTGAAAACAGGGCATTAGGTAGACTGGCCGTTGGTTATACAAAGTCGATATTCAGACAAGTTTTCTCTCAAATTACGCCAACAGCAAAGGTTTTTGAAATTAAATATCAGACAATAGATTCCACGATTATTTTCCATCACTACAAATACCCATACGTTAGCATGTCACTAAAATATTGTAGAAAGCTAATCTGTGGTTTACGCAAATCAGGGATGTAGATGTCTTCCTCTTCGTAACTTATTCATGATTATGTCAAATGCGTTCATACTGAAAAACGCAGACTCAGACAATTGCAACTTGCTTTGCTGTCTGGAGAGAAAAAGGGACTTCTTTTGTCTCATTCAGTTCTAACTTACATCGTATTTATAGAAATTAGCCGTTCTACACCTCAACGGCGTTTCATCGTGATGTGTAAAAGTCGCCCAGTTTTCAAAAACGCTCGCTAGTAGCTCTGCATGTAAAAAGAGCCTATGTTGTAACATCTCAGGATGGAAAAAGTCGTCACAGAATCGATTACGACAAATCAGAAACTCGTTAGTGTTGCTGAGAAGTACATATTAGAGAAGTACCGTGAGAGAAAAAGGAACCGGCTGCCCCCGAAAGTGAATGCTCATAACGCTGTAAAATCCGCTGCAAGAGAGAAAACAAGTGGACTTCGAGGGGTAAGGCTATTAAAAAGCTATACTACATGTTAAATTACAGAATATTCTATGCCAACGCACAAAGGCTCGGATAAAAACCCATGGTGATAACAAATTTTAAAGTTAACCAGCTCTTCAATAAATCCGTTTTCAGGGACTTCAACTACGTCCCAATTATCTGTTGTTCGTTGTCTTAGTATTATATCTCTTAAAGGCTGTAGCCAGGTTTTATGTCAATTGTTTTGCAAATGCATTCGAATAGAAGGTTATTGTCGTTGCATTGCCCTATTGGCCAGGCATACCTCTCTAGGCAACTAGTCAGCTATGAAAATTTTCGTATAACTGTCTCCCTGTCGTATAACTTGAGGTTAAAATCAACGAATTCTAATAGATTATAGTTTCAATATCCTCTGCAAGGTTATCGGCTTTTCGCTGGATTTTTACCAATGAATCACTCAGGTGGTTCAGCGTCTTGTTTATAAATCGTAAGCGATCACTGCTACAAACAACAATTAGCAAAGTCCAATACTGAACAATATTGTATACGCTATCCACTCCCTACTGGCAATACAAGGAAAATACTACTTTTTCACGTTACGTAGTAAATATGATGGTGTCAATTTTTTGTAACTATAGAGGAACTACGGACACACTTTTTAATTTTATTCTCTCTGCCAACTTGTGAGCACAGATTCAAATCTTGATAAACGTTCCATTATAAGTGACTGTGACAACACCTTCAAAACCTTTTTACGCTTGATGGCTAACTCACGCTTAACCTTTACTAAGTATCATATATGGCAAAGTGAAAACTAATCTGCCAGTATTCGATCCCACTTTGTCCTTGAAATAACCTGGCTAATACAAATGCAAACATTGATTCCTCTTCAAATACACTTGATGCTTTCAAAGATTTACGTAAGGAGTTTGTAAAATGTTGTCTTTGCCGGCTTCTGACAGGAACTCTATTTCTTCGTGATTAGTAAAATTCACTGTTTTATAATATGATATTTGGTACTAAGAGGCTTTGTAGAAGGAATTCGAGCATATTTTCAAGGTAAAATAATTATTCCAGTATATTGCACCTTGATTATATGATCAAACAAGAATGACAAAGGATAAAACAGAAAAATGGCTTTTATTTTCCACATTTCATTCAATACAAATTTTTTTAGCACTTACAAGTTCTACAAAGCTAATTTACAAGACAATATTTCTGTATATACAAGGTTATTAAGCATTAATGTACAGTCTGTGAATCAGCCTCTTTGCATAGTGTTGTTTGTATCAAGACTACACTGACTAGCTTAAGCATTTGGAGGCACCTATTTAGGAAAATTATTTATTTTACAACTGGTTAAACAAGTTATTTAAGGCAAATTCACTTGTTGATGAGGGAGTTTTAAATGGGTAGACTAGTATCTGACAGGCTCACCCAATTTCGTTTTCTTTGCTGGAATTTTCTCTCCTGGTGCTTGTGGAAGTGATGCATTTTGATCACTCTGTAATTTGCCCTCCCTTTTACGTTTCAGTGACGATTTTGTCTTTACTGCAAAAGGGTGTTGTTTTTTGTCATTTTGTTTTGGTGAGATTTTGGTGGACAAAGAGACTTGTCCACTTCTTTCGCCCAAAGCGTTTGCGGGTTTTTCTAAACATGGGCCTGTTACATTTGATTTTGACTGCAAAAGGGGGCTTACTATTTTCTCGTCATCATTTATGTCAGGAGTTGACAATGGCGATTTGTTTCCACTAGCAGAGGTGAAATCTGCATTTGCTTTACTATTGACAATTACTTTGTTGCTCTCTAAAGCATGGTTTTGTTTAGAGCTCTCTGTCGCCAAGGATGCCTCGAATCTTCTGCCTAATGCCGAAGATTTTATGAGAAAATGGCGCTTTTCTTCTATAAACCGCTTTTGGAATTCACTTGGCAATGCTGGCTCGCAATGAATTAAAGAAGTGTTTAATCGTTCTTGCAGTTCATTAATAAAAACTTTGCTTGGTTTTGATTTTCCTTTGTACAAGCCATAGAACTGTTTTATCTTCGCTGTTTGATAGCAAGTACTGCTCCCAGGTTTCTGCAAAAGATTTTACGGGATAAGATCAGCTTGTAAAAAGACATTTGTGGATATGCTTAAAAAATAAATCAAACTACTTCCTCTGAAAAGATTCCTTCTTTCATATTCTACAGCTTTCTTAAACAGTAGTTATTCTGTAATTATTATTTTAATTTAGTCATCACCTCCAAGATGGCAATTAGCAAACGATATTTGCTTCTATTCAACCTTTCCTCATTTATGAAAAAACAAGCAAGATGGAATTAAAAAAAGTTGTCTCTTTAAATTTTTGGGATTTTCACCTCTGAATTTCGGTGCATGTGTTAAGTAACGAATGATGGGAAATACTGTGCTGGGTGTATTTGAAATTAAAATTTTATTATTAAGATAAAATTATTAAAATTTGCCATTTTGATAAGGAGCCAATATGTATTCATTGTCAGAGTAATTTATTGATCTGGTTTTATAAGCACACACCGCGTAGAAGAAAATTATCACTTACCAGAAGTGTAATTGCAAAATAGTATTGGTCGTATGCCTCAAAAATTTCTTTCACAGCATTGCCAATAAACCAAATATCCATCGTGGCTTGAGAATCCTGCAACTGAAGAGATGAATAGATTTTTATTATGCTTTGATGCTTAACGTTCTGCAACACTGCAGCCTTGCTTCATTGAATAGTCTGTAGTTTAATGAATGTCACAAAAGGAAGCTAAGACTAGCTTTAAAGCATGACAATGTAGATATGTTTGATAGGTATAATTGTATGCTGTTTGCAGATAATATTTGCATTTCAAATCTATCAATCTTGAGACTAGTTCTTTAGCGAAACTTACCGACGAAAATAGAGTCAGCAGCTTGCACAGGATGGATTGGGTGATATTCTTTACCTTTTAAATTAGACGGTATTCATCGGTTAATCTGAGATTTCATTGGACTTGTGATATCAATGTGAAGTGATACAAAACTACTTTGTCATACCACAAATATTCAACTCACAAACATATTGGAGACTGTTTTTATGTAAATTTGAAGAAGGGATTGAAACATATTGAATAGTTAAACATTGGAATCGCAGCTTGATAAGAAAACGTTAAACAAAAATTGACCTCAAAATATTTTGCCTATCTATTGAATAAATATCAAGCTATATTTTTTGATGAAGTATGTTAGCACGAGATGTAAGTCGTATTTCTATAAGAAATGTTAACATAAGAACGGAGCAAAAGAGATCTTTTATGCCTGTTTATTTCATTTATATTGAGCTGGATTCGTCCACATGTAGGTAAATACGAGAGATAAGTGGTATCTAAATTAGGTAAATACGATACGGTACATTGGTGGTGTCTCCATTCTCGTCGTAGCCCTGCAGTTCAGTTAAGTTGAGATAAATTTTAGATCTTAAAAACTTACCTTGAGATATGAAAAGCTCCTGTGTGTGCTGTTCATCAACTTTGTTATCTTTTCTGGTTTCTTTGCATTACCGTACTTCTTTATTGCCATGTACAGTGATTCTGAAATGTATTGCAAGGAATTAGGCCTCTTTCACTATGGGGCTTTAAGCTAGCTATGAAATTAGCAAGGTAATAAATGGTTCTTTCGATAGAGGCGTTTGGAAGCAATAGTACGAGAAGATATTATTATTCGCTGAAAATTCACTTACGAATTTCCTTGGAAATGCTTTTGTAGTGCGCTAGAAGGCTTGCCCTTGACATTGCCTTTTCGACTTTAGACAACTGGCTCTGAAAAATCGACAAAGAATCAATTTATAATATACTAGAAAACAAACAACATTAATTCGAAGGATTAAAAACTGGTCTTGCTGTACGACACCTTTTTATAGTATCTTTTTTTCTA
This sequence comes from Rhopilema esculentum, assembly GCF_057945365.1. Taxonomy (NCBI): domain Eukaryota; kingdom Metazoa; phylum Cnidaria; class Scyphozoa; order Rhizostomeae; family Rhizostomatidae; genus Rhopilema; species Rhopilema esculentum. Next base: position 367,785 of record NC_142830.1, read on the forward strand.
ATTCAAGTGGCTTGAGACCAAATTATGTCTAAATGGAGGTCTCTCTAAGGCTTCGAAAAACAATTTAAAAAGAAAATTATATAAATAAATTTTCACTCAGTTTAGATTTAGTAGCTATGGAAATTTGTGGTATTTATCCGTTATTTTTCGGTGATATTTCATTCTAAGATTTTTTATTATAGTTTCCAGCTTAAACTTTTTATACACAACAATAGAATCTTCATCTACTTCTTGTTCCTAAGATGTGAAATCTTTAAAGTGCCAAAACAACAAATTTAGAACTAAGGCAAGCATTTCAGTTGTAGCTTTTATAACAAAAGAGATTTTCCTTAATGTCAGGTAGGTCTTTGCTCTTCCAATAGAATCCATATACTAGCTTTTCGTTACAGCTATCTATGTAAAGCATATTTTTATGATTCCGGGGCCCCTTGAAAATTCCTCGAAACCGTTGTTCGAAGACATTGTAGCAGTCTCGCTTGCACGCGCTGCCCGACCGATGTTGCCTAGCAACATTACGGTTAAGATTACTTCTTCCATTTAAAAGTTAGGCCAATTTTCAATTGAAAATTATCTATGGTTGTAAAGTATCATATTCAAATTTATATGACATTTCAATTTTGAATTCTTATTAAGGTTAAGAAGTTAATTCTAATGATATTTTATTTTGTAGGATCTTCAGATTTTCAATTTTTTTATCTCTTCATTTCTCAATACTAAAATCAGTGAAGCTGTAAGGAAACCCATCGAATTGCCGGAAAATGTTCAGATTGAGCCCCTCGACTTTTGTTCATAGTTTGATATTGATGTTAAAAAATCCGCCTGCTTAGAATACAGGTTATTCTAAATTCTAAACATCTTTGCCATATTTTTGGTGCGAACTTCTAACCAACGGCTCCTCAAAATGCTGTCTCTAACGGTAATCACAAGAACACGTTGTTCGAAGAATGATTAAACAAACTGTTACATTTTTGTTGCAATTGGGACTGCAACTGTCTCTAAATTCTCCCTTATAAAATGATTTACAGGGGTATTTGTGTCACATTAACAAGCGATGTGTGATACATTCTGCTAATGGTGTGTACATGGAAATGATAAATCGAGAACTTTTGTTTCTGACTTACCGATTCCTCGAGTTTTTCGCTTTGCAGGTTTTGCGATGGACGTTCGAATTTCGACATTTCGAATCTCCAAGCTTTCTTCAAAGTTGCTCTGTAAATTTCTCTCGAAATTGTCAAGAAAATACAACAGACGATCGACAATTTTTTCTGAAGGATTCAGAACGTGTCTCTCCTCTTAGCTGAAAAATTTTCAACAGAATTTTCAACCGTCAACTTTCATATTCATCTTATTTGACGTCACAAATAGAACTTCATTTGTGTTGCTTGGAAACTATGGAAATCATGCTTTTCATTTTTCAAAATGCCTACGAGTCTATGTTTTTTCACCACAGTCCTAAAGTTTTAACATTTCAATGTCTTTCTGGTGGAAGATATGCAAACAAAGTAAAGCCCTTTCAGCCTTTTTCTATTTTATACCCCTGCCTATCAAAATGTTCTCTTTTTCCGAAAAGTTGGAAGTTTGCCCCTCTTTCTCTCTATCTACATTCGAAATAAATAAAATCACATTAAATATGTACATACGTTGCTTGTGGTACTTCATCCAAAAAAACGATAATATACATATTTAGCAAATAAATTGAGTACCAGAATGAAAGTAAAATAGTTTGATTGCTAAGGAAATGACGTTTCTTTTCTAGCCACTTGATAACGAGTACATGATCGAAACGTCCTGCTTTTAACAATCAAACTTTTATATTTTCATTCTGGTACTCAATTTATTTGCTAACTTAAATTATCGATATTTTTTAAACAAAGGTCGGAAAGACAGAGGCAAAAAGTTTTTAAACGGACATACAATTATTTTCAATTATTTTTCAATTTTCAGTTTCAAGCAAAATCCATTTTAAGTCCCTGTTAAGAACTTCCAGAATTTGATTTGCATCTAAAAAACTTGATAGAGTTTCTGAGTTGTGTTTGAACAAGTATTGATTAACAAGACCAAACATGGGGTAAAAGAGGGTCCAAAGTTTAATGGCAAACCTCTTTAATATTTGATCAAACCTCTTAAAGGACAACTTGGTCATCTCTACAATGGAAACTACGGTATTTATATCTCAATATAACTAACCAGAAATTATTCTATTCTGTACATTGTACGGAATATCTATAATTACAGCATCTACAAACTAGGTAGGCTTTTTAGTGACCACATTTACACCTGTCCAAATAAAATGTTTTTAGCTCCTCCTTTAGTATACCTAGGTAGTTTCGAACCCTATAATTCAATTGATTTTAGTTGTTTGCCCATTTACCTTTTTTTATATTTAATACTTAGGAAAACCTTGGCAGTTGAAGATTCTTGTTCTCGCATTATTTCATTCGCTGAAATGGCCGTTGGCAAACCTTTTAAGCTTCCAAAACATTGAGCTTGCATTCTCTTCTTGATCTTTGTTGATAATTTTGATGGACTTTGTAGCTTACTACCTTCCCCTTCCCTATTAACAGTATGGCACCACTTTGTTAGAAATGGTTCCTTTTTCTACAATACCAAGCATTTGAATGCATGAATTAGGTCAAATAAGCGTACGTTATCACAAACTTTGGCAGGAATTTTTCTGAAGATCTTTTGACGCCAAAGAAAACATAAAATTCTTATCAAAAGTGATCAATTTTGAAAATCCGCCATTTTGAATTGATGCCACCATTATGAACATGGGCGGTGCCAGAGGGAATGAAAACAAGAAAATAAAAGAAAAGGGAATAGATGAAAAGTAGAAGGCGATAAATCCTTTTATTGCTTGATTTTTCAAGGCCTGGTCGAGGTCTATAGTGCCTCAAAATATATTAAAGAATTCTATTTTAAGACTGGAATTAAACAATCGTAATAAAAGTATGCCTTAAAAATGGTAGAATATTTATAATCGTTGCAAAAAATGACTACAAAAAATGTTCTAAAATGTATTTTTAGCTAATCTAAAGGGCGCGATTGCGAAAAAATTTCTGCTCGTTGCGCTCACAGGGAAGTTTTTCTTTCAGATGTACCTATGACCTCCGACAACCTCACGTCGGCCCTTCCAATGTACTGCATAACGAGTGCCCACATAATATCAAAAGCATGAATTATCGTGAAGCATTTTAGTGCGATTCTCAAAAGTACTTGTATCTGTTTCTACCTATCATCCGAAGGTAGTGTTTAGGACACTGAGAAGCTTATGCTTATCGAACAGTGTCCTGATCCTTCCTCTCGATGTGACCACACCTCGTGATTCCTGTGCCTGGAATTACAGTGCCGACTCTCCTCGCCTTTGGTGAAAATTTGGTCATGCAAGGGACTCGAACGACGGACCCTTGGGTCTGTAGTCAGTGCCTCTAACAACCCAGCCATCCTCGCACCTCTCAAAAGTTATTTTTTAGTCTAATAATGCTATCAACTCGAGGAACCCCCCCCCCCCCCCATTTTGAATTTCTTGGCGCCACCCCTGATGAATAATGAAAGTTATTAGATAGTCTTTACAGATTATTTACAAAAGTGAATAAATATCTACCTAAAAACATCCAAAACCTGCATTTGATATGAGCATACACATATCTTAATGCTGACATTTTTGTTAAAATCCGCCATTTTGCAATTGAGCCGCCATATTGCAAAAAAGGAAAGAGTCTTCGAGTAAAATTTGAGACCCAGAATGTCTAGCGACCCTAAAACTGTTTTCAGAACTCTGACTGGAAAATGTTTCCGATATTATCTTGTAAACAAGGCAGAATTTCATTCTCGTCCAGTGAGATGCTTTGTTTACCAATTTCTTTTAGCCAATCAGAACTCGCCAATTTTGCCTGGTTTGTTGACAGCTTTCTCGAAAGCACCCACAGCAGTGAAGGAAAAGCGCTACTGAAGTTTTAGACCCCGTTTACACGATGTCGGTACCACACCGGCATGAAATGGCACCGGCATGATGTCTTTTGTTTTAAGGCCATCTGTTTACATGATACCTGTATCATGCAGGTATGAAAATGTGTTAATCAGGATTAAAACCATGTCGATATACCGGTACGGGCTCATGCCGTGGTAACGACATCGTGTAAACGGGTCATACCGGCATGGTACCGATATAATTTTATGCCACTTTCAACATGAGGCTAAAAATTATATCAAATGTTAGTTTATTTTTCATTTAGAAAAGCGCGCCAATTCATAGAAAACAGCAAACAAGTTGGCGATCTCTCATGGTCAAATCAAAATTATTGCTGTTCTCGTACAGTTGGAACAGGCGCACATTCAGACAAGCGCACATTCGGACAAGCGCACATTCGGACAAGCGCACATTCGGACAAGCGCACAATTGGACAAGCGCACAATTGGACAAGCGCACAATTGGGCAATGATTGAAATCTCGGCTATAGTTTTTCTCAAGCGATATGATATCCCGGTATAGTGTAAAAAAGGCGCAAGAAAACTAAGGATTTAAAAATACCGCCATGGTTCCGAAATAGTGTAAACAGGGTTTTAGGCCGCCACGAAAATATACTTAAGATAAAATCAGCCAAAATTGAAAATTCACAATGTTCATAAAATTTACTAAATACTACAGCTGCTTTCGAGTGAACTCTCCGTAATATTCCAGAAATCGGAGGCCAATCTTTCTCTACTTACGGGGGGCTTAGGCCCATTTTTCCAATTTGGTCAAAAAGCTCAATTTAAAATGACAGATTTTAAAAATATAGTGAAATAGCGTAACACTACATATAGCGTGTATACAGGTTTTTAGTGTAATAGCGCTACTCTCGACGCTTAGCCTCGCTCTAATCTGCATCGTTTGGGAAATCCTTCGTTCCATTCATTCACTTTCCCAGCCTTTGTCATACTTGTTTGTGCATAGTCTCTTGCGTCAACTTTTGTTACGTTGCGTATGTAAGCAGGTACACTTCTACTAAGGAATCCTCACTTTTTAAAAGCTTTATTTCCAGAACTACTGTAAAACCACTTAAAAAGGGGGTTTTACAAACGTGAGTTCGTATGTCGTTCGCAGAAACGTACACGATAAATACGGCAAAAACTGTTATTCAATTCTCTATACACTTCTTCTAATTCATCAGTTCACGTCAAATGACTAAAGAAATCTTAAACGGCTAACGACGACAATGTAACGGCAAACACAATTCTTCAAGCTAGCGACAAGGTACACTGAGTTCGACAAAGCTTACGGCAAGACTCAACCTAACTATAAAGCCACCCCTTATATACCCTAAGAATAATACAATTTACAGAAGCTGATGCAATTGCAGCGCAATGATGCAATTGTCATGTGATGTCCTGCAATGAATGGGAACCCTGTGTTCTAACATAGCCCCCTCCTTTGAAAACAAGCCTCCTGGCTTGGTCTTCTTGTGGCGTTTCTTCTTCGCATTTATGCAACATGCCTTGCAACTCTTTCGTTTTTGGTAATGAGAATAATGGTGATGATGATCTGCACGGATGTGATGGGGCTAACAGTATATCGGTGATTGACGTCATTTCTTTGAATATCGTTGTCAGGGGCGTTTTGAAAATTTCTGCCTCGTCGAACGCTATTGTTTGGCCCAATTGCTCTTTCATCAAGTTAGCAAGCTCCTTTGTTATGTCTTCTAACATGCGGAACAACTTGCACAGAGCAACGAAGGGTTCAGTTGTGGTTTGGGTTGTCATTCTTGTCCGAATTTCGGCTTCAAAAACTGGGCCCATTTTTGCATTCACAGGCACAGAAGCTTTTCCTTGCAATGGTTGCTGCTTCAACGGGCGTCTTCTACAATATTTGACCACGTGTCCCACTCTTTTGCAGTAATTGCAAATCGGCTGGTCGTCTGTGGTTCGCAGGTATCGATAAGTGCTCATCTTCTGTTCCTTCGGCTCGGCTGTCCTCACACGGGGTAACCAATGTAAAACCACTTAAAAAGGGGGTTTTACAAACGTGAGTTCGTATGTCGTTCGCAGAAACGTACACGATAAATACGGCAAAAACTGTTATTCAATTCTCTATACACTTCTTCTAATTCATCAGTTCACGTCAAACGACTAAAGAAATCTTAAACGGCTAACGACGACAATGTAACGGCAAACACAATTCTTCAAGCTAGCGACAAGGTACACTGAGTTCGACAAAGCTTACGGCAAGACTCAACCTAACTATAAAGCCACCCCTTATATACCCTAAGAATAATACAATTTACAGAAGCTGATGCAATTGCAGCGCAATGATGCAATTGTCATGTGATGTCCTGCAATGAATGGGAACCCTGTGTTCTAACACTACACTACCGTAAACCCTCGAATTAGCCCCTTGGGGGCTTATTTATTTTCGATATTTTTGGACGGGGGCTTATTCGAGGGGGGTCTTATACGAGGAGGGGCTTATAAAATTATTGAAGACAATAAGAAAACGTTATTAAAAGACCTTGTTTATTTTAGTAGGAATTTCTCTATGAGCATTTAATTAATCACTTCCAAAAGTACGAATTTGTCGTAGTAATTCAATAAAACGCCATAAGCAACCTCAGATGGCAAAAACTGTCAAATTGAGCGGTCCAATTCAAGAATATACGGTAGCAGTGGGGGCTTATTCGAGGGGGGGGGGGGTAATTGGAAATTATTAGTTCTAGGGTGGAGGGCTTATTCGAGGGGAGGCAAATTCGAGGGGGGGTTGAGGCCAATTCGAGGATTTGCGGTATTAATTGAATCTGCTTGTACATACGGATCTAAACACTTTCCTATTATTTTATTAGCTTGTTTTTCTTCTAATGTAAACATCTAAGATCAGCAAATGTACGCCTATTATTTGTGCAAGGAACTAGTTAATCAAATGAATATATATATCTCGAATATAAATATATAACTGAGCTCGGAACCTGAACATTCGAAAATTCATGCGCATTTTTATCTCCTTCAAAGTGGTGCAGCACTTTTGATACGGCAATGTAGATAATTGATTAAAGATGCATTATATTATATCTTTGATAACCTGAAACGTTTACGTGCATAAATGTTGATGTCAAAAATGACAGATTGAAACAAAACATGATCTGGTAACAAAGTTTATGAAAAAGTTACATGATTTTCCAGCTGAAATAAAGTTTGGTCCAGAAAAGTTCCCAGAATATCTAAAACTACCAAGGACCGATAGAATTTCTTTCCGATTTGAAAGACTGCATAAACAGACCATTACAAAATGATTTTGCTCGTATTGTTTACATTACTAGGAGACAGCTTCTTGCCAATCAAATGGATTGCATTTCTACTAGAATAAAAACTACCTTGTTTGTGATCAACAGGTGGATATTTATGTTACCTAGCTTAAATGTTTTTTACTATTATTCAGTCGCTTTATACTCTGAGGATTACCAGAAAAGAAGCTAATGTACACTTTTGCTAATAATGATAATAATAACATAAACACATCTTCATTTCGGGGCAGTTACTCTGCTTAAAATGCAGTACCTATGTCACACAGATTTGTTTAAGTAGATATACAAAAGTAGCCTACTTTTTTGTATTAATTCCAGATATCTTGGCGTGTTTGTCATAGCATTTGCCATTTTTGGCAAATTTGTTCTGAATTTGGACGTTCGCATAAATGTGTTACATATTCATCGTGTATTTTACACCTTTTGAATCGGATATTATAAAAATCCCCTTTGAAATTTGCTTCTAGGTTGGTTATTTTGAACTTTTGTTTAAGGAATTCTAGGCTCTTCTCGCTTTTAAGATAGTCTGTTATTCCAAATGAGTTTTTTTATAAATCTTTTATAAATGAGTTTATCATTGTTAGCGCATCAGCTTTATTAGCTGGCCACTTTGTATGTTCATTCACGTTTTACAGGCGTTTTATGTGTTAGGTACGAGTTTACTTTCTACTAATTTGTTGCTGGTTCTTAAACTGTTTTATTTAAATGCTTTTTTATTTAATGAAAATTTTGTTTTATTATACCGCTTTGGCCGAATTCATTTCACTGGGAATGCTCTTTTCAAGTGACTTCTAAAGCCTACTAGATATTTATATATTATTTTATAGTTTTGCTTTAATTCTCTGCTATTTTGACTTGACATCATTTTGCCGAATTCCATGTGCAAGCTGTTACCTTTGTAAACTTATGAAAACAAGCAGATTTCGCATTTGCAAGTTTTCCACTGTCTCGAGCATGTTATGCATTTTATACTAGTATAAAATTGATACTAACAGGATGTCATCTTGAATCAATAGAAGCGAGATTCTGATTTTTCAAAATCTTAGTCCTAGATCACGTACTGTTACTGTTTGCATGCCTTTGTCAATTTGATTTCCATGTATTGAGGCAATGGATATAGCGCCTGGTTATAAATTTTTAAAAGCTTGCAATTTCTTCGGTAGTTGAACATGGAGTATCAATCCTATTTTACAAAGCTCATATATTCTTTCAAAGTGCTTTCTTTTTACATCCCGTATTACACACTGTTGAGACAATTGGATATAGAACAAATTGTTGCACTGATAAGGATTCGCAACATAAATCTTCCCCAAAACGCTCAGTGTTTCTCTATGCACAGTCTGTCGAAGTATCTTCAGAAAATGCTTAAAAGTTGGAAAAGTGTTTTGACTTTTGAGTTATAGCCATAAATTCGTATGATTCTTGCCAATTTACTCCCGCGTATTATTAGCAAAATAAGAAAAAATGTCAGGTGGCCTAGTAGATAGTAAGAACAAAGTCTCATCACCTAGAGAAGTTTTTTCTGAGATAGCCAGGCAACTGTTTTCTCTAATTAAAATATGAATAATAAAGAAACCTTTATTCAAGTATTGTTACCCTAGCATTGAAGGTTACCCTGGCTGTTAAATTTTGCTTGCAAGTACACAGGTTTTGTTGACAGTTGTAAGGGTAATCCTAGCACTAGAGTTACCCTCCTCCTTATAGAACAGCGGTCTTTAGAACATAAAAATGTCTTGTAAAATGGTGATGGAAATGTGTCCTCTTCGCATATAATGATAATGGATTAGAATAATTGATCAAAATTTGTCGCATAAGAGAAGTTCTTCGAAATTAAGATGTTATTTCAAATCTTTTCTATCAAGACTATATTTCAAAATGTTTCTCTTTTCAATGTCATTCATGCATAATATCGTACGCACGAAAGCAAAGATTTTCAGGGTAGACAAGAAAAAACATTTTCTTTAATTTTTCAACTTTTCATTCAATATCAAATTTTTACACATTTACAAAATCTACAAAGCTAATTTACAAGAACAATAATCGAAAGATGCACGTACAAGGTTATATTCAGTCATTTGTTTAGTGTATCAACACTGCCCAGCCTCATTTAAGCATTTAGATGCACCTATTGAAGAGAGTTATTTACATTACAACCGGATAAACAGTTAACTAATAAGAAGCTCTCCTTTAGATTGGGTAATCTTACATGGCCAGACTAACATCCCGCGGGTTCACCCAATTTCATTTTCTTTGCTGGAATTTTCTCTCCTGGTGCTTGTGGGAGTGATGCATTTTGATCACTCTGAAATTCGCCCTCCCTTTTACGTTTCAGTGACGATTTTGCCTTTACTGCAAAAGGGTGTTGTTTTTTGTCATTTTGTTTTGGTGAGATTTTGGTGGACAAAGCGACTTGTCCACTTCTTTCACCCAAAGCTTTTGCAAGTTTTTCTAGACGCGGGCCTGCTACATTTGATTTTGACTGCAAAAGGGGGCTTACTATTTTCTCGTCATCATTTATGTCAGGTGTTGACAATGGCGATTTGTTTCCACTAGCAGGGGTGAAATCTGTATTTGCTTTACTATTGACAATTACTTTGTTGCTCTCTAAAGCATGGTTTTGTTTAGAGCTCTCTGTCGCCAAGGATGCCTCGAATCTTCTGCCTAATGCCGAAGATTTTATGAGAAAATGGCGCTTTTCTTCTATAAGCCGCTTTTGGAATTCACTTGGCAATGCTGGCTCGCAATAAATTAAAGAAGTGTTTAATCGTTCTTGCAGTTCATTAATAAAAACTTTGCTTGGTTTTGATTTTCCTTTGTACAAGCCATAGAACTGTTTTATCTTCGCTGTTTGATAGCAAGTACTGCTCCCAGGTTTCTGCAAAAGATTTTACGTGTATAAGATCAGCTTGTAAAAAGACATTTGTGGATATGCTTAACAAATTAATCAAACTACTTCCTCTGAAAAGATTCCTTCTTTCATATTCTACAGCTTTCTTAAACAGTAGTAATTCTGTAATTATTATTTTAATTTAGTCATCACCTCCAAGATGGCAATTAGCAAACGATATATGCTTCTATTAAACCTTTCCTCATTTATGAAAAAACAAGCAAGATGGAATTAAAAAAAGTTGTCTCTTTAAATTTTTGGCTTTTTCACCTCTGAATCTCGGTGGATGTGTTATGTAACGAATGTTGGGAAGTACTGTGCTGAGCGTATTTGAAATACAAATTTGCCATTTTAATAAGGAGTCAATATGTATTCATTGTAAAAGTAATTTATCGATCTGGTTTTATAAGCACACACCGTGTAGAAGAAGATTGTCACTTACCAGAAGTGTAATTGCAAAATAGTATTGGTCGTATGCCTCAAAAATTTCTTTCACAGCATTGCCAATAAACCAAATATCCATCGTGGCTTGAGAATCTTGCAACTGAAAGAATGAATGAATTTTAATTATACATAAATTTTTGACTTTCTGAAATGTTATTATGCAGCCTGGTAATGTAATCCAAATCAGAAAAAGAAAGTAAATACTGGCTTAAAAACCCTGGCCAGAGGCTGCGCCAGCATTCAAAAAATGGGGAGGACTGGGAGTATGGAGGGAAGTTGAGAACGTCTATGGCGAAAGTTGCAAACATCTTTTATAGTCCTTCCCATGGCGTTGCCTCTGCGCGCGGCAACATAAATTCGTATAAATGTCTAGCATTATCAATGTAGAGATGACTCCTGCAAAGATTGAGACTAGTGCTTCAGCAACACTTACCGATGAAAATAGAGTCAACAGCTTGCACAGAATGGATTGGGTGATATTCTTTACCTGTTGAAAATGTTTTGGTGTTTTGTTAGCATTTATTTTTTATTTGTTGAAAAAGCTTTCTAGGCCAAGGTGGCCTTTAACCAAATCACAACAACAACATAACAACAACATTAAACTAAATTGAGACATTTCAAGTCTTCTTGACTTAATATCTAGAAACATTGGTGCCAAATTGTTGGCTGCTCTAAATAAGGGGCTATCAGTTGGAGTTCTTTTAAGAGGTACAATGCCCGCCAAAAGTGTTGGAACAGTCCCTTCATTTCTTTTTCCTGTTTATCTCATTTATATTGAGCTGGATTCGTCCACATGTAGGTAAATACGAGAAATTAGTGGTATCTAAATTAGGTACATACGATACGGTACATTGGTGGTGTCCCAATTCTCGTCGTAGCCCTGCAGTTCAGTTAAGTTGAAATCAATTTTAGATATTAAAAACTTACTTTGAGATATGAAAAGCTCCTGTGTGTGCTGTTCATCAACTTTGTTATCTTTTCTGGTTTCTTTGCATTTCCGTATTTCTTTATTGCCATGTACAGTGATTCTAAAATATATAGTACGGAATTAGGCTTCTCCTTCACAATGGCGCTCCAGCCAACTATGAAAATAGCACTGTAATGAATGACACATCTGATCAACGAGTTTGTTAGCAATCGATCAGAAGACATAAATTATGAACTATGAAACAAGAAGACATAATCATTCGATGAAGATTCACTTACGAATTTCCTTGGAAATGCTTCTGTAGCGCATTAGAAGACTTGCCCTTGACATTGCCTTTTCGACTTTAGACGACTTGCCCTGAAAAATCGATAAAAAAATACAACTGACATGATTTATAATATAAAAACAAACAGAAAAATATCAGCAGAGAGAGTATAGAGATTTTACCCTTTTTACAGGATCCTTTTTCTAATGGATGTGGCTTAAAATCATTTCATCTCGTTAATTGGTAGTCTTTTTAAAGCATCGAAAAATTGTTTTTTCTGCTTTATTTCGTTTCGAAAAAGATTGATATCTCTTATCTTTTGATTAACTTTTGGCAGCTAGAGCTTTTGTGAAATTGGGTTGTAAAACCTGTCCTTTCTTTGTCACCTATAAAACGTTAGGTTTGTAATGTTTCCCGTGATATTTCATTTGAAGAATTTATATGGCAGTTTCCAGCTGTTAAGTTTTATACATAGCAGTAGAATCTTCATCTACTTCTAGGACCTAAGATGTGAAATCTTTAAAATGACAAAACAACAACTGTAGACCTAATCCAAACAATTCAATCGTAATTGTTATGAAAGAGAGATTTCTCTTGCTGTCAGTCAGATCTTGGCTCTTCCAATACAATCCATGTACTAGCCTTGTTTTGCAGCGATGAATATAAAGCTGTTTTTATTTATTTATAATTCCATGGTCCCTTGAAAATGCCTTGAAACATTGTTCAAAAACATTGTATATGATTAGAGACATTCATTAGCAGTCTCGTTTGCACTCCCCGGTTGAGCGATGTTGCCTAGCAACATTATGCTCTAGATCTCCTCTTCCAGTTAAAAATTAGGCCAAATCTTCAATTTAATTGTCAAAGTTTCAAATTTTTATTTTAGACTGATTTTAAGCAGTATTCTGTTTTGGAAACCCTTGATTTTATTTTTCTCTGTCCGCTTTTTAAAAGGTTAAAACAGCGAAGCCGTTCAAGGAAGCCCAGGTATCATTAAAATTATCAGGTTTAATACACTTTTGGTTCCTAATGGGCAGTTAGAAATTATTCTGTCTGCACCAAGTACAAAAATATGACCCTTTCATTCCAAAGTCTGAACAACTTGTCATATCTTTAGAAGCTTCCTTGACATTTCAAGCAAAAGAAGTATGTGGATTTTAGTGGTACCTTTAAATGATGTCTCTAACGGCAATCACAAGAACACGTTGTTCGAAGAATGATTAATCAAACTGTTACATTGTTGTTGCAATTGGGACTGCAACTGTCTCTAAATTCTCCCTTATAAAATGATTTACAGGGGTATTTGTGTCACATTAAGAAGCGATGTATGATATATTCAGCTAATGATGTGTACATGAAAATGATAAATCGAGAACTTTTGTTTCTGACTTACCGATTCCTCGAGTTTTTCGCTTTGCAGGTTTTGCGATGGACGTTCGAATTTCGACATTTCGAATCTCCAAGCTTTCTTCAAAGTTGCTCTGTAAATTTCTCTCGAAATTGTCAAGAAAATACAACAGACGATCGACAATTTTTTCTGAAGGATTCAGAACGTGTCTCTCCTCTTAGCTGAAAAATTTTCAACAGAATTTTCAACCGTCAACTTTCATTTTCATCTTATTTGACGTCACAAGTAGAACTTCATTTGTGTTGCTTGGAAACTATGGAAATCATGCTTTTCATTTTTCAAAATGGCTACGGATATGTTAACTTACCTTTACAGCCGAATAGTCAATAGTCCCCTGACGCTAAACCAAACACTGTATAAACAAATGCAATTATGGAGCTTTGGAGTTTTTGAAGAATGAAATTGTAGCTGACAGGATAATTGCTGAAAATAAAGTTCATGCTATGCTTTATGAAAAATAGGTCTTTCAACACTGCATCTTCTTAATGCGAGAGCTTCATCGTCAGTCGGCCTGTCGGAGATTGTTTTTGAAAATGGAAATTTTCGAACCATTAGGGGGGTGTAGGGCTCTCATTACAATAAGTTTCAAATTAATCTATCTCAATTTTAGCTAAAATGTAGTTTTATTGCGATTTATATATTTTTTCATGACAAGCTACAGTCCTGAAAATTTAGAAATTCTGCTAATTGGAATTAAGGCAGTTTGCTGCAACCTGGCTATTTACCCTAATTGTTTTACCCTAACTTTGACGGCAAAATTGAACAATAGCGGCAGGATATAGACGAAACAAACGAACAAGCACATTTGAATTTTTTTCTGAGGAAATGTTCTGAGAAAATTGTTTTCAAAGGCAGAAAAAATATTTTTTTAAGAGCAATGGTAAAAACACAAAATATGGCCAAATAATGGCAAAAAATGGCCATAAAGTCTTGTGATATTATAGTTTGTACGGCTAAATGAATTGGATAATCATGTGTGACATAATAAACCGTGAATGTATATTTAAATTCGATCAGCTTTATCTTATTTTAATCTATCAATTTTTGCAACAGATCAGCAAGTTCAAAGAGGCAGCAAGAATTGTGAGTTTCCTCAAATTTCTTATTCATGACCTTTAATGACAGGAGTACAATAGCGACCCATTGATATAAATGTAAAATGAGTTTAATGTTGCAAAATTTGTATTGAAAAAACTAGAGTTATTCCTTTCTGCAGCAAATTATATAGGCCTATCAATATACAGTATTTTCAATCTTCATGGAGCAGCTAAAATTTTGTAGCTTTTCTTACGTGTTTGGTTTTAACGGAATTTCAAACTGACTTGATTCTACCCTGAAAAATACTTGACACCATCCGGATGATATGAAGCGTGTAAAGCCTTCAAATTTAAGATCATTTTGGCACACAGCTAAAGATGAGAGTGTTCTATGTCATGTTACTACTCTCCATCGTAGGTGCGCATTTTCATTAGCGTATGCAATCGCTTGATACGAATAGCAGCTGAGCATGGAAAGTACAACATCTTAAAATCAGATGCAAATGTTGAGTTGCACTCTGCTGCTGCTGGCTCATTCCAGGGAAATGATGACGAAAATTTGCTGTTTGATCCCGGGATGTATAAGTCGAAATCAGAGGTGATTTTTTATGTTGTAACTTGTGCTGAGTATTTCTTCTTCAAACCAATTTACACAAACACATTGTTCAAAGCATCAATACCCAATTTATTCATCATCAAACTAGGCTTTACTTTTGAGTTTTTGTTACATACTTAGATTTGCTAGATTTCAGTGATGTACCATTTGTTACCTCTAGAAAATTCGACCTTTCTATATCCTATCCGACCTTTCCTCTCTCCTCTAAAGACACCGTAGTCTTTCAATCATTTGTCTTTACAGAAACATCGTTCTCTTTCTAGGCTCCTGTTCCCGCCTGGGTGATTGAAGCTTGTTTAAAAACTGCGGAGGAGAGAACGAATTCTGACTTACGGAAGCTCTGCTGCCTTATGAAGCAAATGGAAATCTTCCAAAAGTACACTAAAGGGATGCTCAACCTTATGGCCAAGGCTGCAACTTGGTCTAGGTGCCTAGCTTTGATTGATACTAAACGCAATGGTTACTCTATCTTAAAGAATTCGGTGACAACCTTCTTAATAACCTTCTCTGCCAAAATTCTTAGGGTGTTTGGCATCACCTTTGAAAGGCCGATCCATCCCCAAATCAAATTTACTCCAAGTCAACTCATCTCTAGACTTGCACTTTTGAAGTGCATCACATTTTGTCTCACATAGCTGGCGTTTTACATAGCTGGAGATTTGAAGCCCTAAACACTCTACATTTCAAAGTACTAAATAATAACAAATTAATAGCAAAAAGAACAACCTTTCCATTCCCAGACAGATTTTTAGGGAAATGCCACATTCCTATGGTTGTGTAATGTAAAAATGTAACCATCCGCAGACTTTTTACTGAAAAATGGACCATTTGTGCATGTGCATGTTCTCTAAATTGAGTAATAGAATGCACACCTTAACCTAATAGTTAAACTCCAAAAATTGGAGACAACAAGACCTCAGCATTGTGCATGAGCATTATAGGAACCGATGGAAGAAGATGATTCTCTTAATCATAATAATTAATCGTAATACGTCATAACCCAAGTGAATGAACGAAAGGGGAAACATCCTTTGTGATGTTCACTCAGATCAAATTTCTTTTAATTAATAAGTAGACTAAAGCCTAGCTGAAAATTTTTCTCCTTCAAGGTTCGACAGTGGGCGAGTTGTTATAAGAAAAGGTCACCCTGGAAGAACATTATATGTGATTCTAAATGGAAGTGTAGCCTTGCTCGAAAATGAAAACGAAGAAACCTCTTTAAAGCAACAAGGAAATCTGGTCGAGTCTAATACTGAGAACTCAAAGCGGGATGCAGTATTACGCAAAGGAGATTGCTTTGGCGTAAGTGCATTTATCATCAAAACATGCGGACTTACTTTCTATTAGAGCGAAATACGATTTTAAGTAATTACTAGGGGGTGATCCTTATATCTAATGAAGCTATATTGCTGTTGCTGCTCATTCAAGCAGCTCTTGAAAGCTACAATTTGTTGAAAGAAGAAAGAGATAGAACAGTGAATCTCTAATTAATACACAGACACATCTCTTCCATCACTAGAATAACCTTTTATCAAGAACACATAATTTCTTTGAGCCATTGACAGTATTATCTGGACAACGTTCTTACAATGACTGTAAATTGAATCCTACAGAGAGAGGCATTCTTTAAAAATATGGAGAGACAATCTACTGCAGTTTGTTTATCGCTAACACACTTCTTAATGGTTAATTTGGATGATGTAAACGAAGTTGGGCTAGAAGAGTACCTCAGTCAAGAAATTACGACCAGATACAAGTTTCTTAGGTGAGTTTTCGACAACACCTATCTACCTGAAATACTGCCCTGGGTACCAGAGCCTCATAAATCCGGGATACATAAGCTATGATGGTACATACGTTCAAATTGCCTAAAAGAGAACCTAACAATAAAAAAAGCTATCTTCCTTATTATTTACGGTCCGCGTAAGATTTTTTCTAAAAGTCCAACTACTGATTCCAGAGCCTTGTTAAATACTGACGTGTTTTTTTGTGACTTAATATTGTCCGGAATAACATTCCAAGCCACTGAACTGTGCTACAGAAAAAGATCCGCATACTGCAATATCAGTTGATTCAAGCTACACCACGCCAAAGCTTCACCTATTATTTCTCGGGAACAATAGATACACTTCTTCCAATGGTGCAAATGGTTGTGTCATCTGTAAACATATGCATGTCTCCATTGGTGACAGAATCTTCCAGCAATTAAAACAACCTTCCATTCATGCTAACATCTTTTGATTTTGATCTAAATATGAATGGCTGATAGTGTCAAATGCATTACAAAAATCTAGCAAAATCACTTCACCTAAAAACCATAGTCTAGAGCATCATTCCACAGTGCAGGTAAATGAGGCAATAATCTGTTAGTTAGGCATCCTTGTTTAAATCCCCACTGCCCGAAACTCAACATCCTTTTAGGTGATTGTTTATAGATTTAAAAATGACGTCTTTCCGGAGCTTCTCTAGGACATTAAGAAGGCATATTGGCCCAAAGTTCACTCTCTCTGAAATCCCACATTTTGAAGACTCGGTTAAGGTTGAACCTTCCAGGTTGACTTATATTTGTCACTGTCAATGTTTTTCTTGAGAACACGAACTAATTCTTTCTCTACAATGTCACCCAGCATGACTAGATTCTTTGGACCTATTAGATTAGGCCCCATTGTTTCTTGGATTCACCTTCTTTTTTAGTTTGTCCCTTACTATTTCTTTGCTAGTTTGAATTTCTTCCATTGTTTGCAACAATATATGATGCCAAAAAACTAATGAAAATCTTTGCAATGCTAGTTTTCAAATATTTGAAATAAGCCAATGCTCATGGCCCTCATCAAGCAACCTCTTCTAGGCTACTTCCATTGTTTGAGAAGCTTCCCGACGAAAAGATTCGTCTGATAGCTGACAGATCGCAAACATACGAATACCTGGCTGATAAAATCATCGAAAAAGATTCAGGCTGTTCAGAGTTTGTTTACATTTGCCGAAAGGTATCGGTGTCTTGATTCTGTTTTCTTTCACTTTCCAACCTTAGTTATTGTTATTATTGATATTAAAACAGTAAAAGCACCGTTAGCTTGAAAAGTGTAGATCTTCAATAAGACTTGAAGGTACACTAGGGTCGCAAAGGTATGGAAGATAGGCCTAAACTGGTGGCACACAGAAGCTAAAGGCCTAATCCTCCAGGTTTCTAAAATTGAAGTCCAAGGCTAAGGGATTTCGGTGACAAGAGCTTTCGGTAGAGAAATATTTGCAATGACAGTGTATGGCTGTGAATGAAAAGAAATTTGAAAATCCATTTTTCTATTTTGAAAAAAAGTTTCCTTCAGAGCTTTAAAGAAGTCTTGGAAAAACATTATAAGGAAGTCATATAAATGTGATTGAACTTAGAAGAATTTTTAAGAAACATATCATGAATCTTTATAAACTTGAATCTGAATAAGTGCACCTTTGCTCTAACTATAAATATCTTACTGCGAAGATTCTTTAATCTGAGAAATCAGGCTGTAGGCTATTATTAATATCAGTTTAAGATCATCAGTTGAAGATCAAGGGATCAAGATGGTTAGCTTGCTAAATAACGTAGACAGTTTTGGTATAGATACTTCTCTTCATTTATTTCCATGACACAAAAGAATGACGACCCTTAACTTGTTTCTTCTATGTTTATTTGACAGGGCCAGTGTACTATACTTCGTAAAATAAATAAAAGGAGGAGCAAGGAGTTTGCATCAAGAAAAAGAAGCGAATCGCTTGCAGATGAGACAGTCAACACATTTTTACCCTTAACCACACCTTGCCAGTCAGTAATGAAAGCAAGAGACAATACGGGCACAACAACGGAGCTAAAGAGGTTGCCAGAGATAACTATGCATTTAGTGAAATCTCGGAACTTGATTTCTCGGCGATACCCACAAGAGTTATCTGATAAGTCAACGGAAAGCCTATGGGGGAAAGTGGCGAAGAAGAGTCTTTGGCATTCCTCCTTTTCTAAGCACAGATATTCGGTGGGTCAAGTCCGTACCGAAGCCTATAACAGTCGCTCAAGGATTGACACTGGTTTCTGGGCAAGAAAGGACGGGTGCCGTCTACCTATAGAAACTCCTGATGGGCTTGTTGTGCAGGTTGCGCAGTTGTCAAAAGGCGATGTTTTTGTAAGTTAAAGTCTTTTCAAAGCAACAAAAATCACAACCAGCTTCACATTGTAAGAGATTCATTTGAAATGAGATCATGAATATAGACTATAAATTTGGTATATCTAATGCTTCTTATTTCATCCTCTTTTGCAGTTCCAAAGTTCCTTGCGTTGTTTAGGGCTTTTTTTCTCTATCTGTTAAGGTTGATGATATTAGAGGTCATACATAAGGGGGGATGGGAGAAAGGGTTCAAGCTTTGGTGATGTTACCTTAGTGATAGTGGGATCGTCTCTTCCAAGGAAAATTGCATTTCTTCCAAGAAAGTCAAAGAAAGTGCTAACTTATGTTCAGTTAGTTAAAAATTTGAAATCTTTTCGATGACATTATTATCACAACGTTTAATCTATTCTGTGGTAGGAGCATTTGTGGCTTTCATAATTTCTTTTATTTGCATTTTTGTAATTACCAAACTTTGTAATTCCCATCCTGTGTTTATAAGAGAAATTTTCTTCCCAGAGAAAACGCTGAGGGGGAAGGGAAGGGTTTGCTGTAAAAAGTGATGTCCTAAGCAATGAAATGCAGAAAGATTAGGCCATGCATTTTATTGTAAAAAGTGATGTCTGATAGCTTGTGACACAGTGGTGACAGAGAGAAAGGGGATTGAAAATTCTTACATTTAAGGTGATGTCTTTTATGTATGGCTACTTATGTTTTCGACCATAAATCTCGATCTTGCGTATAGGGATTTGATCCTTTTCTGAATGAGGTCGTAGTCAATGATAGTGATTTGATCCTTTTCCGACTGAGGTTATCTGTGGCAGCATTGTTCGTTGCATGGTTATATCATTCACTACATTTGTTCTGTAGGTTTCAATACATTTGCTACGAATTTCTGCTTTTTGTTAGGGTTTGGATGACGGGGCTCAAGAGGTCATCACTTCCAATGAAAAAAGGAACTTCATTCTTGTCAGTTCCGGGTGTGAAGTCATAGCTATCAAAAGACAAACATTACTTCAGAATCTGAATTGCCAGACAATTGATAGAATAAGGACAACAGAAAGAGCCTATGCAAGCGACGATGAACTGTACAGTGCTTTTTGCGAACAAATGCAATGGAAGTCTTATCGAGAGCAGCTTGTTGGACGGCTTTTAAAATGGAGAGGAAGTAGCTCCAATGCGAAAACCATGTAAAAATGAACGATTGTCTTATAATGTTTGAGGTGTGAGGTGTCTGAAATTTTAAATTATTGTCGAGGCTCTATTATTTCCCAGTTGAAACTGGTATGACAAGATTTGTTTTTATTCATATGATCAGGTGAAAATATCAACTGATAAGAAAACAAACGAGCAATCAGCAATGTTTCTCTAAGCTGTCAAAACTCCTTCTTTTAAGCAAGATTTCTTCTCTAAGCTTTCAGTGTTGATCAATGCTGGATACATATAGTTTGTTCCTTTTTATGACATAACGTACGTTGCAGAATTCTATACCGTGATCAGTCTGGTATATGTTTTCAATTGGTGAATATATTCGATATCAAGATCGAAAAATCACGCTTGGCAAATACGAAACCATGACACGATGATAAAATGAAATTTTTCATTGTCCACGATTGCAAAAGAATAGCTTCAACAGCTGATTTTATATGAGAAATGTAGACAAAATTCCAGGCAACCTATTAATTTATTATTTTTTTTATTATCGTACATTTCTTACTGATCGATACTCATTTCAATAAATCAAATACTTTCCTTTGATTCTCCTGACTAAGTAAGCCACTGCTTTTAGATAAATTAGAAATAAAAGAGATTGAAGCAGGTCAAAAATAATTCGTTAAACCTTAGCCACTCTTTTGCATCTTTATAACGGTAACACTGTTATATATTTATTGTAGTACGCTAGTCAAATATTATTTAAGGTTTGTGTTGAAAATGTAAAGGGTGGTTTATATGTTAGAATCTGGCTTGCCCTTAGATGGTTGAGTCCTTTTGTGCTTGTAATTGCCGTTCAGTTTTTAACTGCATCTTTCAAATATAAGTAGAATTTAGGAAGAAGAGTTGCTGCCGTGTTTTTTGGTGTTTTGCTAATTCTGTGAAACTCAAGTGTGCCAAAATGTGGGCAATGTTAGATAAACAATTGGACTTGAAACTATCAAAGCAATCAAAGTAAAATGCAAGAATTCCAAACAAATAAGTCTTTATTCTTCTTTTGAAACTTCGCCATACAAAAAGTAAAATGTAATGCCAAAGAAAATTTAAACTTATTATGAAATGTAATTAATTATCCTAATTATAGCAAAGAGTAATTAATTATCTTATTTCTTAGGAGATGAACACAGGTGCGTAACTAAGTTAACTAATTTTGGTGGGGTGGTAAGGATTTCTGCACTGCAAAATTGAGTGGTGCACTGAATACTTATTTTTGATTTAGGGAGGGGGTAACATTGTAGCGGTATGAGATTGAGGGGGTTCAAAATTGCACTCTTCCAAAAATATCTTACGCCCCACCCCTCACCATTGATAATGGCTGGTCCCTTATTTTGATTTTGCTTTTTAATCAAGCTAAGCTTAACACAGCGTATGTTTTATGTTTTTCACCTACATGAAAGGGAAAGGGCCATGAAATTGTACCTGGGGGCTAAGAATCAAGTTTAGTGATGTAGGAGGACCCACCATGTTTGGGTCCGAGGCGAAAGAATTTTTTTTGGGATTATACCTTGTAGAAGGGCTAAAAAGCATCTCCCAGAGTAAAATTAAACAAAATACTTTACCGCTTAGGATAAACGATTCGGTGATTAACAACTCAGAAAAACACTGATCCTCCTCCTGATTTCCCACCTCTCCCTCTCTTGATTTTCCATCATCCCCCATCAAGCTTTCATCGCTGGATTCCTATTCGAACTGGTACGTATAGAAACATTTGATTATGTTGTTGCTGTTGTAGTTTGTTATTGTCACCCGCGTGGAAGGTTGCGTTTGTTATTGGAAGGTCTAGTTGCGATTGCGAGTGGGTATGAGTGTTCAGTTATTTCTTTTTATCTGTTTACAAAGTTTGTTGCCGTATCATCCAATTTTTATCCTTGTTATTTTACACTATCTTCATTCTCTAATTTTGTCTACTAACGTCTTTAATTTAGGTTGAAATGGCTAGATTTTATAGTCTAGGCAACATTTCATTCATTCTTCATATTAGATAAATTCTTTACTTCTTGAATATTTATAGTGTAATAGCATTCATGTTTAATTAGATATGTTTTTTGTTACCTAGGTGAAATATGTTGTTTATCGAAATAAATTTGACTTTGAGTTTGAATTCAAGTCCAAAATTGATAAAATGTGCTCAATTTTGAAAACACTAACAACCACATCTAGTTTGATAAAAATAATTTCCACATTTCTAAAGGGTTTACAGGAAAGGATTTCTTATTTTAACTTCAAGAGCATCACTCCTGATTTTAACTTGAAGAGCGTCACTCAAAAAAACTGTATGCCTACAATGCTACAATATCTAAAAATCTATTCTCTGTTGTGTAACATTATTTGTTATTCAATTGTAATTAAATGTGCCATTAAAGCAAGATTCAGCCCTGCATCTGATATGACAGAACATTGCCCAGTCAAAATCAAGCACTTTTCACTCTATAGAGTTCATCATTTTTATGCATAATATTGATAGCATTAAGACACCTTGGCCAGGAAAGTGCGCTTTCACCAAAGTTGTCAAACTCAATTTAGTAACAATTTCGCTTTCGATCAGATCTTGACAAGCATTTCCAAAATAGATTTGTTCAGCCATGCAACCTTCTCAGGAATATTGCAAGAGGCAGCTATGAAACACAGACCTCAAACTCTCAGTGAATTCAGTTCTTGGTTCATGCAAAAAATTTTCATTAGCAACATGTGATAGCTTTCAATACAGACATTTTTGTGCATACAGAGATCAAATTAGATTTATCAAAAGACTTCCAATATTGCTTCCAATGTGATTCGTGGTAACTGAATTACTTACAGCGTCCATAGTGACTATTAATGGTATTGTGATTGAGTATAGACAAAAGTTAAGATCTGATTCCAGGAATGGGGATGTGAAATATCACGTGTCTCATTTTAAAATGCAATCTTCATTAATTATATGTTGTATTTGTTTAACTCAAAAACTACTACCTTGAAAAAGACATCACAACAGCAGTGCTTTTGAAGGTTGAATTTGCTTGGAAACATAGCAAAGCAGCTGTCTTTGATTGTTTGATTTGATACAAAATCTCTCTTTTGTAAATAACGATGAGTATGATTTTGTCATGTTGAAAACTTCTTACCTGTATACATTGGGGGGGGGGGGGGGCTACCTGAACATAAATTCCAGTTAGAGATTATACTTGACATGGGGGAAGGGCATAAAAACTCATTTTTTAAATGTGTGATCCAAAATCAACTTGCTTCCAAATAACTTCCTTTACCTCCAAATCTATACTTAGGCTTAGTTTTTACTTCAAAGAAATCTTCTCCAAGTTTTATGCCAGATCTGTTTGAGAAATACCATGTGCAAATCACCTGCAGGAAGTAGATCACTTGTATGTTGTTATATGAATGAAGATTAGTGCATTTCTAAAATAATTTTAAAAGTTTATAAAAAGACCAAATCTTCAGGCTAGACTCTGCCCCAATAATTGTGAGCTAAAACACTTTTGTCAGAGCCATTCCACAAGATGCTAATCTTGTAGGATTAATACAGAAATTATGCACCTAACTTCTTATATAAATCAACAAGTATATCAGCAGAAAATTGAATCCATTATTGTGAAAGAAAGATCACTCTGTATAAAATCATCAAGAAACAAAATTCTTGCACCAGTCCATTTGAAGTCATGAATTTATTTTGTTAAAAAGCCTGAAATATATTATGATTTTAAATAATATGTGACATACTTTTTTCCAGTTATGTCATCTTCAAGGCATATTGACAACAATGCTCCTGTTTATGTCAAAGGCCAAGTTGATCTTCAGGGGTCACAGGTAAAATTATTGCATTAAAAGGGTTCTATTTTTCCCTTTTTTGATTTTAAGAGCTTTCAATGAGGAGTTAAGTGTAAAAGAAGTCAAAATATTTTATCTTTAAATTTTTCTTTTTAATTTGAAATTACTTATTACACATAGTGTTATCTTAAATGCCTTATTCAAGCTGATCAAAATGAGCAAATAATAGTAGTTTCTATGTTTTCTAACAATCTTCTTTGTTTAGTTCAGCCCTGGTGTAATTCAAAAGCTTAAAGCCTGGATTCAATCAAAAACTCAGCATCTTCTAAAAGCTGTGAATAGCAATGACACTGACTACAGTGTATATACAGGGAAAACAGGTACATTATTCATTATTTCTTCTATGTAGTATTTTTACTAAAGGTGTGATCAATATACATAATAATTTAATATTGATTTAGTGTTTTGTTTTTTATATCCATCCCTCTTCAAATATGTTTCACCCTTGCAAGGAGAAGCCATTGCAGACAAAAATTGTCTAATTTCACTGCAAGCAGAAAGCATGTTTTCTTTGTCATAAAGTCTGAATATTTTCCTATTATGGTGTATTTGCATATTAAGTAGTATAGTTGTTGCATTCAGCAATTATCCATAAATGCTAATACTACCTTTATCAGTGTACATCGTTTTGCCTTTGAAATTTATTTATGTTTTCTAATCAAGCAAAGCAATATTAAGGTTTGAAGTAAAGCAATTGTAATTTCCTGACAGATGAAGTTTTTAGGAAATTTAACACAAGTCCCAAAAGATGAGCTTGAACATCTGCATTATTTATCAATGGTATTTGTTAGAATATCGAATTTGATAGGGAGAAGTGCATTTTCTCTTTCCGAAATAGCAATTCTTTTTTCCAAACTTTTTCTGTCTTCAAAGGTCTCAAATGTCATTATTATTATTACTGATTTTGTTTCATGTCGCCTATAACTAACCCTACAGCTTGCATTGGGACTTCAGCTCTTAACTGCTCTTTATAGATTACGTTGCAATTTCTCTACAATAGGTTTATCTCAGATTGAAAGATGGTTACCAAAAATAAATAAGAATGCTCCAAGTAAATAGTGTAATAAATAATTTTTCAACCATAGATGCAGGTTTTTGTTAAGTTATGATGGATTTTTGTTCACTTTTAGCTTAGTACAGAGATATGTAGACAAGAATTTTAAATGATCCTGGAATATTCACACAGTGTGCTTCTTCAGAATTCTTGATAAAGCAATTTTATGTTGATTACTAGGGTTAGCAATGCTGTTTTTACGACTTGCTGATACGATCTACAAAGGCACTTCTTTTGAAGACGAGCTGGTAAAGGCTGCAAGGTCAGTTTGTGATTCAGCACAGAAGTTTCTTCGCGGGAAAAGAATAACATTCTTATGCGGAGATGCAGGCCAGTTTCAATTTCTTTTGCTTTTAAAATTTAGCGTGGAATTTAAAGTCCCATCGTGCAATGGCAATGTTCAATGTAATGAAATACAATCTTTGATTCGCCGAGCTTGCAATTTCTTACTCCTCTATCTACTTGTAAACAGGACCCTTGGCATTAAGTGCAGTTCTTGCTCATAGAGAAGGTAATGAAGGAAATTACAATCGCTGCATCAGTGAGTTGCAATCGATGGTTGATAGGTGCTGTAATGACAGTGGCCTGCCAGATGAAATGCTTTATGGCAGGGCTGGATTCCTGTTTTCTTTGTTATTCGTTCGAAAGCACTGCGGTAATCATGCAATTGCCGATTCAGCACTTTCCCAGGTAACAGCACATCATGTATTGTAGGCTTCATTTCGAGATGATTAGTTATTTCGTGGATATTACCTGAAGTTAAATACCCACCAGCACTCATTGCATTTTTAAGGGCTCACGTAAGCACTATTTAGATCTCTGTCGCAATTAAAACTTTCTGTTCATTTTGAAGATATAGATATGGACCAAGTCTGAAAATTCGTGTTTTAGTTGTTTATGTTGTGCTAGAAACTATAATAGTTTTTATTCGAGGTAGCGGACGTTCAAACTTTTAGTTGCTTGTAAAAATGGTACTTCAAAGAGATAAGATAGATTAGTGATAGCTTCATTGAATTTAACCTTGCTTGTTGAAGATACTATGGATTTTAGCCAGGTTTAGATGCAAACTGACTCGCAGCAACCAAGCTGAATTGCTGCAACCAACCTGCAGCCTTAAGGACATCGTGCCATTTCTCTTATCTGCTGATCTTTGAAAAACTTTAGCTTTTGATCGAGTTACAAATTTCTTCAAAGCATAAATTGTTGCCGGGTGTTATGCTAAGAAAACTTTTTCTATCAAATTATGTTTCCTAGTAATAAACTTGGTTATGTCACCATATCTGTGATTAAGGTTTGCCAGTCGATAATCAAATCTGGATCAACCAATGCTGGCGTCAGTCATGCAGGCATTCCACTGAAATATGAATGGCATGAGAAAGAATATATCGGTGCTGCACATGGATATTTGGGGATACTTTTCCAGCTGCTTCATGTAAGTCTAGTTATCCATTATTTTTTATTAGTTTTTTTTCTCAAGGTATTGTAAATTCGATTCATCAAAAATGACTTTAAAAACGCAAATATTAAAACACACTTAAGCTTTTTTCTGATCCTCGTCAGAATATGAAGTTACAGAATAATGATAGAAAATACTCAGTTGGCGATCAAAAAGATATATTTGATAAAGTTACAAAATGGCGACACTCGTCAGAGAAACGTTGCTTTAAGAAAATGTTTTGCCAAAAAAAGTTTATTTAGATTTTAACATTTCAATTCATAAATGTTTACAGCGATACAGCTGAGATTTAAAAAGTTGCTAAGAATATTGTGTTATATTCATTACTTGTAATGTTATAAAATTATCGTAATCGGGTTTCTGTTGCAGCCTGATCTTCTCAAATTAGACGTAGTGCAAAGCTCTCTGAATCTTATCAAAGAAACGTTGGATATCGTAATCGATATGAGATTTCAATCTGGTAATTTCCCGTCATCAGTTGGGAATAATAACGATAAACTGGTTCAATGGTGTCATGGTGCTCCTGGTGCAGTTAATACCCTCATAAGAGCATATCAGGTAATGCAAAAACTGCTAAAGACAATTTCAAACCATGTTATTAATTTCTTTGAACATGGACTAGAATATAGAATTTACACAAATTGTACTGCAAGTAATTTAATTATTTTTTTCTTTTTTTTGGGTATAAATTATGTTATGTATATAAATCTGCAAAGCCCAACCAAAGAAACTCAACATCTATTATCTTTGCTTTATTATTTAAGCAATAGATGAAAGAGCTGGGATTCGGAATCGATACATGCTAGGTTTTCGCCAATTAGCCTGGTTTCATTGTACCGAAGATTCGTTTCACCTTATGTTTATTTTCACACTACTTAATGCAACAAATTTGTTCCTGTTTAATGCTTTGAGATCTTAAAATCGTTAGATTAAATGCTTTTTTGCTAACAACTTCACTGCCCGCAAGCGAATAAAGTTATCGTAAAGTATGACATCCTGAGCAATCATGCAACAAATTTTTGTGTGATTTGCATTTTATGAATTAGCTTTTTTGTTGATCGGAATATGAATTGAAATTTCTTTTCAGCTTTGAATGACTGATAACTAAATGGTGTATATTTTATTGAATCACTTTAGATCTATATGATGTGAATATGATAAATTATGCTGGCATGAAATGTTATCAAAACCGAGTGCTTTGCTGCTATTCACCAAATTTTCGGATCTTGGTTTTTAATGCCTCGATTGCATGCCATTCTTCTGGCAGGTTTTCTCCGATGCGAGGTATCTAGATGCTGCAGCAAAATGTTGTGACGTGATATGGGATCGTGGCTTGCTGCTAAAAGGCTACGGTATATGCCATGGCACTGCAGGCAATGCGTACGCGTTTCTTGAGATGTTCAAAGCAACGAAAAATGAAAAATACTTGTATCATGCTCTAAAGGTAGCTTAGGCTTACCTGTTCAATTGCTTTTTCCATTTGTTGTGTAATTGCAGTCCAAGTGAATCTTGCTCTTTCAAGCAACTCTCGTACAAGGGCAGGAAAGAATAGCACCTTTTTATTTTGAGATTTTGATCTTAAATTAAACAGCACTTTTAACATTTCATAAAACATTTTTATTGTCAAACAAATGATGCAATTAGCCAAGAAACTACTGCCACTTTGTTTTAAATTTTAAAATAGAAATTGTGGTTATTTTTTGATATATTTTATTATTCTTTAGCATTGAAATAGAAGCCAGTAGGTAAACTCGGTTGAAAAGCAAGTCAGTTTTACTGCCACTTGAATTGCAGTTTGGCGAATGGTGTCTTGAGTATGGGAAACATGGATGTAGAGTACCCGATCGACCGTTGTCTTTGTACGAAGGTGCGTATGCAAGAAACTTATTGAACCATTCCTCTGTCGCATGTGTGTGTGTGTATGTGTGATGTTTGTACTCATGCAAGTCCATTCGGTGATTCTCTCATTGCACGTCTAAAAAAGGGTGTATGTTTTCGGTTTTGCTGCATTAGATTAAATAAGGCAATGCCTTGAATTACTAAATTTGTATGTCGTAGCAATTTTCAATTCTGCCAAAAAGCAAAAGCGAATTTCGATACAATGCTCCTTTGCATTTCGTGGAGTTACATTTTCTTTTCATTTTCACTTCCTCCAAGTAGGCTATCTTTCTAGAAGCTTGTGTTTCATTTGGAATCTACAATATGAAAAGTGAATCAACAATTGATAACGAGCTTTCTTTACTTCTGTAAACATTTTCTGGTTTATTTAAACAACTTGTTATATTTGAAAATCTTTCAATAGGATTTATTCAAAAATGTTTCTCTATTGACATAAGTGTTATCTTTATAATGACAAAAAATCGGCTTCTTTTCGTTTTGTATGAAAGGAATACTTTATATCCTAATCTAAAATTTAGTGAAAAGCCTTTTCAAGTGCTAAAATGCATCCTTTTGTTCTATTCATTGTTTTAGCCCACTTAAAACCGTTTTCTGCCTTGCTCTCTGCATTTTAGTTTGTCAGGCCTTTGTTTTCAGAAATAATGAAAACAAAGGAATGAATTGCTTTTACGAAGTTTTCGTAGAGTCAGCAAATTTTTTTCCCGGAATTCTAATAATGTTACGGATTTTAGCATTGCCATGCTAAATCTCGATAACGAGACAATTAAAGGCCTGTGACTAGCTTCCTGAATTCAGTTGCGACCACTTGAATGATGAGGATCTTCCATAGTTTAGTCTTAAATTTTTACAACAACTTTAGTGAATTCCGTTTCTCTATTTTAGGGCTCGCTGGAACAGTTTACTTTCTGGTTGATTTGACCAATCCTGAAAATGCTGGATTTCCTGGTTACGAAATTTGACAATGCAATGAAATTATAGCTTGAGGTTTGGTTAGTTTGCTATCCGGGGCTTAGAATATTTGTTGGGTATGGGCATGTTGAATTTCTTCCGTTATGGACAAGTTTCGAAGACATAAGAATCTGTTTCCAGAATTTATAAATTCGAGTCATATAATTTGAAAGAAAAATACACTAACGAATACCGTAATTTTTGAAAAGTTAATAAAATCGTGTAAAAAATTTCAAATTTTATTAGCAGTTAAAGACCTGCAGCTTACTGAAGATTTATTGTTTTTTTGGCTTGGTTTATTGATTTGAAAACCAAGGCCTAATTATAGAGAATTGGTTGGGAAGGTGTCGAGCTCATTTTGCCTTATATCAGCCAGTTTTTGAACGATTCGTCTTTTTGACAAGGTGCTCTCAAATTTATGGTCTGAAGTAAGAATTTCTGAAAATCTATTTTTGACGTCATCACTACCGGGCCCTTTCTCCGCTATGTCGACGTGTTTGTTGTCTCTTGCCTCTACCAGATGAAAGTTTCTTTTCTAACATTTGCCTGATTTTGTGTTGATTTATTTAAACCCTTTTCACAAATCAAAATTGTGAATGCCGACTTTATTGTCATTTTTACCACAAATCCTTGCATTGCTTATCATTTTTTGTTTCATGAAATTCGTGTTTCAAATGAATATTTGTTGGTATTTGAGATCATGGAATCTTGTTTTTTCGTTTAGAATTTTCTCATGTATTTTTACATTAAAGCTGTTTTGCAGCTATGTAAACACACTGTATGTACTTTCTAGAGGTAAAGTCTCAATGGACAACTTCTGAGAAAATATTTTGGACGTTAACAGGTTTTGTGCTAGAATTAATTCCAACTCACGTTACAAAAATAGAATTATAAAGTAGCTCTTTGTAAAGTTAAAGCAATGCTATCCAAACAACTGATATTTGTCTTTTGGCGGTTGTAATTGCATTATGGGATAAGCCGAAATGCTACGTAGCTACTTATCAATAGTACACAGCTCCTAGTTAAAACTGGATGATTGCTGATGAATGGGATTTTGTTTAGTCTGACATACACTCAAAGGAAAGACACGCGTAATCCACGACAATACTTCAATGCCTCGTAGAATTAGAAGGTATCAACGCCTAATTGTTCCTCTGCATCCGTCTAGATTTGCATCAAAGATCTAACGAAAGATTATATTTGCGATTCGTTTAGTGGTTTCCCATCCTTTCGCTTCGAAAAGCTTTTATGGACGGGGGCTGGAGCAAAGGATGCTTGTTTCATTATGATCAGGGTATTGGTAGATTACCCTTCCTGCTCCAGTGATCTCTTTTTGCTCCAATAAGATATAGCACCTCCTCCATAAGAACAAAAAGTGGAACGAGCTGAACAACCCTAACGATAAGTTATGGTAACAACATTTTCCAGCAGAAAAAGGATTTTGTTTATCATTTTTTGATAATATATTTCGATATGTTTGTTAATTTGAGAAAAAGAGTTGCGCACCACGAAACCTCGTTTTGAATTGGGTATGTCTGTGTCACTGGTCTGGGTGCGCTAATGATAATGACTTCGCTTTCCTCCCTCTGTTCGAAACATTTTTGCGCTTTATGTAGTATTTATGTAGCTTATTGACTGCATTTTACTCTATTTGTATTTGTTAACCCAGAAATGCAATGTTACCTTCATAATAATGCTGAGGGCATCACCCATTTTGTAGTATAAAACTGAATTTAGTATCCGTATCGTAAAAATTGTCATATTGAAAGTAATTTATTTATGCTGTAGAAAGATTTTCTATTTTTTGTAGCCATGAAAACAAGTTTGTTGAAGTTATTGCTGAAAAATACTTTCCAGCAACGACCCTGTTGGTCATTGAAAATAAAACGATGAGAATTTCAAAATAATGAGTTTGCGATGGGGATCACCAATACCACGGCGTGGAAAACCAAACTCTTAGCATATTCAAAAATTAATAAACTTGATGAAATTATTTCAATCTCGACGTCAGTCGTGAAACGCCTTTCTTGGGCAGCCTCAGAAACTCTTAGCTTTTTCTCAATTTATGAATTTGAGGCACGTGTTTTTTAAACTGAACTTTTAAAAGAGAATATATTGACCTAGGAAATGCTGACGAAACAGTACCACAGAATAGACAATACACTTCAACATAATTAGATTTTTTACATTCAGAAGCACCTAGAACGTTTTGGTTCATTTACGGATAGGCAGGGCCCACGCCATCGAGGGGCCAGGGGCATGGCTCCCCTTTTTTCGAAGCAAATAATTCCAAAGCTGCAATTAAAGATGAAAGAAGCCTTGCCCTCACTTTTGTTGGCCTTGTCCCCACCTTTCGTTGGCTTGCCCCAAACTTGCAAACTCGTGGCACAGGCCCTATTAGGTCTTGACTTTCAATTTATCAGCTACGAATGCTGAGAAGATTTGTTTTGTGCCATCAAACAAAGCGAAAATTCAATTGTAGTTGGTGCTTCTGACGTGAGTTTGAAAGTTTTAAAAATAGAGTTATAGAAATTTACAAAAGATTTTGTTTGATAATAGCAATAACAGGTCATAGCAAATTTTCATTACCATACATTTTGCATGCCTTCGAAGCCATAGAAGCTTTGGTCAATTTAAGACAAAAGGGTCTTATTCTATTTGTGTATGGCCTGAACCTTCTCATTTGCAGATATGTTACATGCCTACTCACAACATGATTTTAGAGACCTTTACATTTTATCATGTCCTGCTTTGCCAGCGACCTGGAATAATGGTTTGCCTAGTGTCCGTTACACGCCTTATCGTTCCCTCTAATTACCTTAACATTCTCGTTTGTATCTTGATAATAAATCAAACGGTACTCTTTTGAAATACGAAAATGTAAATCTAGTATTGGAGCCCCCCGCCAAGGGCAATAATGTTTCCAAATTCAATGGGTTTGCGGAATCTGAATATGTTTGAGGCATGGATCACTTGGCCTTTTGTTCCCATTCTCTCTAATTTTATGCGACATCCTCTCAGTTGTCGTAGGGCTAGTTAGAGAAACTATCTGGTTAATGAAGAAATATCATTTTAAGAACAATACTATCGAAGTTTCAGGGTATTGGATTTCAAATCAGAGAATATATCTTCGATGTGGTATTGCGATGGACGTATTGATATTGGTGCAGTGAGACGGCATATTTTGCATTTTCGAACAGATGGTTAACAAACATGCCTGCCCTTGCAACCAGAAAACAAATTTCTTCAGGTATGTGATTTTGCTTGTATTTTCCGGCCGTCAAACTTTCATTTTAGTCTCTTTCCGACCGATGCAAGCAGTTTTTGCCGTACGATTTACGTTAAATAGGGTACCCTAGGAATTGTTTCGCTCTAAATTACTCTCCTACACTATAAGGGATATATTTTTGTACATTTGTTCATTGTCTATGGTACCTTTCCAAAATCAAAGTATCCAGTAAAGTTCCTAACCTCTAAAAGCGGTTTTTACAAGTTATTTGAATCTCCCACTACGTTTCATCAAAACAGGAACGCCATTACCTTTTATCAACCTTGCCTTTGAGCTGCAGTCTCGACGAGATTTGGCTTTTTTACTTTCGCTTTCATGTTTGTAGATGAACGCGGAGCTGTCTTTTCGTGGAAAATGTCAGTCTAAAAAACTGCATTTCATGATTTTTCTTTTAGCAGAGGGATGAATGGTTACTAGCCCGTGAAATTGTTGGAATTCCTACATATTTGCTTGCATAGGAATTCCAAAATATTTGCCCTCCCAAAAGCAATTTGATCTAAAAACACAAAAAGCTCTAACCAAATTCGCACCCAGTTTCCATCTAAACCAGAGAATATTTTTAACTGCCTTAGATTGATAGGCTTAGAGTGATTTCTATTGATATGAGCATATTCAGTTGGTTTTTGATCAACACAAAAACCACATTATGAAAAGATAAAAAGACCAGGCCACATGTTGTTAATACAATATTCTACTCAAGAATGCCAAATTATTTGGTATTTTGAAACACTATAACTGGCTAAGAACTTGTGACTATCCTCTGCTCAAGACTAGCTTTTTCCCTGCCGTTCACCACGTCGATCGTGTTATTATCAATGGTTGCTGCAACCATCTCTATAACCATTTGTTTCATAGCGCACCGTGTGTGCCGCCTTTAATCCGTGCCATCGGATTCAGAGGATTAATATTTTGACCAACAAAATGCTATTAAGCTGAGAGAACGCTAAAGAGCCTTCCGAAGTGTGTAAATATCTTGACCGAAAATAAAGAATATTTGGTCTTTATGAATAAAACTGTTGTAGTAAAGGAACTGAAATATGCCAGTTTTACCCTTTCAAAATACAACATGCCCCCGCCTCGAAACCTCTCGCAATTGCATCTTCTGTTAAGAGACCGAGCCATGTGCTTTTCCATCTTGTCAGGAAACCTAAAAATGGCGCTCAGACAAGCGTTTATCCTCACGGTACTTAAAGGCTAGCTTTGGTTGTTTACATAGCTGGAAATCTGCAAAACAGCTTTCAAAAATACGAAAGACTCTGGAGCATGAAAAACTGTTCCTTCTTTAATCTGTTTATTCGAATAGCTACCCGTGTTCACGGAAAACGAAATTTGAGGGCGAAGAAGAAAATTGTATCACAATCGAATTAACTGATAAGCAATTTTTGATACTCACCAAGAGCCTGGAAATGAGCAACACATCTGTCCAATATAAAGTTACTTTTCGGGTTAAATTATCTGCGCTTAGATAATCTCCAATTGACAATTAAAAAAAGGTTTGTTGGCGTGTAGCATAACTTTTTTTCATGCGAAGGGTCTTTGCTTTCTCTTTTATTAAAAAGAGCCGGTACAAATTTTTCCCGATGGATTTCCACGTTCAGTAAATATTTTGCGTAAACTGAGATGCCTCCCATATTTCCTATAATTTTCTTCACTTATTTAACTTTTTTGCTGCTGTGTTTCCTGCATTCTGGTTTCCCTCCAATCCTTCCTATACTCAATTTGCTAGCCTTTCTGTGAGAAAATCTGTCAATTTTTATACTTCAAGAACCCGGAGACTGCCTGCTGCTTCAAAATGATTACAGACCGGAGCCTTGGTGGGATATCAAATAATCTCCCTTACCTAAGGAATGCCTTATTAAATAATGTGTTGATGTTGAAGCTTTTCGTTTTAATTAAAATAATAAGATTCAGGTTCTAATGCATATAAGGAGAGGTTTTCCAGGCACGTAAGTATATAGATAATGATAAAATTATTTCTTTTGCAAGAAAAACATTGGAGTCTAGTGTCAGTTAACATGCAGGGTACGCTTAGTCTCCGTTTGTAGTGTCGCCAGCCTCATTTCTGATCAGAGGTAATCAGATTTACCAGCATTGATCCTTTGTGGCCATTTTCTGTTTCTGTATGCCCACATATTCGCCATAATCGTATTAAGGCTTTCTTCACTTAGAAATAATATCCTTAAGTTAATCTTGGCTTTATTTCATCTGACCATGTCTCTTTTCCACTTGTTTCCAGTAATAAAAAACTATCCTCCGCTATTGGCTACTTCCAAATTGTTTCTGAGACAAGCCATCAGTTGTCACTGAACCTTTTCCATGTAACAAACGCTGTGAAATCTTATTTCAATTTCTAATATTTGCATCTCTAATTCGCATTTGCATAATCTAATTTTTGATTGCTTCATTCCACTTCAGTGCAGTCTTAACCTCTTCTTATTTGATCAGCACGATTAGTATTCTGGGAGAAAAAGAAAATATCATTTTTCTAAGCAGAATTGTTGTGCGT
Organism: Rhopilema esculentum; assembly: GCF_057945365.1. Classification (NCBI taxonomy): domain Eukaryota; kingdom Metazoa; phylum Cnidaria; class Scyphozoa; order Rhizostomeae; family Rhizostomatidae; genus Rhopilema; species Rhopilema esculentum. The sequence goes on from NC_142830.1 coordinate 402,960, forward strand.
CTATTAGAAATAGAATTTTCTTTGGAATTCCGGATCTTTCTTATCTTGACCATCTAGTTATGTGCAGGTGATCACAGGAAGCCCTATAGATACTTCTCGTTGAAACACAATTTTTGAACCTCATTTATCCCCAGCTCGGTTTTACGACGAAGTTACGCCGATAAAATAGTTTGAGGCAAGTTTGAAGTTGATTTTGGGCCTCGCTGTCATTTGATTTGCGACTCTTACTTTTCCAGACGTTGCCTCTTACTGAATTGCCAGATTTCAACAAAAGTCGCCAGGCTTCAACAGAAGACACCAGCACTCAGTTACCAGTTCCGATTTATTGAAATAAAGTAACAAGTAACAGATGAAAATTAAGAGGAATCATTTTGATAGTTGACAGCCAGTCTTTTTCAAGTAAAAGCAAAGTTATAAGAGTAGAACCACTCTTGTATGTTAATTCTACCATACTAACACACGGTTTATATATATATCTTGCATAGAAGATTCATTAAGGTCATACGTTATAAATATTTCCAAACAGGATCTGTTATCAAAGGACCACCACCCTACCAATTTGATAGTAAAATGCTCCACTCTAGGTTTGTGTTTGGTTAAAGATCATTAGCAGAATTTCCTAACACTACAATTCTATCATTTTTGCCATCGGCTCGGCTACACATTTCCCGTAAATAACCTCTTTACTGTGAAGACCTTCTGTCCCTTTTGAAGGATATTGAAACAAGAGTAATGGCCCTAGAAGAAGACATCGCTGAACTGAATTCCGTGCTCGACGATCTCAACAGCATGATGAAGGATATCAGCGTTCAAACAGTTCTGGAGTTTTTTCCATCAAATAATAATGAGGTGTTGCATTAGTTTTCCTTTGTTTTAAAATTTACTTTGATTTAAAAGATAAGTCTGATTCTCAACCAATTCAAAGCAAGGTTTAATCCATTTAAATCAAATATTGCATTTGTTCTCCAGCAACAATTAGCAATTATATTGATATAACAGCATTCTGTTTTGCTGTAAAATGTTTTTGTTGTGGCAAATGGACATTCTAGAACGTAACGATAAATTACATTGTGCTCATGACTCAAGTTTTTCTTGCACCAATTTACGATAGATTTAGAGCTAATAGGTTTTGTCTGTGTTATGATAGATCAATATCTGTCTCAAACTGTCGCAAACTTCACGGATGGGTACCATTTTTTGTTGCTAGGATGTGATATTTTTAAATACACCTATTTATAGAATGGGGCATTGCCGTCAATCACAAACCAGTCAGTCTCGACTATCATGCCAGCTTAGAACGCCATCAGAGGCTTGAATTTTAAGTAAACGAGGCTCTTAGTTACTTCAGACATAATTCCTTCTCTGTCTTAATATGTTATGACATTTAGTCATAAAAGCACAAAACATTAGATGATTATGACCCATTCATTTCGGTTCTGTCAGCTGATGTAGGCACGTTGGTGACCAATCTGTTGCCGTAGGCCGCAAGGACATTTTGACATTAATTAAGTCTTGCATCGATTATGGTTTTTAATTACAGAAAATTACATTCATGCTTCTCCTGCTTGATATTTCAACTTCTTTTGCAGACATTTAAAGACATTCTTACTTCTGAAATGGACACTGATGGGCCAGCCGGTATATTTCTTGACACATTTACTTTTATCATTATCGTTTCACAATGATGTTTTCCACCTTCATGTTTTCCACAATGATATCATACGTTTGCTGAATTCAGTACCATACTAACATTAACTGCAGTGACTCTGAAGGAAATTCTTGAGAATTTGTTTTCATTATAGGAAGGCTGTTGCGCACTCTGTCAAAAGATGAAGGAAACAAGAGCCTTTTACATGCAAATAACATTAGCAAAAGCAATGAAGTACAAAGCGTTAGCTCTTGCAACGTCAACAGCAGTTGCAACCATGAAAATGACCAGGCCAGCTCGGTCTCCTCAAACTCTTTTTCAATTGATGAAACTATAGTGGATCTGGCCTACTGTTCAGAAGGAGGCTCGCATACCAGGCCGAATTCGATTGTCAAGTTAAAAAGCGAATGCAGTTCTGAAACCAGTACTGAGTACGAAAATTCTTCGATGGAAAATTATCCACTCTCCAACGGGAAAGTATCACCTGAGGTATGTTTATTCTCTGCCTTTCTGAAAGCAACGCTGTAACTAGCATATAACATTACTTGCAATTGTTATAACAAAACATATCTAGTTAAGGAGCACTCTGTGGGTCGCTCCTTTTACGTGCTTGATTTCATCGTAAAAGGTTTCATCCTTTTACGTGCTTGATTAACGCCGCAATTATCTTCATAGAAGTTGCATGTCACTGTATTTTTCCAAGAAAGGCCTATTGACCTGGAGATTCCGTTTTCTGCTACTGCCAAGGACATTGCACATCGCATTATTATCATCAACCGTCTTCAAAGAAGCCAGGAATGGACAATTTTTGAATGCTTAACGGATTATGATTTGGGTAAATGAAGCATGTTCCCTTTAATTTCTTATTCATGCCTTTGCGCTTTGCAGAGAATTAGAATAGCATGCTAGCTTATTCTATTTTCATTTGACGGCAACTTCATTTGCTCATTACCGAGGCGAGTTTAAGTCTAACTCAAGTATCTTTTGATATTACTGTCATGGAATGCCTGCCTATAGTGCGTGGAATCCCTGTACTATTAATACTGTTAAGTTGCTAATGGCAAAATAAAATAAAAATTGAACCATCCCATCTATGAAAATCAGTAAGGTGAAAGCATCCACAGTAAACACATTGCACAAGGTTTGATATGATTGAGCATCTGTTTAATGTTTAAGGGCACTGTTTCTCATGTTAGTGAATAGTTCACGTCAACATTTCGCCCAAAGCGCGTGAGAATTTAAAACTGCTGGTAGAAAACTGATCTTTTGCCAGAACTTGCAAGTGTAGAAATGGTTAGAAACAGTCTGTTTTGCCATTAGCTATGCCTTTTCACAGTTCCGATGAACAGTCAGTTTGCTCCCCATGGCTTTTATTCTGCGTGAAAAGCTGTGCGGTTTGCCATATATAGCTGACACCCATCTTAAAACATGAATCCAAAACCTGATGTATAATTCATCCAGTAGTTTCAGAGCAAAATCATATGGGGTTTATGTGTTCGCATAAGCTCACCAGTGATTCGTTATGGTTCCGAATCGTTGGCCATATAACTTTCAAAGCGGAATACCTTGACTTAGGGATCGAATCGGTTTCGAGCGTTATCGTGTGAAAAGAGCGCCTGTCCGATATGAATATAGACCCAATACGATATGAATTCAGTTTAGCGTGAACAGGGTTACAGTAAAGGAGATTATTTTCAACTTCTATCAAATTCCGGTGATAGAGTTTGTCTTTGTGTAAATGCAAGATTATCCAATGAGTTAGATTGTTATTGATTGTAGTCAATCGCAGTTATTTCTGGACTCCCTTCAAAGCAGAGAAGGTCTCTCTCTAGTAGCACCTTGGTTAACATATGCTTCTTGGCGCTTCTAAGTCTTAGAGCTTTTGTACTGTCGACAGCAAGACACCTGCCTATAAGGTGCGTATTGCAGCAAGGAGTTTTGAACGAATTTAATAATTACTCTCACAAAAATGGTCGAAAGTTTCTGAAACAGTCTCTGAAACCTATTTAGTTGGCACAGTATCGTAGGAGAATGTAAGCAGGAAAAAGTTAATGGCTACCGCTACAGTATAAATGTCGAACCGGATGCCTTTCAAGGCATTTCTGCAATAAAATATATTTAAATAAAGGTTTTTCTCATTTCCATTTGCGAAGCATTGTCAGTGAATTCTTTTTTTGTTGCAGAACGAAATTTAGAAGATCACGAACTCATCAAAGATGTGGTCAAAAATTGGCCTAAGAATTCGGAAAACCGTCTGCAAATGAAAAATTTCACCAAAAAGTACGAATGTTTTGAAAAACCGGCAGTAAGTTGTCACTATTTTTCTTACATATACCTCTGTCAATTTCATTTTTTTAATGCTTCTTGTCGTTTTCCATATATTTGCACGAAAACTGCGAACTTTGCTTTTTCTTTCATGACTTTGAGACTAAGAAAGAAAACTAAAGAAGGCAGCTTCATGTTTTATTAAAACACCTTGAATCGGGTCTTTACAGCAATTTACAAGTCACAAATCATTTTGCTCCATTGAAACCGCGTGGAGCCCTCCACCTGTAATGCATGTCAAGTTGCCTAACAAGCAGTTGCTTTTAACAGTTACTTTTTCGTCTGACCTGCTTTACAAATCATTGCAGATCTACTTTCCAAGCTATCTTCTTTGCAACGATGAGACAACGAAAACTGCCACACTAAGAGCCGATGAACAATTGAGCCCCGAATATGCTGTAAGTCATCACAGCTGACCTTTTCTTGGTAGAATTATTTTTACGAGGAAAAATGGCTGCTTTGCGACCATCAGCGAGATTGATTTACCATTGTCTGAAAGGAAAGTACATCCATGGCTGTTTTGCGATGATCATTAAATATTGCCTCTGTTTTAGACGCTTGTTGATGAGAAACTGGATAACTACTAATATTCGTAGCCTTAAAATTCTTACTCTTATAATTCAAGCACAACTTCTATATTGTTTTTGTTTACTTTTTTACTTATTTGATGAATTTATTATTTTAGAGTTATTTCATGTCCGACAACAAAGTTCCTCAATTGGAAAACTTTCTTCACTTGAAAGAATATCGCAAAAAAACATGGAAGAGAAAATACTGCCTGTTAAAAGCTACTGGTATTTTCAGTTCAAGCAAAAGTGGCTTTAAGGTAAAATGGCAAGAGTTTTTTGAAAGCATCATTTAACCCTAAGCCTTGTTTGACGAAAGTTCAACGAGAAACTAGTATATTATTTAGATAATTATTTCAAACTGGAAGTAGGTATGGATAAAAATTTTATCGCATTTTGCAGAGAAAAATACGAAAGTCGTAATTTTTTGTCTTGCACAGGAGATCTTCTTTCCGCTCATAGAATTAATTTCAGGATGCGATTTATACTAGAGTGGTCTGTTTGATAGTGATAGTGAAAATGGCTCATTTTTATTTGATAGTTATCATTTTCAGAGCGTTCATGTTTCAAGATAAGTAAATCTAAATACCTTCGTATCTTATTCGATCTTAGAGACATTACCTGATCAAAACATACAGGTAAATTCTGTCTAATTATGTGATAAATTCTTTTCATACAGCGAAGTTCAAGAGAAGTTAAATGCAATGTCGAGTTTGAGGACTGTAAACTGTTTTTTACTACATCGTCGTTCAAAGGGTCACAAAGTGCTCCATTTGCCCATTGTTTCTGCTTTGTTGTAAGTTTGAGCTTTGTTTCTTTATATTTTCGTTATTTTGCTATCGAAGTCGTCGTTTGATAGTATAACACTGCATTTCGAGGAGAGAAAGTTTTTTTTAGTTTGATTTGCAGGCGACCTGTATCCCAGTCAAATTTGTTTAAAACTTTAAAGAACCCTCAAAATCTTCTCTAGGGTCAAAATGAAATAAACTTTCAAGCTGTATGATGCCAAAAAGATAGTGTACATTCAGTATATGCACGTTTGAGAAAAATTGAAACATTCACAGTTGGAAGCATAACATGTCTATGAAATTAGAATAACTTTGCTGAAAGGCTGTGCCTTTAGATTCGAAAACTTTCATCGCTTAAATGAGGGGAAATTGTGCTTTTAATGTCAATGCTTGCAAATATTTAGATTAAATTGCAAGAACTGCTACTGGAAAATTGGCATTTTGTAACAGGGTATTTTTCCAAGACACTATCTTACTACAGTTACATTTTAACGTGAAGCCCAATTTTTAATACCTTTGTTCATTTTATAGCCTGACAATCTTGCATTCCATAAAGATATCAAATGTTTCTGTGCTGAAAATGAACAAGTGATGCAAAGTTGGGTTGTCGGATTTCGACTTGCAAAGGTGACTATTGGAATTTTTTTGGATCTTTCATTTATCATAAAAGTCAAATAAATAGATGACCCATAGGAATGTGCTAGTTTTAGATGGATAAGTAAAAATACAAGAATGCTAGTAAACAATTATTTAAAATATGTTACTCAGCGAAACGATTAACTTTATTTTGAACCTGTGTTTGTCCTGCTAAAATCATTAATTATCATCAGCATGCCAGTAGGGGTTGACCAGGGAAAATGGTTTGGTTTGGTTTTCATAAAAATTGTTTAAACTAATTAGAAAAAGAACTGGGATAAGACTGATCCTTGTGATAGCTTTATTTTCTGGAACTATTCCACAGAAATTCTGATTAGCTTTGAAACGAAAAACTAAATGGTTGAACAACTATCCTTTAACAATTGATAAACAGTTTGTTATGGATAAAAGAAAACGTTATATAAGAAGATATCCTCCTTTTTGGAATTTTGTATGCCACTAAATGTTAAAAGGCGCCGTTGATACTGATTAGAATTTAACACAATGTCACACTAAGACTAACTTTTGCAAGCAACATCAAAATAATCTTAACTTAGTCTTTGGCATGAAACTTTTCTGGTGAGAAGGTTTGCAATGTCCTCACAATACCAATTTTTTACTTTTGATCACCGAAAATGGGGTCGAAATCAAGCTCAAAAATTCATATTGGGGTACTTTTTAAAGCTGTAATTAGTGCCCCGTTCTTCAGAGCAATTTGTTTTGTTGAGAACGTCTACAGAAAGCTATCGTAATTTCACAAAATGTAGGGTCTCGTAGTTGATGTGGCATGAGAAAACGATAAACTTTCAAAGCATCTTGGTTCTTTTGAAGCAGGTCGTTAGATTCCGTTTAAGAAAATGGCAAGTATAATTGTATGCGTATAAAATGCATATAAATGATAGAACATTCAGCCATTTAGTTTTGAGCACTTGGAAGCGATATGAGTCTACCCATATTCAACCGATTCTCTTCTGTGCAGAAATAGACGAATACATTAAATAAAACAGTACGGAATACTATTTTCTGCGAAACACTTTGTTTTTTGAAAACAATTTGGATATGAAAAATGCAGTTTTCATGACAAATAATTGTCAATGACTATAAACTCAAAGTGGGGATCTGAACCAATAAACAACCTTAACATTTAAACATTTTTTACTTGCGTTTTATAAAGCCTTTAAAAAATTCTGCTGCAAAACTCTCTACACAGTCAGAAAAAATGGGCAACGTCCATTGAGATCGCTTCATCTATGCTTTTCATTAGATGATTTTAATTTGTTCTTCTCAACATTTCTTCGTTCATTCATTCCGAAAATATCAAAAATAAGGAAATTCAATTACTGGAAGAGCATTATTCAAGCAATTATTTGTCTGGGAAATGTACCATCGCTTTTTGCAATGCCAACGTTTTTGTATAGAACTTTTGATTACATTGCCAGTTTTTAAATGAAAAAAGAAAGAAGCACAGACTTAGAACGATGCCACCCTATGTAAGAGACTAGCATAAATTTTAAGTTTGATTAAATTACAGTAAAGTAAGCCCATACTGTCATCATACTCATGAACTCTAGTAGAAATAAACATAATACTAAATACACTAGTTACAAGATCAAAATGGGAATGGCAGAAAAAATGAGAGCTGTGCAGCTCCCTTGCGTGTAAATCCACAAAACTAGTGCAAAGATGTCAAAATATTCAATCGACAAATGAAATCATATCGATGGTTAATTTCTCGTTTTTTAGTATGGCGTACTTTCCAAAAGAAGAATTGATCCAACCATTTGCTTTTGCAAACCCCTTTTTTAACAAGAGCTTTCTATGGCATCAAGTCACAAAACATTCGCTCCAAAGGACACTAATTGCAGTTCTGATTATGGCAGATTTTCGTGTCGCGATTCCGACCCTGCTTTGCCGCATATCAATAAGTGTGCTAACACAATTGCTCTGATGAATACCCAATGCCGCCTTAACTGCTGGTGCAACTATTCACGTATATCGAGAGCAATTACATGCCGTCTCGGCCACCTGCCCTGTCCGATTGCAGTTTTTATACTATTTTGAAATTGCCTAATAAGCTAGATTTTATTTTAAGTTATTTTCTACCATTTGTCATTTCCTTACCAATTTATAAATTCGTGGTGTATTCTCTTTTGATGCGACGTTGATGCTGGTATACGAAATCTTGACTAGGAAGTCGCACTGTTTTCCATTTAGACAAGATAAACAACATTTTGCAGGTTCTCTGATATAGCGAATTCTACAACGTTGTCTATAGCATATTCAATAGCGGATACTATGATTTTGCGTTCAATGCACTATAGGTGCCTGATGTTAGACGTCTTTGTACTTTACTCCACCCAGCTAAATTCTTTCAAATCAGTCATGGCTACAACGGAGAAGAATTTAAGAAATTTCAATTCCAAAATGTATATAAATTCGTTTCTAGGAGATGTGTAAATAAAAAGTTTAGTTTATTGCAGCATATGATGCCTTAGCGTTAATCGTGCGGTAATATTAAGACCTTGATCGGTTTATACATTCTTTTATTTATGTTATAAGAACAAATGGGTAAACATTTCGGAAACACAGGCTTCTTGAACTGTTTAAAATGGGTTTGTATCGCTACTTGACATTTGTTTTCAACTTTGTAGGTTCAACACGCATGTGTCTAAATTTTCACTGCTTTGTACCTCAATCTAATACCATCAGCTGTATTTTTTTACCTATCAACTTTATGCAAGTTATACCTTTTGCTGTAATATTTTTCATTCAACGTTATTCTAAAACTATCAGTCTCCGCCATTTTTGCCATTCTTTCCACGTCAGATTTAGAGTATTCTATAAATTATCATTTAACTATTTCTATTACTTATGATACTTCATCCAAACAACGATAATATAATGAGCAAATAAATTAGATAACGAGTCTATGCTCGAAACGTCGTGTTTCTAGCAATCATCACTTAATTTTGTTTTAGTACTTCATTTATTCGCTCATTTTATTGTCGTAAAAAATTATCATATCTAACAAAGCCTAATTGCATTTTTCTAATTGTCATGAAAATTGTCTGTCTATTGGAGTGGTTTACTATCTCTTTGCATTTGCTATTTCATCGCATCAATAATGCTGGTAACATACTTTAAGCTGTTTCTGAAATAGTTTTTTTTAATTACAGTTTGGCTCGAGATTGTACAGGAATTATAAAATTGCCACTCAGGATAACAGAGCGGCTAAAACTGTTTCTGCGCCGGTTGATATGGTAAGATATCTTATTCTGAATGTACCATCTATTTTAATCAAGCAAATTTAGAGCAAATTTTGCTTGCTTGATGATTCATGATGATTAGATTGGATTGCTTAATGATTAGACAGCCAATCGTCTTTTTACAAGTCTCGGTGACTCGTTTCTCTCATTAATGTTAATGCTGTCACCTACCTATACCTTCGTCAAGTACTTCCTTACATGATTTTCAGCTATTTTTAATGTTTCTAGCATCTTTGCTATTTCCATTTCTACTACCTTGCTACCCTGATTACCAGGGTCTCAAAAAGAAGTCGAGTCCAACAATCGAATTGCGGAGTCTGTTCAATTCTTTCACTGAGGCTTTAGTACCGAAGGCACGATGTTGCAAACACGACTCATGTTAATTTTGGTGTTACAAAATTTTATTGTATTGCCATCTGGAAAATTTAGAGAATCCCCTAATTTTTCTACAGGATTCTGTTATCAGAAGAAAGCGTCCGTCAATTGACTATCGCGTGCCTATCGACTTTTCTGGCAATGCAAGCCGTGTCGTGTCAGACCCCGATGCAGCAAAAGCAGTTATTAACTCAATTTCGTCTAAACTTCCGGTAATTATCACATATTTGCATTATTTAACATAACATTTGAATAGCCCTCTTTCCCTTTAGACAGTTTTGATTTTCACGAATGTTTCAAGTTGGGAAGAATTTCTTTTTTGTGACTTCTATGGTATTTTGCTGAACCATCAAAGTCGATTTTGATGTGATTGAGGTGCAAAGAGGTAATATTCGAGCAAAGAAAGTTTGGTTGATTTTGGCAGACAATTACTTTTATCTTTAAAATATGCAAATAAACTGAAAATTTCTTCGACATTTGTAACTACAATTTACGTATTTGTTTTTATAGTTGAACTGATCTACATCGATTAATCATTGATACTCAATTATAGTCCAAGCAACCGCCATTCTAAGCAAAATATAAAGTAAAATTTTCAAAACAAACTTTTATATTTCTCAGCTCTTGGTAGAACAGCCTTTCAGTCGTTTTCCAAACATTTCTTAAGAATGGTTATATCCTGATGTTTTTGTGTGTACAATTTCACTTTGTTGTTTGCAGAAGCGCTTGAAGAGAAGATCAACTGGAAGTTTTCATTCACCTTATTCATCCGGGGTGCCAGCTGTCGTTGGTAGGCGTCTTTGAAATATACAAAATCAGTTGCTTGGAAAATCTGATAAAACACTTTCTTTCTAGCTTAGGAGGTTTTTCCAATTAATAAAAAGCTCTTCGCTTTCATGCCGTTGTATCTACGAAGCTGAATTTTGTTTGACTGAGCTGTGTTTAGTAAGATGATTGCATTAAGTGAGATTTATTAGTCACCTCTGCTAGTTCTCGTGATTTTAATTTATTGCTGTGCACGCATAGAGATGATACATAGATACTTGTGTCAAACAGCAAACAATCTTAATCAGTTTTTCGCAAGCATGGATAACTAGAAACAAAAGATTCTGGTTCTTGTTTAATTGTGATAATATTAAACCTCTTTTCTTCATGCTTCCAACATTGCCTCTACTGGTTTTCCCATTCATATTGAATTTCCTTACAGGCACTACGTATTCAAACATGAATGAATAGCGGTTCAGATCCTCTGAGGTTTTAATTTGTTGTTTTTAATTATATTTTTAATTCTGATTATTATGCTCCAGAGAAACCATGGTTTCATGGGAAATTGGAAAGAGAGCAAGCTGCAAAGCTCCTTCGAAGCGGCGGCCTAGAAGAAGGGTTAGTGAATTTCACATTTTCTTCATCCAAATCGAAAGCTATTTTAATTTCGAAAGCTATTTCAGTGTCTACATAATGTTGAAATTTATATATTTGTTTCTACAGAGCATTAATTTTATTTCAGACTGTTTTTGGTCCGAGAGAGCTGTACGTCAGCTGGCGTCCATGTCATCAGTGTTGTGAAGAAAAAAAAGATTCTCCATCATCAAGTCTTCAAAGTATGACATTTTTTTCCCCTATTTCATGAAAACTCCAGCAAATTATTGCTTGATGCTAGCTAGTTGCATAAAGCTAGTTGCAAAAAGCTTGATTTAGTCCCATAGCCATGTTTGGCGGTTTTCGTCGTGCTGTTTCGAACATTCAAATGCCACGTGTTTAAAGAAAAAAGTTTTTCCCGATTGCCGATTGTCCTGTACATCTACTGTTCAAATGTTTGCAGTTTGATTTTTGCAGCTGAGCACCGGACCCGTTTCGAGTTAGTGTTATCAAGGCTTTGCCTGTTTCTATTCCTGTTTAAATTAATGCAAGTAAATTGTAACTCAGAACCTGTTCTTGTAAATAAAATCTTTTTTGCTGCATCATTGAATTTTAAAAAGCATTTTCGATAATCATGTGCCCTTTTCTTGATTGTAGGCCGTTGGTGAAGGCCAAGTCTTTTACGGCCTTGAGCATGGGCCTCGATTTCAGTCGCTCGAACAGCTCATAGAATTCTATCAAAACTACAGACACGCTGGAAAACCTCCATTGCTGCGAAAAGCTTGTAAACGTGTTGAAAAATAGATCAAAGTTTATTTTACTTGCGAATGCCTTGGCTGGATGCATGGACGCAGTCTTGGCAGTCGCTAGATGACAGATTACGAATCATGAAATCGTCCCCATGCCGCCAGAGATGATACAAACCACCTTGTACAGCTGGGAACGTGGAGCCTCAGTTGCACATTGAATGCATTTTTTGCGCCAAACTCTTTGTAAATATTGTAATGTACATAAACCTGTTGTTGTCTTAATTTCATACGTCAATGCCTCTTTTTTATTGAAAACCTTGTCTTGCTAACACTCAAAATTGGAAAAAATACTGGTGACCATAATTTGATTACACGTTTGCAGTTTTATTCTGCCTCAAAAAGATCTTAAAAAATCAGAATTTAATAATAAAAAACAATCCAGATATATTCGTGCAATGATTTATGGAGGCAAATAATACCACAAGTTTTTTATTAATGATTTTCCAAGTAAATGTTACGTCGTTATTTCACAAGAACAAGAAAGTAGAAGTACACCGTGAATCAGAATTCAGTAATCCTTTTCTAATCTTTCCCTATGCGTTGTTTGAATCAGTCAAAGAAACCTTTTTTCTATAGTAAGTGAATATGATTTGACGATCACTGATCATCATAATGATAGCACCAAGCAGCTGACTAAAGAAGACCACTCTGAATCAGCAGTACACAGCATGATCTGAATCAGCATATGCTTGATGCTGTAAGAGCTATATCACCATTCAGCATTCCCTTTTTATCAAAACCAGTCATTCAGTTCGGTCCAAGAACAGCAATCTGTAAGTTTCCTCTTAATACAAGTTACAAGCCTTGAAGATCACTGACCTCTCGATAACTTTGAAGAGATCTCCCTACCTGCCATTTGGTGTTTCCTCGCGTCTAACGACAAAACATTATCCTCTGACTTGAAAAATATCTTTCTCAGTAAGTTCTTGACGGCAGACCTAATTTCGCTCATCCGAAGACAGTATATAGCTGGGTTTATCGAACTGTTCATAAGTATAATTGTCTCGACAACTTTGCTGATAATGATAATTTTTTGACCGGAAAATGACTTGTAGCTGATGCAGGCAACATGTGGCACGTAACAGACAAACAAGACTGCTATTAAAATGGCGACTGTGTTTGTTTTTCGTCTCTCTTCAGGTCGTTGGCTTCGCTCATTCGACGCCTCCACCTGTGATACGGTTTGCTCTGATATCCTCCTTTTGTGTCGTATTATGACGAAGTAGATACTAATGTAGCAAGCTATTATGGTAGTAATCGATATAACCATTACCAGCGCAGCCCCAATGTAAATTGCCACAGACCTTAGGCCAAGGTATGGAGTAAGCATTAATATCAACAAAATGGACCAGTCTATTGCTATGACAGCCAAGCACTTTCCTTTGCTTTGAAACTCTCTATAAAGAAACGGACGACAAATGGCGAACCATCTATCGACACTCACTATCGCCATAGTTGTGATTGATGCTCCAACACCAAAGTAAGCAAAGAATATGTGAACTTTTTGCAATGTGCAGTATGGACCATTTGTCTTGCCTAAAACTTCAAGGATTCCCCTAGCAACGTATATTGGCTGGACCATAATCCCAATCAATAAGTCAGATAAGCACAAGCTTCCGAGAAGGACGTTTGACTGGGACTGAATTCGTTTATTTCTTGCAATGGCAATTATTATAAGCAAATTTCCAAAAATTGCAAATAATGAGAGGAGTACAGTTAGAACTGATGTCACGATTACTGTGTAGAAATATTTTGTTGTGACAATGGCAACACGGCATTCAAGTAGATCAGGATATTTCATTTTTAGAGAGCTTTGGAGATAGGTTGTACGATCTGCTTCTTCTTCTGTCACCTTTTCTTGTCAGTTTATTTTCTTTTTGCTCAGTGTCTTCTTTCCACTGATAAGGATGTAACATAATTGTTATGAATAATTTTATGAAGAATTTAAAGGCACTTTTGATTAAAATGAAAGCAGGATGAAGGAAAAATGATCAATAGGAGAATGTTTTCAACTATCCTATAAATCTGATTCTCAAATCAAAACAGCCTGCAGATTCTATGCAGTTATCGAATTTATTAGAAATTTTTCGAGTACAAGCACAAAATGTTTTTTAGGCATCATTTTGAGCAAATGTTTGCGTGATATTTAAATATCAATGGTACAATAAAGCAAGCAAAACAAAGGGCATAAGTGAATGTGACACGTGAAAGTTGACATCGACAACATGTTGCATGGTCTAACAATTTCTTTTTCGTGAGACGAAAGTGTTTTGGCAGGCAAATCCGATTTTAACAGCACTTGAACAAAACATTTTAAGAATTCGGTAAATCATTTTGATTGTTGTTCGTTTAATAGCCTCATTTTTATGATCGATAAAGGCACTTTTTCTTGCTTACCAGAGTAAACTTCCTTTTGCTGTAAACAGTTCTTTGAAATTCTGAGACTCTTGAGTATGATTTCGTTTCCCTATAAAAATAGTAAACTGGCTAGGATTTGAGAAGGGCCATCAAAATAATACCAACGTTAATGATGCTCTTAGATGCACTTGATGCACCGGTCACTGCAGCTGTTTAATCAAATAACTTTGGCGCTTTTTCAATAACCTGAGTGTTTTAAAGGCTGATGATATTTGAAATAGAAGAATGATTGATACTTTTCAAAAATGAAGCATAGATTCTTTTATTTCCAAACTGCATTCTTGCAAAGAAACGAAAAAAACAAGAAATCGGAAAACTCGAAGGTTTCATAATTTGATAAAACACAAAAACGCTATTTAACTTACCCTTTGTGCACTTTTCAAGTTTCGATTCAATGTATTATCCAAGATAAAATTGATCAACATATCCAAAAGATCTTCAAAAATGCGTAAGAACCGGCTTAGAGATTCACGTCCATGTCATCTGAGTGTTTTGTTGTTCTCCCATGGCAGCAAAGAGAAAATACCAGACTGGACTAAATTAAATCAATTTCCCGAACTAACAAAACTGAAAATACCGATTCTTGTTTGCTCAAGCCAAAACGAATCTTTCTCTGAGGAACAAACGCTGCGTTTGACTTGTTGTTGATGTTTGCAGGAGCACCAGCTTTATCATTCATACATGCCAGTATGAGGTCGTCCGGACAGATTGCACGTGGCATCACACCAATAGAATTTATAGCCACATGAAGGAGCATAATATCCAGCCTGGACAATGAAATCTTTTGGACCTTTTATGGCGATTCTGAAACGGTTATCTTCTTGATCAGCCATTATAATCGACTAAGCTTTTTTAGAAGATAAGCAACTTTGCATTTTTTTCTTATTTTTGCACTCTTAAGTCTTTTTGGAGATTTCTCAAATATCAAATGCCAAGGAGCTACTTTTAAGAAATGAAAAAAAGTGACATAAGATAACATGAAATAGAACATAAATAAAACATTGGATTCTCGTCGCCGTTTTGCTTTGTTCCTGAATAAATATACCTGATCAGTTACACGAAGCTTATCTTCCTATTTTGTATGCAACTGTGAATCATTAAATCATTAAAAGAGGTTGACTTCCAAGTAGTTTTTAAGGCTGAGGATGAAGCGTTTTACGGGTTTTTATTTCTTCGGTAATATAAAGAATCGGTTTTCTAGACTGTTTTTTGCTCTTATTCAATTTGGCTTGTTGCGCTATGATCCAGATTTAGATTCTATTCAAAACCATTCGAATTTTT
The DNA here is from genome assembly GCF_057945365.1 of Rhopilema esculentum. Taxonomy (NCBI): domain Eukaryota; kingdom Metazoa; phylum Cnidaria; class Scyphozoa; order Rhizostomeae; family Rhizostomatidae; genus Rhopilema; species Rhopilema esculentum. The sequence continues at coordinate 418,431 of NC_142830.1, forward strand.
ACGTTTTTATGGTGCTTATAGAAGACGAATTTTATTCATTTTAATCAAATTTTTTTCAAATTTTAATCAAAAACCAAGATACATTGACTGTAATATAGAAGTGCATATCATGCAAATATTTTTTCTTTGGGGGATAGTTTTCAGCAAAACGAGCCGCAATATGATCTAAAATCAAGCTCCCTTTTAATGCTGCCACGAGCAAAAACATCAAATGATGAAACTAACTTACTGGTCTGTAGAGGTAGCATTCTCTGGAACCAGCTGCCTGACACTGAAATGCTCGCCATCTATTTTAGGTTTTAAAAAAGAGATGAAAATTGGAATAGTGGAAATTTCACTTGCAAAACATTTGCAGGAAAATCACGTTAATTGTATCAATGTTTGTGCGTGTAAATGAGCCAATTTTTTAGCATTGACTTCCTTTTTATGTAGACAGTTAGTCTGAAGTGTCTATTTTGAAAGCTATTTCATAAAAGCAACTGTAAAAACTCAATAGTTATAATGATAATAATAGCGTACAAAAATTAGCAATTTCACTGACTGATTATGGTACTAAAACGCTTGCACAGAGGCGGATCCAGAGTGAGTTCCTTGCTGCACAGAACTCATTTTTCCAACATATAGTTAAAAATAGTGTTACCTGAAAAAAGTAATGTATTAACTAAAAAAATGAAGCCTGAAAATTCTGAGTTTTATCACAGTCTCTTCAAAAATCCTGAAATTGCCAAATTGATGTAAGTTGTTCACCCTTTTCGTTCCTCCTTCTCTGTCGTGATTTTGAAACGATTTTCCAGACGCTATGGAGGATAACAGCAGTCAATCCTAGAACTCGGAAATGAACGTTATGTGCCTCGGCAGAGAATGAATTGAAACAATGAAAGTTTTGTTTGAAACACGGATGGAACTTGGTCAAAACAGCATCTGGAACTCGGAAATGATACCATATTTGTAAAAGAGCTGTACAATGGCCCGTAGTTGATTGGCTACCTATTGTTTCTGTTCTATTGTGGAACTGCAAACATTGAAAATCGAAATGACGACTGCAGATGTCTTATACTCACGACTCTCGCAGCATTCCAGCGGATTAAAAACCATTTGAGATAAAACAAGGAAATATCGTTAATTTTCAGGAGCATTAACCACCTTGGTTTTAAATTTCAGTCTTTGCAGTCTTAAATGGCACGGGAGACCTATGCTCAGACGAAACACCATATTTTGATGAATATTATTATTATTATTATTATTATTATTATTATTATTATTATTATTATTATTATCCCTCAAACTTCAGACCTATCACTCTCCAATCGGTCCCACTAAAAATCTTCACATCTTGCCTCCGAGATTCTGTATTTGATTTTCTTAAACAAAATAGTTTCATAGAACATCAGATTCAAAAAGGTTTTACCCATCAGATATCGGGTACACTAGAACATACTGCGATGATGAGCCATATAATAGACAAAGCTCGAATAAAACAACGGTCTCTAGTCATAACATTATTGGATCTAAAAAATGCCTTCGGAGAGGTTCATCACAATCTAATCAAATCTGTTCTGTCTTATCACCACGTACCAGAAAACATCCAGTCCCTGATTTCTAGTCTCTACATAAATTTTAAAACCTCTATTATCACAGATAAATTTGTTACCCCTGCTATTCCTGTTAAACGTGGAGTTCTTCAAGGTGATTGCCTAAGTCCCCTTCTATTTAACATGTGCTTTAACACTTTCATTCAATACATAAAGGCAGAAAAATTCAAACAACTTGGTTTCTCTCCCCATAGCCAACCAGACTGTATGTTTACCCCAGAGCACTGGTTTCAGTTTGCAGACGATGCTGCAGTCATTACAAATGGGGAGAAAGAAAACCAGCTACTCTTAAACTGCTTTACAAGATGGTGTCAATGGTCTAACATGATTATAAGAGTAGACAAATGCACAACCTTTGGTATTAAAAAATTCTCAACACGCTCCCTACAATATCAGCCAAAGCTCTTCATCAATAATGAAATGGTCCCTCCTGTCATAACTGGAGAGTCTTTTAAGTATCTTGGGCGTCACTTCGACTTTAATATGAGCAACCAAGAACATATGTCTAAGCTCAGCTCCATCTTCACAGAACTCCTAACGCAAATTGATTCTTTACCTCTCCATCCAAAGAATAAGCTGCTTCTTTATAACAGCTATCTTCTCTCACAAGTTTCGTGGCACCTCACAGTAGCCGATCTATCAAAAACCTGGATCGTCGAAAACCTTGATAATCAAGTTTCTGCATTTATCCGCCGTTGGCTCGATTTACCCATAAGTGCTACTTTAAGTGGCATTATTCTGTCAAAAAACCAGTTCGGTCTTAACTTGATTCTTCCTTCTGTTAAATTCATGCAGTGTCAAACTGTTTGTCGTAATGCACTGAAATCCTCTCCCAACAAAAACATCCAATCTTTGTGGAAAAATACCAGCCAGAGCATGAACATCCAATATGATGTTTACAGGAATACTAAAGAAGTATTGAAGGCTGTTAGATCAGAACATAAAGAGCGCCTTCAAAACCATCTTGTATCTCAAGGTACCGTTCTTTCCTTCATCTTTGACCACTCTCTTCCTATAGCCTCTAAAATATGGACCACGGTTCAAAGCAACATGCCCAAGAACATTTACAGTTTTACTATCAAATATCTTAGCAACTCCCTTGCCACGCGAAAAAACCTATCTAAATGGAACATTACTCAGTCGTCCGATTGCTCTTTTTGCCATATGCCAGAAACGTTACTTCACATTGTTGCAGGCTGCAAAACATACCTCGAAGAAGGCCGTTACACATGGCGCCATAACTCTGCATTGAACTTCCTAGCACAATCTTTAAAAGCTATACCTAATTGCTCTCTTTACGCAGATCTTTCAGGTTATCTCTCACCCTCTATCATAACAGGAGACTCTTTCCGTCCTGATCTACTTCTAGTCACTTCTGACCATCGACTATTCATACTCGAGCTTACAGTAGGATACGAAACTAACTTGGATGTTAATGCTAACCGCAAAAGAGAGAAATACTCGAATCTCATTCACAGCCTAAGCTCAGCCTATTCCTCTATCATGTTTGTTAATCTTTCTATCAGTTCCCTAGGTATCTTTGGTCTCTCTTGCTCCTCTTTCATCGACATGTGCAACGCTCTAGATATCAGCGAGAATCATCTCCGCTTCATGATCTCCAAACTATCCAACTTAACTATCCGTACTACCTATTACATTTTCTGCCGCAGAAATAAATCTTGGAATAATCCTGAACTTCTTCAGTTCTAACGATCTCTGCTACTGACGACTTCTAAAACAAACAATGACGAACATACTTTTTCCTTTTTTTTTTTGTTAATTTCTTTTGTTTGTACTTGTAATAGTCTTTTTCTTTGTAAACCCAGGCTAGCCAATTGCAAATTACCTTTGTAATAGTGAAATTTGTAATTGTAGTTTTAATTGAATTGAAAATGAAAAGTTTCCATTATTAATCTTTCTAGCTACGTCACTATAAGCTGTCAATTAATCTACCATCTACGCTGATATACCTGGCTATCTTTCACCATCAATCATAACTGGAGAAAACCTTCGCCCTGATCTTCTCTTGAGGACTAACAACAATTACCTCTACATTTTAGAGCTAACTGTTGGCTTCGAATCCAATCTTAACACAAATGCTACAAGAAAACACAGCAAGTATGCTCCTCTTTTATCTGGTTTACAGCGGCAATTCAAGTTTGTCTCTTTTGTTAATCTTTCTATGAGCTCTCTTGGCATCTTCGGCAATTCCTGCATCTCCTTCTTCAAAATGTATGACTCTCTCTCCATCGATCAACAACAAAAACGGTATCTAATCTCTAAACTTTCCAACATTGCCATCTGTACTACGTACTACATATTTTATTGCAAAAATAAGCCATGAACAAATCCGGAAACACATCCTTTTTAACTTTGGTTGTTTTTTTCTCAGTTTTTCATTTTACCTTACTATTGTTATAGTTTTTTCTTGTAAACCAGGCTAGCCAATTGCAAATTACCTTGTAATAGTGAGATTTGTAATTGTAATTTAAGTTGTATTGAAAATGAAATGTTTCCATTATTATTCTCGAATATCGATACAGGATAATACTTGAGTAGTGACATGCATATCTACATATTTACACTGTTTTCCTAGTAGTCCTGGTAAAATAAACAAACATAAACAAAAATAAGTTCAAAAATTAGTTTACAATCAGCATTTATAAAATAAAATTTGAAAGCGGAAAACAAATCCGGACAAGGGGATGAAGTAGAGTTGTATAAAAGAGAGTTATAAGATTGAGAGTTTACGTTAAAGTATAAAAGCTCTTCAATTTATTCTTGAAGGAAATAAAATCACTTTCTGTTCGAATTTCTTTCGGAAATGCGCGGCTCTCTATGGGTTCTATCCTTTGTTTTAAATACGGGGGTGTTGCACCATATAGCAAGAATGAACAGTACGCCAGAAGAGGAGTTATCATTGTTTGGTAGACAAGAGTACTAGTTTTTCTGTCCACGAAGGCTCGCATTTTTTTCAGCAGGTGTAGTCTAGCAGAAGCCTTTTTAATAGGTTCATTTAAGTGATAAGACATGTTGAGATTGCATGTTAGATTGAGACCTAGATATTTGTAAGTCTTAGTGTTATGTATTTCTTTGTTTCTGTGCATAATTTGGATACACCATAACATCTGTTTTGCCTTTGTTGGTGTTTATGACAAGCTCATTATTGTCAAGCCAGCAGGCAAATGATTGAAGTCTGCATTTAACTGTTTTTGGATTTCGCCTACATCTTTTCCAAAACAAAACAAGACTGTATCATCGGCATACATCAGCATTTTGCATTGTGATAGTGCTTTGATTGCACTGTTGAAATACAAGATAAGCAGGAGCGGTGTCCACGGAGGCAAAACAACAAATTGCGAAGGAAAAACGTTTCTGTGGCATCCAAGACAAGCAAAAGGGTATTGAGAAAAGGAGGGGGTTGCAAAAATTTTCACATAGGCACTGTTTTCTGTCAGAAAGAAATCTAGAATCTAGATTTAGTGAGCGGTGAGCACCTACCCGCTCCCCTCCCCCCTCAGAATACCAAAATGCATTAATATGAGTAGTAATGTTGTTATCAATGCATTATCTGGAAAACACTGGCCTTGGCCTGGAACTCAGGCTTTTTGCTGGATCCGCCCCTTCTTGCACTCAGCAAAAACATGAACATTTGATTCTGTTTTTCGATGTACGTTTTCTGTCCTCGGTGTTTTACTGTCAAATTCAATAGGAACATCAATGGGCACTTTGAAACCTTTTCATGGTCATTTGATGTTATATATTCAAAACAAGACAAACTCAAGCCACTACTGGATATTCCGTTCACAGGCAATATAAACCAGCATCTTGGTGAACAATTATGAATACATGTTCTTCTCTCTTGATATAACTAGTTTCGTTTTGATAAGAGGTAATTTTTTTGCTCTCTTGATATTTGCACGTATAAAGAATTTTGACTGACTATTTGTGTTTTAGAGCATGTTTGGTTAGATTTAAACGTGCACCTGTCGCAACATCCTTTCATTCCCAGAACAAATTGTTACTTTGCTATAGGACATGCAACTTAACACGCATTTTTCCGACTCACACTTTCAAGCAGCAGATCAGTGTGTTTTTAAATAGCTTGCTTCTACTGTTTTTAAAATCTGACGATGATCAGTGATTGGTTGAGGTTCAGCGGCAAACTAAAAGATAAATACGGCTTCACAAAGTGAATGTCTCTGCGAAGAGATAAAGATAGCTCTTCTTTCACGTCATCCCTGTTTGACGGAGACCTTATATTTATAAACAATTAGCTACGGAGGATAGCTAGTAAAAATCTTTACCCCCTTAACCACAATATGCCTTTAATGAAGTCAAAAAAATACGACAATTTGCTTTGAATCCGTGAAGTTTAAAAGAAGTTGCTAATCCCTTGCAAAAGTTCTACGGTATCGTGTATGGTTACAAAGATATACTTTAATCTTGATTAAACAGTTTACTTCGATTTTTTCAACTTTCACGGAAATTGACAAGTGATTATGTTGCCAGCTGCTGGTTGACTAGCAACATTGATGAGCTTTTTTACTTGGCGAAGTACACGGTTATTAAATGCTTTATTTACCAACTCCTGCTTTAATCCAGATATCTTTTATGAAACTAGATTATCAAAATTCATCGAGAAAGTTTTGTTTTTGAATTTTTTTGTTTATTATGTTGTGCTATTTATGTAAAAGCTATCATGTTGCAACTTTTTTGGACTATATCATTACTAGGAGGTGTGATCTGAAGGATTTCTGCAGCACCAGAGCTATGAGAGGAGCCGAGTGCTCTACTGAACATTTCATGATTCGCTCCAAGTGTCACATTAAACCAAAACCTCCTCCTATGAAGAAAAAAAGGGTCCAAACCCCCCAAGAAACTGAACGTGAAAAAGTTGAAGGAACAAAGTGTAAAGGACCAACTTGTAACTGCGATCAATGAGAATCTCCAAACACTACCAACTGGTGATGAACAGTGGAGATCCCTGAAGAATGCCGTCTATAGCGCTGCATCAGATGTTCTTGGCAAACCTACTAGGAAACATGCAGATTGGTTTGATGAATCAAATGAAGAAATCATGGAACTTGTCAACGAAAAGAATTCGCTGCTCCACAGGACACTAGATAATAGATGTACCAGAGGGACAAGAAACAAATACAAGGATGTGAAATCTGAACTTCAAAAGAAATTACGACAAATGAAAAATGACTGGTGGACCTAGAAGGTAGCCGAAATACGAGTCTGGCAGACAACAACGACGCCAAAGCGTTCTTTGCATCATTGAAGGAAGTTTATGGACCACAGCGTGCTTGCTTAGACCCGGTAAAGAGTATTGACGGCAGCGTGCTCCATATAGAGAAACACAAGATTATGGAGAGATGGAGAGAACACTTTAATCTTCTGCTGAACCCAGAGACCAATGCTGATGATGATGCGACCAGCAGCATCCTGCAACTACCTGCCAGGCATCACATGGGCGAGCCACCAACTGCAGAAGAACTTGACATGGCCATCAAGAGAACAAAGTGCGGAAAAGCTGCAGGAGCAGATGGTATACCACCGGAGGTCTGGACATATGGCGGACCAGCACTGAGAAACCAACTGTTACAGCTTTTCTGCAACATCTGGTCAACAACAGCAGAAGTTCCCCAGGATTTCAAAGACGCGACCATCTACAAAAGAAAAGGGGACCGTGCAGAATGTGGAAACCACAGAGGAATTTCACTCCTATCAGTTGCAGAAAAGATACTGGCTAAAATTCTGCAATTTCGACTACAGAGCCTTGCTGAAGACATTCTTCCTGAGAGTCAGTGTGGATTCAGAGCCAACCGATCCACCCAAGATATGATATTCACACTGCGGCAACTTCAAGAAAAGTGTGCTGAATAGCGTCAACCGCTCATAGTCACCTTTGTTGATTTCAGCAAAGCCTTTGACACGGTTCACAGAGAAACATTGTTGAAGCTATTGAGTCGCTATGGTTGCCCAGAAACTTTCATCAGAATGCTACGGAGTTTCCACGACGGCATGTCTGCCAACATCTGCTGTGGTGATGGATGTTCAGACTCATTTAGTGTCGGACACGGCGTGAAACAGGGGTGTGTTCTTGCGCCAACTCTATTCACTATTTTCCTTGCTGCAGTCCTAAAAAGCATGCCAGAAAAACTTGGTGATATCTACATCCGAACCAGAGGTGATGGAGATCTTTTCAACCTCAGGCACCTCAAAGCAAAGAGTAAAACACTCGAACAACTGATTCAAGAGCTGCTTTTTGCAGATGATTCGGCTCTTGTAACTCACAGTATTCAGGCAATGCAAGACCTACTGACAGCCTTTGCTGAAGCATCAAAGATATTTGGACTAACGATCAACACCAAGAAAACAGAAGTCCTAATTCAAGACACCCAAAACACAAAGCTGGACCCTCGTGAAGTGCTCCTGAACGGTACCCCACTGACTGAGGTAGACAAGTTCACTTACCTGGGCAGTACCATTTCCAACAATGTAAGGATAGACGCAGAAATAACGAAGAGAATCCAATCTGCAACATCAGCCTTCAGAAAATTGAGAAGCCGTCTGTGGGACCAGAGAGGAATCCATTTGAAGACCAAAATGAAAGTCTGAGCCATTGTGATAACAACGCTTCTAGACAGCTCTGAAACGTGGACTTTATACAGACGTCACATTAAGAGACTTGATAAAGTGCAGCAGCGACATCTCAGCCAATTAATGAACATCTCATGGAAAGATCATATATCAAACTTTGAAGTACTGGAAAGGGCAGAAATGCCGAGTGTTGAAGGAATGGTTACCGCATGTCAACTTAGGTGGACAGGGCATGTCATACGTATGGAAGACAGCCGACTTCCAAAAGCCGTGTTCTATGGAGAATTGAAAGAAGGTTCAAGGAAGGTTGGAGCACCACGATTGCGCTACAAAGACGTATTTAAGAGACATCTGAAGAATACCAATGAGTATGAAGACTGGAGAGGAAAGGTCAATTACCGTGGGACCTGGAGGAAGGTGGTGGCCGGCGCTACTGGTGCCATCAGGAGAAGAAACGTGCAACTATGGACCAACAAAAGGCTAAGCAAACTGGAACCAGAACCACCACCTACTGAGGCGCCCTACAAATGTGAAACTTGCAACAGGACCTTCAAGGCAGCAATTGGGCTGTCATCTCACTTGCGGCATGGGCACTAGCTCCTCCCCACGTCATCGTCGTTATCGACGGACTGCTAAGGAAGACTTCGTTGAATAAGATCTGATGAAGACCTGGTAAAGAATAAAATTCGTAATGCTTAATTTCTCTTGATCAAAAATCAGTTAAGAAATTCTATTGATATTTCCCATTTAGGCCGTAAGTTAAATCTTACCGATGATAAAATCTGAACAGCTAACCATGCACCGTTCCCACTATCAGATTTGGCATGGTGTTATTTTATGTCTTCTTTGATCAACGTGTTCGCTATCGCACCTGCTTGGTACGTCATTCGAAAGGATCAGAAGATAAATTTGAATGCCTTTTTCTTTACATGCTCGTAAAATTGCATATTAGATACATCAAATAGGTTAAGGTTCTTTTTTCTTTGATGAGACAAACTTGTCTTTTGCTCTAGCTGTTACCTTTTAACGGTAAACAATCTGCTGAGAAGAAAGTTTGATAGAATGCTTGGAAGTCTTTGTAAAATATATGGACGCATGTTTCGTCAATAAAGCGAATTTATTGTACCCTGGGTTCCACGATACTTTATCCCCAGATCTATGCGGCTTTGTCACCCAGGGTAATTTTATTGCGATTCCCTCTTTTCAAAGACACAGAGAATGAGCCTACACTCCATATTTTTCTCAAATATCACCAAAAAAGATTCTTACAATCAATATAGTTGTATCATGAAGAGCAGTAGGTTATGAAATCCTATCTGCAAAGCTATCTGCATACGAGATTATAGGAGAAACTCACTACTGGTTTAAAACTAAATTGAAACATCGGCAACAGTACTGTGCATTCAATCCCCAACGTTCTAGCCAGAAACCAGATCAGTGTGCTATTCCACAGAGATCTTACTGTAGTCCTCTAGTTTTCATATTGTACATGAATGACTTTGAGCAGTGCTACTAAATATGTACGCAGACGATACAAGTGTTTTACAGGGGACATTTATGAACTATGCTCTGATTTGTAAATTGTATTAACAAACATTTTAGAATGGATGCGTTAGAAGAAAATGAATTTAAATAGTAAAAACTCTGAATTCATGATTATATGCCACAAAGGAGCCCTCAAATCAAATACAAAATACAGTGCATTTGGCAAGCATTTGGAAACTGGAGAAAAAAATTAAAGGTCAATGAAGCAAAATATTTTTGAATTTCTGTGGACGAAATCTATCACGGATAGCACAGTACAAACAGACAAAAACGAAATATAAATTATGTCTTTTGCAAACAGTAAACTAGAAAAGATACTACAGCCACTAAACTTGACAGCGTCTATTGGGCACTGAAAGCACTCACAAAAATGTGATGAAGCATGGGGGGGGGGGGGGTTTGTGAAAGACTTGATCACCTTCAGCATTTGCAGAAAAGGGCTTAGACATTTATTGAAAGTTCGAAGTTGCATCATGGTTAAATCTGAATCTGGTTGTCTGTTTCGAACTCAATGAAAGGGCTACCATGATAAACAAAGCAATCAATGACATGTACCCCCAGATAACATGAAGGAAAAATTCTCAGTAAGACGGAACTCATTATATATTGATGTCACGAGGCAAAAATTTGGAATTTTTAAAGAGAAATTTCTACTTCTATAGTGTTAAAGCTTGGAATGAAGTTCCACTGCATAGTACGCATTGTCCTGTCAAGTCGGCAATAATGCCCAAAACACGATCCCTAAGAAGGACAGATCTACATTGCTTTTAAATTCAATATTGTGAACACATAATTAGACATTATTTAGTTAACATTATTCTTAGTAAACATTCATTTGTGAAAATTATTTTAGTTATTTAGTTATAGTTGTTTTATCCTTACTGTCACTGTCACATCAGTTTATAAGGGGATTGTGCATAAATATTTTGAAATGAGATGAAATTAGTCTCTCTTTTTTCATGAACGAATGTTGCTTAGTAGAAATATTTATTGCTTCGTGTTGAGTTTCGGGCATCGCAACTAAGTTTGCAAGCTTTTAAGTTTTTAAGTTTTTAAAATTTCGAAAACGATGAATAGTGTTGCTGCGCATACTAAATTTTTCCTGAGAGAAATACCCTCTATTTCAAGGGCACTTTCATGCATTTTGAAAAGGATTTGGAAAAAATTTCCTCTCGTCGGAGGGACTTTTTAATGGGAAGAATAATCATTCCTTTGCTTCTCTACTCTATCTTTACTTCCACGCTCGAAACTATACTAGTTATCATTGGAGGTAATTCCACTAAAGCCTTCATATTTAGACCAAGGCTTTTTTACTTTTCATGCAAATATTTTGCAGTCATAATTTTTCAATCAGGGGTGTAAGGGTGTGACACCCCCCCCCCCCTTCCACGTGAGTTTGTCGGTAAATTCTTAGTTGGTGCCGAAATTCCCCGGTTTGTCGGTGAAATTGTCTATCGTTAGGTGAAATAGCACCTAAATGTCTCTTTGCTTTCATCGGTCAATTTTACTAGCCATGATCCATGACCCAATCCGCCCCCCCCCCCCCCCCCCCTCTTGTCTGGAAGCACAAGCTATGCCATTAATTTCAATCTTGGTTTGTGATGCTTGAAGACGTGAAGTTAAGCATGAAATAAAACTATTTTCATAAAATTTAAAATTTGCATTTCTTTCTAAACTAATTACAGATGTTGTAACCTTATATAATTTTTTGTATTAACATAATGTTTGTCATAAGGCTAGAGGTTATAAAATATCGTAACAATTGTCTTTTTCTTCAAGATGCAGCTTTAGACTTGGAAAGAACCCCTGCACTAAACAGCTTCACCTGCTCTGAGAAGTCTTGCATTGCTTTTCATCTTAAACTAAGAAAAAACTTTATGGTTAGGTAGAAGCCTGAGATAGGATGATTACTACAGTTGTGATGCACATGATGAAATTCTTTGCTGGAAAGAAACTCTGGAAAAAGGTCAGGGTTTGTGATAGCTTTCAACAAAACCAAGACAAATTTTACACCAAAGATGATCAACAGAGATCATCTAGCATATCTTTAAAAATTCAACATATTTGACCAAAGATACCTAGTGTAGAATATAAAATTGCGTTATTAAATGGACTCTCGACATTATAATTAAAAATTTTAACGATTGGAAGGAAAATTATCAAAAGCATAAAAGCAACAATCTCGATGGGCTTCGTTGGAATTATCATTGCAATCAATTTTCGTTCCCAATTTAATTTTGATGTCATCTCATAACAGTTTTTGATTTATCAAAAAGAAGCTTACTTTATTATGGTCAATCTGCAACTCTTTGAACTTCTTTTTGTGTTTGGCAACTCGCACAGTCTGAACATAGACGATAATGCTAAAACGAATATAAGCTGACACAATATTGATCCAGGACAGGCTTTATTGACAGGTATCTCTTTAAAAAGGATCTTTGTGTGAAATTAAGATATTAAATGAATCAAACTAAGCTATTCTCACAACATGGGAATCACCTCATTTTTTCTATAAAAAATGTTTGACGTCTATTCTAGCTCATATCAATTAAAACTGATCTGATCATTTACCAGTAACTCGATTAGAGTCCGCCATTATTGACTAAAAATTTCTCTAATGCCTCACCTTAGTACCAGTATACTGGGAAAGACAGCAGCAGATGTAAACCAGTTCAAGGTAAGAAACACCCAATTCGGTAACTTTTCCTTGCTGCTGGATATTTCATTCAATATGGCCAAGGGCGTCTTGTCTTTGAATGGACCACACGATGTACCATTCACCATTTCATGGTTCAGTTCACCAACAGAAACGTAGTTTCTAGAAAATAATTGCTTTCCAGGTAAGTTCTTCAAAAGCAAGATCCACAGACAGGGATTTTTGGCAAGACCAGACACTAGGAGTCAACCAAGAGAACTGAAATATTTTTTTATGGAAACAAAAATTCAAAATTCTAAAAAATATGCCTTTTTAGCCTGGAATTCCTTCAAATCATCTTTGCCACTATAAAAAATCGTCTGTCAAAACTTTTAAAAAAAGAAAAAGCTGTAACTTGATTGATGTTATGTTAACTCACGATCCAAGGATTGTAACCACTGGAACAAGCAGAGCACCAAGTGCAAAAGCAATGCAGGCCTTGTAGAAATATATGGCACCATCATTTCGAAACCTTTTCGCTGAGGCTTTACAAGTCCTTTTCAACAGGAAGTAATGGGTATAATAAACCATTGACTGAGACACTATACCAAGAAGAGGCATTATGGGGCAAAAGAAGGTTCCACTCCACACCAACACTTGACGGTACACAACTTGAAGAACTATGGAAGATACATTAGGTTCCTTTTTCTTTTTCCGTATCAAATACCAAGAAGCTTTTAGGGCAGCCGTCGAAATGATCTACAAAGTACGAAAACAGATACTTCTACACAGGTTTCTTAAATTTTCACTAAATATATTGTTATTTCTCCTCAGGAATGTTTAGGTAGCCTGAGATGTAATAATCATGTGAATTTCATCAAACAAACTTACAACAAAGAGAATGTCGAAAACGATGATTTTGTAGAACTCCTGTCCGATGAATGTTCCTCCACATCCTTTGAAGCTCTTCTGATGAAAGAAATGAGAGGCTTTATATTAAACGTGCCTTCTAATATCTTTACTGCTGAATATTATGCTCATCAATATAATCTACGCATTTTTTATGGAACTCAGCAATGTTTTGTAGAAAACAGCATACTGTTCTAAGCACATGTTCAACGGACAAAGGAGAAATATTGAAGAGTTCATCTGCGATAGGCATTCTGAGCTTAAAAATGCCACATGCCGTTAAAAAAAATTTTAAGATTATTCCATTAGTCAAGTTGGAAAAATAAAAACCTATGGATTTTAAAGGAGTAAATGGTTTTTTTTTGTTTTTCCATATTCTCAATTATTGTGCCTTGCCTTGGTCTCATGTAGACGAAGTATGGGATAAAAATATTTCCAGTCAATAATTCATTTGTTATACTAAATTTCAAGGTAACAAAACACAAAGCTATCTGTATCTTAATCCATTCAAAAATATACAACAACAACTGCTATTTTCTGTTGTTTTAAGAAAGCAGCGAATGAACAGAGCATATACCGTATTTATTCGATAATAAGCTGTGGCTCATAATAATTTTTGTCACATTTTGCTGTGGGTTATAATCAAGGAAGGCTTACAAACGAGGACGGCTTATAAACGAGGGCGGCTTACTATTTTATCCAGATCCTACCAAGCATTCCTGCTACCTTGAAGCTGATGATGATTATGTAAAAGATAAGGAAGAAGTACTTCTGAGCGCTTTTGATGATACTGTTTGGTGTGACCGCACCCAGGTTTTTATTAGCTTTTGCGTCTGTCATTTCAAACCAAGTATGTCTGCATAGTTTGTGGGTGTGGCTTATATTCCAGGGTGGCTTACATTTTTGTATGAACCCAGTAAGCTTCGGCTTATAATCGAGAACGGCTTATAAACAAGGGCGGCTTATAATCGAATAAATAGGTACGTACGATCCGCTGGTAGTCTCTATACCTAGTAACTTACTGCTGACCTTAGAAGCAATAAATTCTGGTAAAAGATTATAAACTTCGGTTGATCAAGGTATGTAACTGCTCTGAACATTGGAATTTTGGTTCGCTTATTACCTTTATACTTAAGGAACTACATTGCAAGGAATTAGTGAAAGTTTCTGAGAATTTTCTGAGCAATACAGCTAGTTGCTTATTCTTATTGTAAGTTTATAACGGGATGCTTACCGAAGTGACGGATGAGTACAAAGTAATCAGCAACACTATTATGCTTAGAAAGCGCAGGAAGAACACCCTGCAAAATCAACAGCTCATTTTAGTTCACGAAAAGTTTCAAAACATGCGCCAAAAACTGACTAAAAGTGACTCAAGTAAAGTTGCTGGCAAGAAAAAACAGAGAAACAGAAGATATATATACCTAAGTTCTCCTCATTTGCGAAAAAGTGGGCGCAATGCTCACCTTAACGTTAATTACACTTTAGTTATTGTAATAAACAAAAGAAAAGTGATGCGTGTAATATTTATCATATTTGATCTGCAAAAAGCTGTTATTTGTGCCATAACACTTGCATTATAGAACTAATTCTAGAGGCGGTGCTTAAGTTAAGACAAAAAGAAATATATACCTGGTGACATTTACACGAATCTCAGTGGAAACTTTATGGTATCCTTCCATTTTTACGAGCTAAAAGAGCAAAAATGAAGGTAACACAAACAAATTTCAAACAAATTTATCAACTATAGATTTAATTCTTTAGAATAGAATAAAGGCTACAAATCTATCAAAGCCGTCTCCGTATTAAATGCAATAATAATTTGTCAGTCAACTTGCAATGAAAATAAAGTCTTGGGTCTTCAAAGCATTTAAGCGAACTGCGGGATCTCTTTAAACGTGCATCGTTGAAAACTTGTTATCCATTCAATGCTGGCTCAAGCCAGAAATTTCGCTTGAAGGTCACTCAACGAATTTCGATTTGAGCTTTCTCGTAGCATCGAGATTTAATTTTTTTCGAGTAAGTAGGAATTGCTAAAATGAATACATTTCTAATCAGAACGTTTGAAGTTGTGTTCCGCACAGCAAGCCTGGATGCAGAACAGAGGTCATGAAAAACCCTTATGATTTTATACACAATGATTTTCTCTTGCTTAGACAGCTTTGAATATCAATCTGTCACAGGTACTTCTGACACTCACATTTTCGATGATAGGAGGTATGGCAGCATTGATAATGCAGAAGATCACAGAAAGACCGCTTGATTTCAGAAAATTGTGTACGAACTGCAAGAGAATATTTTTATTACGTCAAAGTAATAAGCTGGCTTTAAAATGAAAAATCCTCAGTTCATAGCCAAAACCTTCCTTATAGTTTTGCTAAAAACCTTCCTTAGAAGAAGTTGGTTTACACGCATCAGAAACCATGTGTTCCACACAACAAGAGGTAAGAGTAAGGTCCTATACGTCAATTCTTGGCCGTTAGATTTGTACCGAAAAAGGTTTTGTGTGTTTCAAAAGACCAAGAAAATGTAGTAAAAATATCTATTTTGCTCTTAAGAACTGTTTCAAATGTGATTGACATTTGAAGAAGTAGGAAAAATCCTCTAGTTAATAGCTATTAACCGCTAGACTTATGCTAGAACCAACCTTGGCATCTGCATAAGAGCCAATAAACTCAAAGACTGTGATATTTTTCATGAAGTAATATATCACAAGGCACGCTCCAGCTGTTAAACCCCTTGAGGAAAAAATTGATAATTTTGTATCATAAGGTATTGAAGGTTGTGCTTTTTTACTGTATTACATTGATGTTCATTGCATTTAAATAGGAGAAATTTACAAAATATAGCAAAAGTACAGGGAGAAAATTTCTGGAAAGAAACTATTTTCAATCTTTGGATTTTTACAGTCAAATCTTTTATTTTGGTACAGGCAGGTGTGTATACGCCAACTATCTATCTTTGGGGCACATAAGTAGAATCTTAGGAATCATTTGCAGCAACTGGATTGCTCAAAAACAACCAGCATTGCAAACATATTTGAATATATCTTTAGGGGACAAACCCGCTCTGCTATGCTACCTTCTCTGTCTTGGGGCCGACAGGCGCTTTTCTTCTCAACTAAGTTGCTCTTTCACAGCTTTGGAAGAGGAGTACAATCAATAATTCATCGTTTGATGTTGATATGTGTTTTGTGATCCTACTATGTCATTGACTTAAGCAACATACTTTAGAAAGAACGTTGAAAAATTACTTACAAACTGATCAGCCAGGCGATACTGCGTTTGATGAAAAGCTTGAACATCCCTCCGCTAAATACATTAATTCAAGATGCTACAGAAGTCTGAACAATAAAAGTTTATAAAAGGTGAGTCTGTACGTAGGCGATGCTAATAGAATCGGAAAGATCGATCGGAAAATAGACCATTTACGAATCAAAAAATGTTTTGCTCTCTTTGGACATTTATATTTTTATATTTTTTTTTCTGGCTGTAAGTTTATTGCAGGTTTTTTAGCCAATAGATCTACTCGTCCACATATAAATCGACCTGGTAACTAGTTTAAGCAATGTCCGAAGGAATATCTAAGGTTTTTCAGAAAAATAATTTTCATCGAACTGATTGTTTTCCTTGGCACTGTCAAGCTGGTCGGTGCGTTTAGATGCATTGCCAAAAAACTAAACAATAGACCTATTATGCGCGAAGTACACAGAAGCACTTTATAGCTCTCCTTTTACTGCCATTTGCTGGCGATGTAAACCACCTTAAACAAAACTTTTCAATTTAATATCACTTAGAAAAGTAGCGAAAATGCAAAATCATAACATTAATGTGCAAAGATAAAACTGGATCCAGTTAGCAGAAGCAAATTAGAAACCTTTGTCTGGATAATGCCTCATCTTTTGTTTTGGCTTCTGACAAACAATCCTGCAACACAAAAACATCAACATTTACTTGACGCAAAATAAATAGAGAAATTACCATATAAACATAGACAGCTTGCAAGTTGGGGCCTATTTGCTAAGAGTTTATAAACAAGGAAGGAAAGAAATCATATAAGTAAACAAAACAATGCTTATCAAAAATTTGTATTTCTAACGTTGAAGTTCTTTTCAGGGTAACTAATACGATAACCGCAATTTGCGCAAAAACCGATCAACAGTAATGATTAGTGAACTCGCTTTTTATTTCTTGTAACTTCTAAATATCCTTTTTCCCTTGTCAGTCAGTCAGGAAGATTCAGCATAAAGTTGTAACAGAACAAACCAATCAGGATCGTTATCCATGTTTATTTTGGTCCCGATACAGTGAAATCTACATAGTGTTTTAATATAACATAGCTATAGATCTGGTGTAAAAGTGAAAAATAATGGTGAAATAACTTTTTCCAATCGTTACGTGATTGCACCAACATTTAAAACTCCATTAAAATGTAGTAAGATTTGTGCATTAAAAGAAGTGCAATGAGAACAAGCCAACGCCTTGCAATGCATCCTGGTATTCCATAACACTTACCTTAGCATGGGTGCTGACGTCAGATTTGTAGCTTTCTCGCTCCAATGGCGACCTGATTGAAAAGTTGCAAGATGCGAAGACAAGCAGGCTCAGAGGACTCCCACTTGGAGGCTGTTCTAATTTGGCCATACTGAAATAAAATATGCAAAATCTATAAGTCCTAAACACTGTTAAACTTAAAAAGCAAAAAAAGTGTAAACAATTTTTAGCATGCTTACAGGAAATTGGATCAAACCTTGCAATGTCAACGCCTGCTAAAAGTACTTTTAAAAAATCTGAAATATTTTACGTTTTACATTTTTTTCTCCAAATGCTTTTACTCCCGCCTCCATTTCTTAAAAACGATATTGAAATTTCAGGCAAATATCAAACACACAAATATACACACCCTAGTTTCTGTCGTTGTTTTATAGAAAACCAATATTGTTTCAAGGGGAAATGGGGATGACAGAATTTTCTTTAACTTAGTTCCAAGACTTTTGACAAGGATTGTGAGGGCAACATAGGAATTTCATTTCTTTTTGCGAGAGTTTGAAATAGTAAGACCGTGGCGAAGTAGTTTTCAAAACTTATGCGAAAGAAATCAAGGAAATGTATTTTGTTTTGCAATTCGTATGCAAGCTTTCTTTCCGCTTTTCTATGAGTATAGGTAAGCCTTCTTGAATTGATGACAGATTTAAATCACAGTACTTTTGACTTTGGTATCATTTTGTTTGAATTATAACTATAATATCATAGGATAAATAACATTGAACGGAACAGCAAGTTCTATATTTCGGCAAATAAGAAAGAAAAATACTAGGACCAAAATTGTCTTTCCCTTAAGTATGAAGCTATTCAAGAAAGAACTACATAGCAAAAACGACTTGCCTTCTTAAAAGCAAGAAGAAAGTACCAAAAAATGTCAAAATTGCAAGAATGGTGTATGCCATATCCACTCGGTAGCTTCCATAATTGGCAGGATAGTTTCCATAAAAGAACCACAGTATCTCCAGAGGACCCTGCAAATGTTTTTAAGAATGTGAATAACGAGCAAATCGACAACTTGATGTTTAGTCAATGTTTGTTTGAAATTTTCCATTCATTATACTACCTTTCACTTTTTTTGTCTTCACAATTGTTTTTGAATCATTTTTTTCTTAATATTCTGAGCTGAATAGACTACATTTCTTTCTTTGTTTAAGATATGTTTGAACAAATTATTTTTGAAATTTATGATAATTTGGTATGTTTACTTGCCGTTCCTTCAAGCAAATTTTCAAATCTGTAGCCTGCTTTTGACAGCTTTTCGTATTGATGAAATGTAATCGCTGGCAAAGTTAGGAAGAGGAACCAAAGAAGAAACAAAAACATGTTGTGTATGATGATCCACTTCATGAATGAAAACACAGAGGCAACGCCACTACCAAAAGTACCTTAACAAAAAGTCGTAAATCTTTATAAAGCAAGGAATGTAATCAAAGGTATAAAACACTATTTTTATCATTATTCCAAATCAAGTGAGCTGCAACCGTCTATAAATAACGGAAGAAAGATTGACAGTGTTGTCACATGTCTAAATAGTTTGGATTAATCAGGTTGAATGCTATCTGCTACATTTTCAAGATTTAGCAGAAATGACAGAAATGAAGATGTTGTCAATAATGCTCCGAGTCGTATTTTTTTTGCTTGTTTTTCTTTGCAAACAATAAAGACAAAAAACCCTTCATATTAGTTAAGAGAAAATGCATTTGCAAGACGCAGGTCTACAATCATAAAAATTATGTAGAATTTCCCATAACGGTACGATACATTTCTTCAAATAAGGGTTGAAATGGTTTTAAACACTGGGCGATGTGCAGTTTTCCAAAAGTATTTGATAAATTTTCTGTAGAACTCTTCATTAATTTGAGCAAAGGAGTATTACCTCAAGCAGAAAAAGTAAAGAAATTGAAGCTGTAAAAAAAGATTTAAAAGTGCAATTACTTTCTATGTCCTTTATTGTTTCTTGAAACAGATCATTTTTTATGGCAAATAATTTTAGTCTCTTCTGCAATAAGGAAAGATTAGATTGATAAATAAGCTGTCATATATTTAGCATTAGAATTAAAATACCCATATCGTTACTAAACACCGATTTTGACTGAATTTCAATATGAATTCTAAAAGCATCAGCAATGAAATTCTTACAGAAATGTCGGCTAGCTGGTAGACTTCCCCAGCTAGGTACGATCGTGCTTAATGAAGGAGCACGCTTAAGACTAGCAACCCGCGCGCGACACTCTCGCGTAAAGATTGACGCACAAAACGAAAAATTATGATTATAATTGCAGTCACTGTCATCGCACAAGTTATTTTACCATGGTATAGCTGCTCTATATCTATTTGTTGCATAAAGTTTTAAATAAACAAGGGAACGACTGGGTTTCATGTTGCTTTATTACTGAGTAACATAGGCCTAGCCCCCATGAAGACTCAGCTGGTTTTCCTAAAGATAATTTTATTTGAGGGGAAAATTTGGCGTTTCTCTCGCAGTTAAAGTCTTCTCGTTTTTCTCAACCGGAATACATAAAGATTCTTGTTGCTCTTCTCTAATGTATTTAAAGCATGATAATACGTTTCATATTGATAATGCATTAACAAGGAAGGTTTTGATGAAAGGAAATAAAAATATTCCACTGTTTTACTCTGACCTGGGACCTTGAAAAGCCGAAACGCTGCCTGCTTGTACTGAAGATCTCATCTTCTTCACTTAAAGAGAAAGAAGAAAAACGTTAAAATTGCGAAAACGGTTTGATGTTCATGCTGATGTTCTATGATTGCAAACAAAAAAAGCAAGAAACATACACACTGCCGCCCATTTTCATATTTCTATCAGGATTCCAAACTTCCATCTTGCCGTCTTTCAGTAAGAGTTGGGGTGACAGGGGTCGATCAGCAGGATGATGTTTATCTGCATCTCGTTTCATTTGTGTTATGAAATCTCTAACAAGCGATTCTGAACGATTCTGAAAGGAATAGGGGAAACAGTGTAATTATGTTCTAAATAATCTCGCATTTCTAATTATAAAAGAAATTCGTATATCTGCGGGGAAGCTCCTATTAAAAAATGGCTTATATATCACTACGTATGAGCACTTGCGAAATTGCTTCAAATTAAATTTCATGCTATTAACTTGATCTCTTTTACACAGAATAGAAAATTCTACAATGCTAGTTTGAGTTTTTAGCAAAAATACAAATTTTCTTAAATTATGTCTGCATTTTTAATAGGGCTGAGCCATCAAATTTGAAAAAAATTTAACATTATCCAGAAGGTAACATTCTTAGACATAAGAAACGCATCCAGTATAAGTGCTCTTCATATTTTCAAAAAATAATTTAATAAACCGAAAGAATCAAAGCATGCAGGAATATGCCTGTCTTTCTATGTGAGGGGGGATTTTCAGAAAACATTGTTGCGTCTTTTTCTCATGTCAACTTAAACTTTGACGCTCTTAGCATTCTACAATAACAATAATCACTCACACTAACCTTAGTATTTTTTGAGAGACCAACGACTTTTGTCGACCCATCATTTGTTTTCCTGTTCATGTAATATGATTTATGTGTAAAGAATACAGCCGTGTTTTAAGAAAGAATGATTATGTTGTCAAGATACTCATTACAACAAAGCCTGACCTGCTTTTTAATGCCCTACAATTCGTACGGATACATCATTTTAAAGGCTATTCTTTTCTACTGTTCAACTGTTTTCAACTTTTCAATTTTAGGGACAAACTAAAATAAGCTTTTATCTACTTATCAAAACATTTTAAACTTCATTCCTCGGTATCCTGGAAATAAAAACTGCCGGCAATTTTTAGGCATTTAGTATTTTAAACAAAATATTTTGTCCTGATTAAACCAAACTATTATTTTACTACTGGCAGTATTTGACAGGTGTTTTGCGGTTACCTACTAAATGGAAAGAGCTGAGTCATCACAAAACGCTTGCATCTAAGAAGTTGTTACCTTGCGTTGGTTTTCTTCTTGCTTTTTCCTCTATCTGTCGTCACGTGATCATTTTCACTTACGATCCAGTTGTTTTTCATGCTTGGCGTGGGACAACTTCCTTTTGGTGATGGTGCACCTAACGTTTCAATGTTAATTATTTCGTTCTTTTGTTTATTTCTCTGTGCGTTTTCCATCGTGAAGGATGGTACATACTTGATCATGCGTCATTCAGTGATGTTACGGTTATAAAGCCTAAAAAACAATGTCATTGCAAAGCTATACTTTATAACAAGATAAAACTAAAAAGGAAATTGTAATACACCAAGGCTACTGCTTTTAAATGGAACATAATATGCTGTTGCCTGATAATCATATCTAGCGATAATTTAAGCGTCGCAGCTTAGAACCGTCCTGTTCTATCCACCATCGAGCACTTTGACTAACCAGTAAACAGTAGTTCTCATTAAAACAGCAGGGACGGATTTAGTGAGGGGGTGTAGGGGGTGCGACAGCCCCCTAACTTTTCTTTTTTTTGGTAAACTTTTTTGGTAGTAACAAAATAATGCCAAGATTTCATATTATTTATCTTCTTATCTTGTTACTTTAAAGTTAAAAACCGAATTTCCTCCGTTCTCTAGTAATTTGGCGGGTGTGGTAACAAAATCCAGTTAGTATCTAACAGCCCCCCCCCCCCAATCATTGTTGCTTTTATCCGTCCCTGTAAAGCCACAGTCAATAGACTATGGTAAAACAGAACATATATACACAATACTTTACTCCTTTTGTTTAAGATAATAACAAAGCAGAATTGAGAATATCCGCTTAATAGCGTTATATTTAATTCTGAAAACTTGCCTTTGTCAATTTTCTTTTTTTTTGCCTTTTGCCTTTCAGGTTTCGTAGCCCCAACCCCCTCACCTTCGGTAAAAGTGACTCGTAATGAAAACATTCAAAATCTGCACCCTATTCTCTACAGAGGAACGTAAAGAAAACAATGCGGAAAAGAGGAACGCTTTCAAGTGGAAATAAAAAACATTCTTAAACAGGTAAAATGGGAATTCATAAGAGCTTAGCATATCGCAATCTAAAAGGCAATTTTTTCTAACTCAAATGAATACTGATGGTCTTCTAAGCTTCCTTGGAGCATACTCTAGTCCAGTCTTTGTTAGCATTTCTTTCAGAAGCACGTTCTCTTGCAATTTAGTTTCCATTGGTAATGGTTCATTGTTATTCTTATTTAACAAAAAAAGTCTACCCTCACATGATGTATGAGTTAAGGTAGCTCTCAATTACTTGCGAATCTGTGGTAATAATCGATAAATACTGCAGGTTGATTTCATGTAATGAGCTTAATCGTGTATTCAAGCACAATGCCTAACAAATACCGAACATATCATCGAAAAATACTAGGCATCGCTACCTTTAATCTTCAGCAAAATTCTACTTG
The DNA here is from genome assembly GCF_057945365.1 of Rhopilema esculentum. NCBI lineage: Eukaryota > Metazoa > Cnidaria > Scyphozoa > Rhizostomeae > Rhizostomatidae > Rhopilema > Rhopilema esculentum. Next base: position 441,657 of record NC_142830.1, read on the forward strand.
TAATTACTTTTTAAACAACCTTTTAGTCGCACTGAATTTAAAAATTGCTTTGAAAAAAAGCAAAGATTTTGAAACACATTTCTTAGCATAGAGTTTTCGATCTATGTTCTAACGTTTTATGCTCTTAAAAGTGTCAGACGAAAAGTTTTAGTAGCATGTTTCAAAATGTTTGCTTTTTCAAAGCAAATAGCAGCTCGCTTGGATGCAGAGATAATCAAAGCAAATGCGATAATGCTTCATCCTTCAACTGACAATCTTATTATTTTATATGCAGGTCTCTCGAAAACCTATTATACAAGCAGGTCTCTCGAAATTTTCACAGTTGCAAGTTTGCTGGATATGAAACGTTGGTGAACACTCTTTCGTTAAGAGCAGATTTTTAAGCGAAATTTCTCAAAACCCCTTCATTGCGAACCCTTTTAACTAGAAAATCTTTGAAGTTTCAATCAATATCAAGCACGAGAAATAAGAGAAATAAAGTAAAACTGAAGGTACCTTGAACCGCCCTGTCTGCTTCGCGAGTTGTTATAAAGAGGAATCAAACTGAGGCAATAACAAATTGACTATATTTGTATAGAGCACCTGTAGTGGTCATTTATTCTTTACAATACGAGCTTTCATGGTACAATAGCAATACTTCAGGAGTATTTGAGTTCGCGGAAATACATTTTTTATCAACTTCCCTATAGGACCCTACCCACCACTCTCCCATCGAGCATAGTCCGTGCAGTAGGCTATGATTGCAATTACAATTCAGGAAAAGTATTTCAATTAATGGATTTGAAAAAAATGAATGAACAATTCTTCAATGAATGAAAAATTGTGCCACAGAATGCTTTAATTTGCTTTATTGTTGCATTTAAATTCTTAATTCTGTGGCATCTCATAAGATATGAAAGCGATATGAGCGCTTATGTATGCTTGTATCGTTTGAGTCTAAAATACTAAACGTTTTACAAATTTGAATATTTTTTATTATTTTACATATAATACGGTTTTAATGCAAGTTAAGAATCTTTGTCTTTCGCGTCTTTAACCAAAGTGTTTTAACTGTGCCATACTAAAAACATACTTTCGTCTCGGTGTTTACATTTAATGGGCATTTTTTCTTCTAAAGCCGAAAATCCGGTCCAGAAAATCATCCGCGTATCGGATCAGAATTTGTGCTGCGCACGCGCCTTCGATGCGCAAGTCGCATGTGCCATCGTCTTTTTACTCTGGTACATACGATATACAAAGAAAGAGGTACACATTTAATTTTTCTTTTTTCTTTTAATTTTTCGTGGCACTGGAACTAAGTGTTTAGGTCACTAAAAAATTGGTCATTTACGTCAAAATGTATCTTTTGCTTTCATTGAATTATGTAACTGATGTAATTTTAATCCAAAACGGCCTCTGATTCAAGCTAAACATAGCATAACAACTCTATCCGAAAACGAAACTATCGACCTATCACCGTTCTATCCGCATTATCAAAGGTCTTTGAACGGCTTCTATATGCTCAGATGGTCGACTTCGCGGATACGTTCCTAGTTCCCTACTTATGTGGTTTTCGGAAAGGTTTCAACACACAGCATGCGCTGTTGAGATTAATTGATGTCTGCAAGAATTCCCTAGATAAAAAAGGGGTGGTTGGTGCCTTGCTAATGGATCTCTCAAAAGCGTTTGATTGCATAGACCATGAGCTATTAAAGGGCCCTGGTCAACATCAATGCTTTGCGCAGATTATATACCCTTGTTGCCCTGTGTTTTCGAGTTTCTGATGTTCACAAAATATGGCGGCACGCATGGGAAGGCCGAAACGCGAGGAAGAAAGAAAAGTGATTTATCTACACAAAACGACTTTTGATAATTGGAATAAGCTGAGGGAGAATTTAAGTGAGAATCGAGGGAAACAAATGACGAATAATGAATTTGCTGTTTATCTCCTGAACCGAATTTCGATATTGATTTGTCGCGAGCAGGAGCAGATTTTTTCAGGGAGTACCCTCGGACGTCCATCGCACTTTTTTGATCATGCCTACGAACAAAATAGAGAACCAAGCGATTCCATACTGCCTCACAGTGACTCTTCGACAATACATTTTTCTCCGGCATCTTTGCATGGACAGCCTCCGCGACCGGTCCTCCCAGTTTTTCTACTACATGTAGCGTTACAGGCACATGTTGTCGTCTAAAAAAATTGACAGTAAGGGCTGAAAATCGGGCCCTCGGAAAAATCTTCAGCTCTGACACAAAACAAGCCGAAGAAAAAAACAAAGAAAGGCCTAGGCCATTGACGAGAATTAATCAGATTTCGAATAAAAATCAAAAGCTTTTACCTTAATGCCGTCTACATTGTCTTGCAAATTGTAGTTTCCGTTCGAATCGTCGTTTATCTCACTTGTTGCCTCTGTTGGCTGCACTTCGACGTCGGACATTTCACAGAACTGCTCGCATCAAAACTTCCACATTCATCAAAACAAACTCAAAACGCTTAGTTGCTGCGCGCGGCGCCCGCAAAGCATCAATGTTGACCAGGGCCCTTTAATTGCGAAATTAAATGCCTATGGTTTTTGTAAAGATGCTCAATTATTGATTTATAATTACCTGTCCGGTAGAAGACAAAGGGTAAAATTAAATGGTTCATTCAGCACTTGGCGAGAAACCTTTGCAGGTGTACCACAAGGATCAGTCCTTGGGCCTCTTCTCTTTAATTTATATATTAATGATTTATTCTTAATGGTAACTGATACTGCAGTATGTAACTTTGCTGATGATACTACGATTTTTGCAGCTGACTGTCAATTAGATAAAGTTTTAGAACGGCTAGAAACTGATGCTCTTATTTTATCAAAATGGTTTCCAGAAAACTTTATGAAATTGAATGCAGGGAAATGTCATCTTCTTACTTTTGGAACAAATCAAGATGACTTTAAGATCAAAATCGGTGAGGCCATTGTTGAAGAAAGCTCTGAAGAAAAACTGCTAGGGGTGATAATAGATAAAAATCTTAATTTCAAAAGTCACGTCTCAAATTTATGCAAAAGAGCCAGCCGAAAACTGCATGCTCTTGCTAGAGTTTCGCCATTTATGGGTTCTGATAAACTGCGTCTCCTAATGAACAGCTTCATAAAAGCTCAGTTTAGTTACTGCCCCCTAATTTGGATGTTCCATGACAGATGTCTGAATGCTAAAGTAAATAAAATCCACGAAAGAGCACTCAGAATTGTTTATAAAGACAGTCATGCTGACTACGAAGCATTGCTGACTTTGGATAATGCAGTATCAATTCACCAACGCAATCTACAGTACTTGATGATAGAAATATACAAAACCAAACATAACCTGAACCCTAGTTTCATGAGTGAGATTTTTGAAACAAGAAATGTACATTATGATTTGCGAACTAAAAATAATCTTTGCATTCCAAAAGCCAGGACAACTTCTTATGGTATAGAAACTGTGAGATATTTAGGTCAAAAACTGTGGCAAACACTACCTCACAGTATAAGAGAGTCCCAATCATTGGCAACATTTAAAAAAGAATTAAGAGCACACCCTATAGAATGCGACTGTAGATTGTGTAAAAAATTTATTGCTGGGTTAGGTTTTATTTAGAACATTATACCTTAAACCTTTTTAATATTGTATCATATATTTTTATTTCATACTAACTCTTATTAGATAGTTGGCCTTAATTAGCTTCTTTATAGCTATCAACCGTTCATTTAGTACGCCAACTTTAAACAAATTATTTATATTTATTATTATTTATTATATCCGATCCGGTATGCCTATCCGATCCGGCACGCCTATCCGATCCGGTATGCCTATCCGATCCGGTACGCTTATCCGTTCCGGTACGCAAATCACTTTCAGAGTGAGCTTTCGGCGTTTATATTTGCAATTAAGCCTCCTTGAGCTCTATGACATCCGTTTAAGCCACTCTTAAACTTTATCGTCCCTTTTTCTTCTAAGCAAGTTCAAATTACTTCGCTTTTGATACTGAAAAGAAACAAAATTCATTTTAGAATTTATAGCTTCCAGAATGTCGCCTTATGATCATGACAGAATCTGTTGGCTATTACAATTAATTTTAACTTTTACTGTTTAGGTTAAACATTTTTCCTTCTTGCTTTTATAACTCTGAAACAACTTTCATAACTCTTTCCTAGATTATCTAACTTGATGATGATGGAGTTAACAGAAAGCTCTGTACTGTGCAGGTTTGTATCTACTTTCGATTAACAGTTGCATTTTTCTGTTCGGAAGGAGCCATTGCTGTTTTGATTAACTGACATCTTAGAGAATTTTTTATTGGGTGATCGTTTTACATGATTAGAAACTTGTTAGTTGTAGAGAAAAGCTATAATACCTCTAGATAATCTATTTGGAGCTGTCGAAACTTTTTTCTTTCGTTGAGGAACTGTAATCGTTGAATGTAAATAATGATACTGAAAGGAATATTGAAAATTAGTTGAATTAGACGTAGACGTAGTTGAATTGAGGGTGGGTGAAATTAAAATGTGGTGGAAAAATTTAAACATAATGGAGTAAGAGGAACAGCAAAAGGAGAATGAAAATATTATTATTTCTTGAAAATAGATGGGGGCGAAGTAAAATTAAAAAATATCATTATAAAGATTCAGTATATTATCTAATGTTTAAGATTAACTGTTATATATGCAGCTATATTTTCTTAGATTTTCACGCAGTGAGCAAATATTTCTTTAAGCTCAAAGTTTGCACTAAACAACAACCAAGCTTTTATCTTGGACAGAAAAGCAAATTAAACTATGCTGCATATCATCTTTTTTCTAAATCTTTTGTTTTTATGCAGAAAAGTGATATCATATCTAAATACTTCACCTCATGATCAATATTGCTGGAAAAACTGCAGTGGATGTGATCCAATTGGCTAAGATGGAGAGCCAGTTTGGTAAACTACTTTTGCCTTCTTCGAGCACTTGCAGCGGTGGTTTGTCACCGAAAGGACCACACGGCATTTTAGCTATGGTGCCGTTTGAATAGCTTGTCGTCAGCGTACTAATCATTACGTATTTTCTGAAAGGCAAAGCAAGTGTAATTGAAACGGTGCTGATTAAATCTGCATAAGAAGAAATCTTTTAATCTTGTTTGAGAGAAAATAGGGATAAATAGAGATGGGCCTAAATAGAGATCTTATAGCAAAAAAAACCTCAAAGCAGACTTACAAAAGGGCAAAACTTTGTTAAACAAGGCACCAAAAGTTTGTGCATATCGAAGTAACTGGTATTTATCTAGTATTTCTAATCAATTTTGTTGTAAATATATTGTGATGTTGTATTATAATTGCATTATATTAATTTCAGAAAGCACTGAGGCACGATGTTGGACTTACGATGCAAAAACGGTGCTAATTGGAACAAGCAAGCACAGCAAAGAGAAAATCAGGCATCCTTTGAAGAACAGGATTCCTTCCGTTTGCTTAAATCTTTTGGATGGGGCCTTGCACGTAACCAAAATGATGACATAGTTAACGATGAAGACCAAACACTGAGCCAATATGCCGAGAAGTGGAAGAACTGGGCAGAAGAACGTGCCTGCCCAAATCAGCGCCTGACGATAAACTATTTGGAGAACAACTTTTGAAACATCTGGTTCCTTTTTTCTTTTGCCTCTTATCAGGTATAGACCAAACTTGGATGACACTTGAACAATGGTCTCAAAAAGAAACAAATGATTCAATATTTTTGATAGTGATTTTGGTTTAAAAGTAAAAATATATCGATCATATGTAATTTCTCTAAATACAAATCCGAGAAATAGCCTGCAAAATTAGCATTTATCTATTGCATTAGGTTAAAATAATCAAAATAATCAAAAATAAACCAGTCCGTCTAGCAGTTAATAACTGATTGTTAATTAATAGGTCACAAAATTTTGCTACATTAATGAAAGCCAGATCATTCTTGATTCCAAAATAAATTGTCGCCCTTTCTTATTGTTTTAAAGATTTAAAAGATTTAAACCCTGAAATGCTTTAGGGCTTCCATTTATGGATTTTTGGATGCTGTACTTACGTATTTCAGGAAAGCAACACAATGACCGAGGCTATTTCAAATGAAATGAAAAATCTGAGTGAAACTTATATTCAGTAAATGAAAGTATTTGTAAAAGTACCACAACTGCAATGTCAAGAAGTATGATCTTGTAGAATTCTTGTCCAATGAAGGTGCCACCACAACCACGAAACGAGCTCTGTTGCAGTGTAATGAAAATGCTTTTGTTATGCATAGCAAGTCAAGTGTCAAGCAAAGTAAAACTGGCCGCTTAGGATTCAAATTCACAATATCTTAAGGCGATTCATAAAACCATAGAAATATAATCTTCCTTTTCTTTCCCTGCACCAGTGGGGAAAAATCTGTGAAATGCAAAAAAGTTCGCGCGAAATACGTTATGGACATGCTGGGATTTCTCGCGAAAAATTTCTCTGCGAAAAAAGTCAAAATGAGTTTAACATTTTTCGCTTTTTGCTTGAGAAATCCTTCAGCAGCCAATCATAGAAATTTTCTCGCGTGAAGAATTTTGCAGCGAGATTTCGCAAGACTTTTTCTTTTTCAAGAATTAGACTGTGACCATTATTGAATTAAAGACAACTCGACCTTTTAATACTGTCATTTTCATTATAATTAGGGTTGCTTGAGCTTGATTTTTTGCATTGCATAAAAGAAACTGTACTGAATCTAAAACTAATCATTGCCAACTACTTTTGTGGCAAATGAACACACACAAAAAAACATGCAAAAATTCATTTTTTTTATTAAACTAAGAATTGCGAATTTAGAGCAAAACCTCTTGGAACCCCAAACGTTCATTCATTTCTTTTCTTAAATACTACGTCTTTTGCCTTCCTCTCCCAAAAACAATAATGGTAGTTTAGATAGAAAGCTGCCAAAGAGAAGGGGGGATGCTTAAATCTGATTTCAGTTTTATAAGATGACTATTGGCAGTGATAATTGCACAAAACTAGAATATACTGAGTGCGGAGCAAGATTAGAGAGCCCATGTGAGTATTTGTACTTCTCTCGGTAAATCTTTTGGCCAATGAAACAAAGTTATGAAAACCTTTCTCACAAAAGCAGTGAAAGAAGTCATAAGCTTAAATCTTTTTTAAGTAGAACAATTACTGTGATTTGTCTTGTCACCATTTCCCTGGATACATAGAAATACTATTTACATTTAAGGCTAATTTTCAAAAAACAGTTTGAGCACATACCGATGTGATCGTATCATAGAGCGTGAAAATGAGTGCAAATAAGTTAAGGAATCGCAGCATAAAAATCCTAAAATGAAATAGAGAGAGCTCAACATTGAATATCCAACTATTTTCTTTCAGTAATTTACCATATTTACTTAAATTTTGCTAGTCGATTGTAAGTGAAGTCAAGTTCTGTATTCTTCAGTCTTCTTACATTGTGGAGAAAATATAAAAACTATTTATTCAGTATCATTTTAATGATGCTACCATTTTCTGAAACTATAAAGAAATTTTAACCAAATCTCAAGTAAATAGCCCAAAAAGCCTGATAGATTTTGAAAGATACCTACTGTGAATCAGCGAAATCTCAGGGTTAAACTTTAGTAATAATTTACACAATAATGTCACACAGCAAAACTTTGGTCCGAGGATCAACCCGTTAATGACACCGGGGCACAATTTGCAGTGGGGGGGGAGTCTAGGCAAATTTGCAAACTTTTATGGTAGTTTTTCCCCCATTATCTTTGATGCCTCTACCTGAATATCATAACTCAGCAAGAAAGTGAGGAAGCTATAGCCCCCAAGCCCCCCAGCCCCCAAGCCCCCCAGCCCCCGGCTCCGGTGTGCCTGCTCGCTCAAGCTATAACATAATGAATGCTGATGAAGTAAACATATAATACATGCATACATAAAAAGAACGTTATTGTAAATTATGTAAGTTACCTTATGACGTTTACGTAGATCACGTGCAGCCCGCTCTCGTATGACTCAATGAAGGTAAGCTAAAAAAAATTGAACTGAATCTAATAGGAAATCAAAATCCAGACTTAATAATAGGAAAAACTAATAAGATTTTATCAAAAATTGACCTAGGTATTGAATGTTAATTTGAGGCAGTTTATTTGGCCTATACACTGTATTTCAGTATCTTGTGTCATCTTAAAATCTGAAAACAAAAACAAAAAGATTAGAAGCTATAAAATTAGAAAAGATCACCACCGTTGGCCTCCAAACCATCAGAAGCCCTGCTTAAGCAAAGAACAATGACTCGTCACGCTAAGCGAAATGACGAACTCAAGAACGAGTTGAAATTTTCGAAATCTTTGAGAGTTTTTTGAATAGGTAATAATAAAAAGGATAAAATTCAAAGAGCATTATACAAATTGTGTAAAAATTTATCAGTTTCTCCTCACAACTCATTTTCTTATCAGTTGTTTCCATAATAATAATTAACATTTCTTCTAAATCTGGATGTCCTAAATAAAAAGATGATATCAACCAGAATTTTAAATGCAGATAAAAAAGGATGCAGACTGGTTTCTGAAATTTGATTGAGAAAAGCAGAAAGCCTGACTTGTGAACTTTATTCGTAGATGAATAAGTTGCATATTATGTTTAGCGAGTATTTTTGTTGAACAAGAATAAAGTGATTTTTAAATGAAAAAAACTAAATTGCAAGTAAGGATATAAAAGGATGCTTACTGCTTGTATAATGAGTGGTAAAACCGAATTTAGCAGCGCAAATAAAAGTGAAAACCCGTATACTTCTAGGAACGTTCTTCCAATCTTTGAAAAGAAAATTATTGATGTAAATACTAGTTAAATAGAAAGATAAACAAGCTTTTTGTTTTTACATTAAAAAAAACTACAAAATCTCGTTAACTATAAATAATCAACTAGTCAAAAGCACGTTCAAAGAGTTTAACAAGGATAATCGACAATATTCTTCCCCATGTAAATTTAACTTCCCTATGTAAGGGAAGAATTTTTGGTACAGATACCTTAATATCAATCACCTTGAATATTTAAGCCTACTCATGTACGCCTGTATGCAAGGCCCAAGACGCCAATAGAAGCAGTGTTATGAAAAGTAAAAACTTACCTGAACATTGGTATTGTTTATTATAACTTCAGCAACTGTGACTTTGACAAGAAAGAAGTAAATTGTCACACATGCACCGGCAGTTAGAGCTCTTGGAAAAATCAGATATAAACAGGTCAGCCATTTAACTAGAGCAATTCAAAGCCAAGCAATTTTAAGGCTTAATGAGCGAATAAAGCATGTACGTCACCATTGCATTTCAAAACCTACCCACTTAAAGTCCAAGCGAATGCTCTTCGCAAGTAGATAAAGCACTTCTGTCCTCTGAAAGAAAGATTATGCTTCACTTAGAAATAAAACCATTTAGAAAAGCCTTAAGCGAATAAATAGATAATGTGGTATAAAGCAAATTATCATTTTTTCAGCAATTTTCTTTAAGGATATTAAAATAAAGAGCTTTTCGTTAAAACTTCTCGTGTAACTTGAAGTTTTAACAAATTTTGTTCACCTTTTTCTGGACATTTTCTTGTTCAAAGCGTGTTCTTCTGACAGCAAATCCTGTAAAGTATCAAATTTTATACTTGGTGTAGAAAGAGGAATATTTATTAAGACGTTTAGCCATTTCACAACTCTGCTTTTGTTCAGGTTACACACTGTCACCATGTAATAGATAGACTTTAGAATAGGAAATTTAACTAGACGCTTTATAGTAAATGCAGGGTCATTTGCTCAGCATTACAACCCTGAAGCACACGGTAGATCATGGTCACTCGATTTGTCTTCCAAAGATTTTGACCACTGGGCTCTGTACATGGCATGTTTTTTATCTTTGTTTGTAAATCAGACATATTCAATTTCGAAGACCCTTCTTGAAAGACAAAAATGTTTACTTTGACAACCGCACCCGGCAGATTTATGTTTTTCAAAGTCAAATGATAAAAATCTTTGTCTTTTAAAGGTGAAAATCTACCGTGTGTGGTGGGCTTGAGCAGTGTGCCCTTGCATGACATGTTACGTACTTTTGCCTGGGTTATGATTCCTTTTGCGACACTTTTTACAGCTTGCTTTTCTGTCACTGAAAAGTCCCAGGAGGCCAAGACAAGCTTGCTAAAGGGATCAACATATTCCATCGTATTTGATTCAACGGCACTGAAAGAATAGCAATGGCATCAATCCAAAGATAAGGGTCAACACTGTTGAATCAAACAATTAAATGCAATTGTTGGGGAGACGAGCGAGCGAAAGTCTTCAAATGAGTGAGGCAACCCTCCGTCCTGGATTCAGAGAGCATGCGTAATAATAACTTCGTTCTGTGCGCATGCTCTTTGACTCCATGACGGAGGGTTGCCTCACTTTTTAAAAAACTTTCTCTTGCTCGTCTCCCCTACAAGCAAAGATTCTTCAAAAATGCAGTATGTGGAATCTGGGACTGTAGATGGGAACTATTCTGACAAACGGGATGAAGTTCCAGCTATTTGATGTGTAGCTTTGAAAAAGAAGTATCCACTATGCACATGTGTTTATGAGCAAAAATGATTTAAATCGCATCTTTCTTTTGAGAATATGGTTAAAGCTAACAGCCAAGAGAGCCCAAAAGGGACAGGAATTTATTTTGACAAATACGATGAGAAATTTACGCTTTAGATTAGCAATAAAAAGACAACACTTACCTCTTCAAGATGACAAGCAAGCTGCCGAAGAACGTTAGCAGTCCTATGACTATGTAGGCATAGTCAATTCTGTAGCCGTTCATGTCTGATGGGTAGCTTCCATAGAACATCCAAGTATTTTGAAGCTTGCCCTACAGAAAATTGTAGGCAGTGGCTATCAAATGAAATCAATGAAGACAAGATAGTCCGCAAATTGAGGATTGTGTAGTGTAAGCGATGGTAGAGTTAAAGCGCTTATAAATTTGCATTTAGAAAGGGACATGAAAACTCATTGTAACAGATCTGGAATCTGGATTTTAAGTATGAGAGAACGAAACAAAGAAAGAAATAGAAAAATTCAAAGATTAACAAACAAGGAAAATAGAGTAAAGAAGAATGAAAAGCAAACAAAAAAAGCATGATAGAAAAATGAAAAATGAAGAAAATAGAGGAAATAATAAAGCAATAACTGAAAAATGAATTTGGCAAAACAGGGAAAAATTTGTAAATGAAAGTGACAGGGGAGAAGGGCGGAAAAGTGAAAAAGGATGAAGAAAGAATAAGAAAATATGACAATACAATGAATAAAGCATAGGAATAATTGAAGTAGAAGAAATGTAACAAATAATGTTACTAATCGCTATAGAATGAATCAATATTTGATTCTACCTTTCCATCAAACAGGTTAGAAACTTCAAATTTAATGTGAGCAATGGAGCTATAGTCAAACTTGATAGCGGCTGGAGTGACCAAAAATCCAACCCAAATAAGTGAAAGCATCACATTGAGAAGAATAGCCCAACGCGTAAACTTAAACACGGCTGCCACGCCACTTCCATATCCACCTTTTGGAAAAAAGAAATATTGCAAATTATGACTTTCATTTATGCAGTTGTAGTATATTAACACAACAGGGAGTCTAGGCGCTGCTTTTAAGCAGACATGCAGTAGTCATTCGTTATTAAGCGTAGTAAGTGTTGGTTCTTCTATAAACATCCGTTTTTATAAGAAAATGAACAGAAAAGCTACCAGAAACGTCATAGGTACTGGAGTCAACATTACGTATTTTAATGTTCTTAGTAGATAATAAAGGCAGTGATAGCACTACCAAGATATTTCTGTCAAAAGTTAAGCTTACCTTCTATTCGCTTGATGTGTTTTCGTAAGAAAGGCACAAGATCACCATACTTGAATCTCAAAAAGTCCATTTTCCGCTACAAAATGACAAGTAAACATTTTTAGGAGGACAAGCATGGCACATTCATCTGGAGGGAAAATAGCATCAAAACTTTGGCAAGGAAAAATAGTTATCAACTAAATAAAGTGAAAAATAAAGAAAGGAATGAAGATTATATATGCAAAACATCAATATAAAGAAAAAACAGCAACAGCAGCAACAAGCATAAACAAAAACAACATCAGAATAAAACAAAATTTCCAAAAAAACGATATAAATATTAACAGGAATACAATGTAGCGTTGCTGGGTCTTCTATTGTTTTATTTTGGACAACATGCATGGTTGAAAATCAAGGTTCATAATAGCAACAGTTTCTTTTGTGTTTGTTACGTACAGAGTCGCAAAGTATTTACCTTAATTGATGCAAAGCAGCTGCCACTGCGATTGTTGAATTCTGACCAATACTTTCTAAAAAAACATTTGTAAATCACCGTTTCAAATAAGCTTCATATAAAAAGTTTAAACATTTCACAATAAGGGAATAGCTCTGATCAAATATGAAACTCGGTAAACATACTTTTTGTGAAAGGACATTTTGGTGTCTCTCTTCTGCAAAGTATCTTCTGGATCAAATATTTCATATTCACCATTGCGAATTATTAGCTGCGGCGATAGTCTTCCTTCTTCCGGATGTACATTTCTTCTTTGTCTATTCAAATGTCGCATAAAAAGTCGGACTCCAGACTGATTTTGTTTCACGGCCTGCAAATAAGGTTTTTCAACAAGGCTAAGAGTTCACAACTACAATAGTTAGTAGACCATACGATAATCGCTAGTAGCAGATAAAACTAATTGGAAAAACCCATCAAACTAAATCTTGTCTATGGTCTATGCTTTTCATTTCTGTTTCCGAATTCTAGCCACCATTTCCACAGCTTACAAATGAAAAGAGTTTTGTAGTAAATATGGTCACTTTGAAATTGAAAGAGCACATTTTGACTCAAAGGTTGCTTTTTCAATTTTTCTAAAAAGTCAAAGAGCATATTCTTCAGATGTCCTTCTAAAAGCTAATTCTACGAATAGAAACTTGCATTTTCTGGCTCCAAAATTTTATTGAGATTTCTAAAGCGACCTTTGACTTTTCATCAATCAAAATCAAGAAATTTTTTTATAAACATATACAAGCGAAGCCAACCTTCAATATTGACCTAAGATTGATCCAGTGAACAAAATTACTACCCCTATGTTAATTCAAAGTTGCTGCATGCAAGAAAAATGGATGAATAGATTAATTAAATAATTCGTGAATATTAAGATCTCACCAGAGATGACTCAGGAGCATTCGAGATGATTTTTGTTCTAGGCAGACTACGAGTTGAGCTGCTGAAAATAGACAAAATATTTGATAAATACTTACATTGGTTACTATTTTAGTAATGATGCAATTTATCTTCTTATTTCTTCAACAGATACAGGGTAAGTGGAATTCTTGATTACAGGGTGCCATTAAATAACAGATGGCCTACTTTGTCAAATAATAAGATAGATAGATGAACAGATGAATAAATAATAAAATAATTATAAACAAAGAAGTTCATGAATAGATAAAATAATAAATATATTTTGAAACAAGTTCTAACAAGTGCTAAATGATCACAATAATTGCAAAATTGGAGTTGTCACTAAGACTGAAACCAACACTTTCACAGCCCTGCCTATATAACATGGATCACTATAAAACAAACCAGTAAAGCAGAAAATGTCAGAAATACATCTAAAATCAAAACGCAATCTTTGAGAAAGTGACATATCCATTCCAGTCTATCCCGTGGCGCTGCCCCTGGCCCCTTGGATGCATCAATTTTGCCAATTCATTTTGCTTCGGAATCGCATTTGAAGAATATAGCAAACCTGTTACTAGTACTCTCAGTCTGGTGCTCTGCGTCTGTTATTGCAGCCACATTGATTGTTGTTTGTTTCTCATAGCTTTTCATTTGGACATCCATTTTGAAACTGCGATTCTTCTTGTGCTTAGCAGTCTTTTCTGTCTTTCTGTAGCAGAATGAATAGCATTATAGAAAGTTGCAATTGCTGCATGAATTGAGAATGATGTATTTTTTAATTCTTCATTGCTTTGAGAAAATTCTGTAGCTTATCAAAAATTCAAAAGTAAAGTACTAGTTTTAATTCAGATTGTATTTCCTGAATACATGTCTGAATGTACTGCCTGAATGCATACCACTAAACTTATTAAGCTAATTTTAACAATATCTTTCAGTGAGCAGTGTTATGCACCCACTTACAACAACAGTGTGTTAAATTCGGTTTAAGAGTTGGGTAACTTCGACCATCAGAGGCCAAAAATACGGCGTACTATTGTTAAGACCTAGACATTCAAGAAACGAATAATTTCCTTCACCAAATTGCTCAGCATCTATTTATTCATATCTGATTGCTATCAATTAGTACTGAAACGTCTTGATGGCAGCCTTGAATTGGACATTATGAAATAACATTTCAAGAATAACAAGATAATCCCTTGATCATCAAGCTATTGCACCAATACCTTTTCAAATGTCCTTTCCTTGCAAACAACTTTTTGGCAAGCAACAGAGGAAATGTTCTGAATCTACATTGGTTACAAGCACCAAATTTTGTGAGATTTGTTTACGACCCAAAATGGAAACCATGGAAAATCCACCTGCCCATGCAACGAACAATGCCATACAACACAAAGTGCTCGCAATGTGTAATGGGCATTGTTTTACGAATTCATGGTCTCTGTGTTCAGCTCTGAACGTCTCATTGAGTGGAATGGTTTTCGCGCCAACAACAATGTTTGAAGAAATTTAATAGATCAGCGAGAATTGTGTTACCAAGTTAAACTGCACAATCATCACTTGCATGAGATTTATAAACATGGCAAAACATAGCGATTTACAAGATATATAGAATTTGATGCTCCGTCTTACATAAAATCGTTAGTAACAATAAATCGATGAACATTCTATCAATCTATTGTATGTTTTGTATAGATAAACTCTGATTATGGCAAAATTTATTTGATTAATAGGAACTCTCTTTTCGCCCTTGAATAACCTGACATTCGTGCCTTGGAGAATCAATTGCTTCACTTTCATTAACAATGAACAGTGGACTTTTTTAAAAAGTGCAGCATGTTACGTTGTATGGTGATGGAGAATATATCTCATTTAAAACTGTCACCAAGTAAAAATCTCTATGGCATAATGTAAGTTATAAATTTTTAGGTAAAAGCAAGGTCTAGATTTACAAGGTTTGGTAAGTCAACCCAGAGGGAAATTCGGGTCACTATTGTTAATAACATTCCTTTATGATCATTTCAATTTCCAATTCGTCAAGCAACTAACTACTCCAGACTATCCTTTGTATAAATACATCGGTGTATTGTATGTTATAGGTTAGCTGATTGGGATAATGAAAAAACCTAAAAGGGCTATAGAGTCAAGTACTCCCAGCGTTATCAATAAAAATATTTGAAGATTGAAAACAGTAGGAATAAAATTCCATGGAATATATTTGTTCGAGGAACAGAAAGATTGGAATAGTTATATAAACAGAAAAAATAAATTGTTTCCGTAATGTAATATTAGAAGTTATCTGCATTACTTTGAAGCCATACCCAAATACTCTCAAGACACCAATAGCCCACTATCTGACCTTCTGTACAGCGGGGGTCTGGTACCCTAATTGCAAGGCGGCTCTCAAGCCGTAAGAGCCCGGATGAGAGTGAGGTTGAGTGACCACACCCTCTGAAAAAAACCTTAATTTTTCTTTCATTTGAAAACAAGTTATCAGTTAATTGATTTTCTGATAGTATTTGTATGCAGTTTTGCACATTTTTACTTTGTATGAATCAGTTAAACGTCCTAGTTGTGTCTTTGTACCGTGTTTATCAGAATTTTTAACAGAATTTTTGATCCGTTTTGATTACCCTAATTGTGGAGCGTAGGTGTAAAGGCTCCAGTGACGTAGCATGAGCGCAGTGCTTAGGCATACGGTAGCATAAAATATACGGCTATGTTAAATGAATGTAATCGTTATTTCAGCTTCTTTAAAATACAAGTGGTAATTAATGATAATCGTGATTATAAATTTTGATTTTGAAAATAACAAATTAATTGATTCTTATTCTAATCAACCAAGGTGTCTATTCTCTGCATCAGGGGCTCTGAAGCACGTTGGAAAGTGAAGTGGCCAAGGGAAAAATTATAACCCATGCAAAAAATTCTTGAAAAAAGCTTAGCTGTTTTGCAAAATTTTTCAGAATAACTCCTAGTGCTAAAACTGTTTCACAGAATATCTTGTTCATATTCATATTCGTCAAGAAAAGGCATCACCTAATGCTCACCCAATGTAAAAATGATTATATGTTCTAATGCATCTGGGGATTCCCGTAAGGAGGAGCTCTCTGCAGAGCAGAGCCAGAGCGAGCAGGAGCAAAAGTTTCTGCTCATTTTTAACATCATAGTTAACAAAGTTGACAATAATGAGCTGTGAGAGTTGTTTGAATTGAAGATACTTTCATGTGTAATGGTTTCAGAAAATTTTTCCTTGCAAATCATCAACTATTTGGCAAGGCTTGCGCTCAGGTCTACCGCATGCCCTGGTCCGTAAATCCTGACTATTCTGGCAAGCCTTTCGACTTGGATTACGGAATGCAGATCATGGCAAATAGACTTTGACCCCGATTTGATGAAATTTTTTCTCTTTTTAATATTCACAAAGTAAAGAAAGAAAAATAATTAGATTTGAAATGAGGTATCACGCAAAAAATATTTGCAAAAAGCAGCTTATAGGCAAAAAAAATGTTGTGGATTATTAAATATTTGGGATTGCTTGCGCTATGGCTGACCGCAAGCTCCAGTCCGGAAAATTCTCACTGCTCTCAGAGCTGCACTGAAGCTGCACTGGAGCATCGCATGTTTCTCTTATTTCAGGCAGGCAAAAAGAGTGATGTGGAGAGGCTTCAGTTTTTCAGATTTTTCGAATTTCACAATTTTTGGCGATCTGTTTACTTGGAAAAATAGTTAATTGGTATGTTTGCGCTGGAGTTCACTGCCTGCTGCATATGACCAGAAAGAATAGCCGTTCAATGCGGAAATATTTGCATTGACTTCAACACTACAATGTGTTTATTACCGGTAGAAGTGTTGCAAGAATTTTAGAAATTGTTCAGAATATTTTACGCTTGCGTCTTAAGCTTAGCATACATGGACGCTACGCCACTGAAGGGCTCATTACTTGAAAGATGCTGCAGAAAAGCTAGATCGAACTACAGAGAAAGATCGTTTTTGACAAATACATGCAAAGTATTAGGAGGCATTATGAATAGTCCACTGACATGATTAAGTGAAACAAATGTTGTGGAGACAACTTGAGGATTTTCGCGAAAAGTGGATTGCATTACTTTCAAAGATCGTAAGCTAAAACCACTCGCAGACAAACAGGCATCCTGTATTATGAGCGTGTTTTTAAATTACAATGTAAGAGCCGAAAACTTTAAACCATGTCGATTTTTAAAAGGCATTTGACATAATTTTTCTTTTGAAGATGCGCAAAATGGGGCGACCAATTTAGATACACATATGCTGTATAGCAAAAGTAGAGAGGGGAAATAAAACGGTTGGATACAAGACAGAATATAAAACAGGGATGGGCGTTCGGCCCACGATTGTTGAAACTCATGTCACTTTTCTTATGGTATTGTAATGTCTGGTGATTCAATGTGCGACTTGCAGTGACCCTCAATTTTACTAAATATTGTTAATGTTGTTGATATTTGTTATCAAATTTAGCATTAATGATTGTTATAATTTGTGTGGTTTAATTATTTGTTGTAGATATCTCAGGCGAAAAAGAGAATGAAATCTATGAGAAGTTATCAACATTAATATTCTCAAACCTTTTGTGAATACTTTTGTCTTTGTCTTTGCTTTTAAAGCAAAGGGGAAGGGGTGGCGCTAGAATTCTCCGATGGAGGGACTTGATCTTCTGACAGGGGGGCTA
Organism: Rhopilema esculentum; assembly: GCF_057945365.1. Lineage (NCBI taxonomy): Eukaryota > Metazoa > Cnidaria > Scyphozoa > Rhizostomeae > Rhizostomatidae > Rhopilema > Rhopilema esculentum. The sequence goes on from NC_142830.1 coordinate 459,577, forward strand.
GGCAATCGGAGAGAAAACATGGAATCCCAGTTGCAAAAAGACGCACAAATATTAAGATTATGATAGGACATGAATTTAACAAACAAGAAAGAGCAGCTTCTTAGAGTGGGATTAATATTTTTTGTGGAGGCTTTTATAACAAAATGTCCCTAAGAAGACAAGACACAAATCAAAAAAGTTCTTTGTAGACCTTTTCCCTTGATTTTTCTATATTCTCAACGTTCGTAACTTTTTGAGTGATAAAAATGACGTCGTTTAATCGTTAAACTGAAAAGGAACCATTTTTACTTAAGTAGGTGAAGTCTTTGCTAGCTTGCAGATCATTGCTCGTGTCGCAAAAACAACAAGCACCCGAGTTACTACCTGAGTTGCGGTCAAGCAAGCGGGGGAGCATCGTGGTGTAACTGCAACCCCAAATATCATTCTCGAGAAAAAGTTACTCCACTCTGACAGCTCAGATTGCAGTCTGCTAAATTGGAACTCTAACTTAAGGGATATAATGCTCCTCTTTTACATCTCCAATCAATTCACAATGGTCAAAGTTGCGAAAAAGCTAACCTGCTATTTGTGTAGGCTTGCCAAAAAATGTAACGTCACTTCACCAACCTGTGCAAATTCGCTGTTATATATTCATCTTTTTATCTAGTCGCTGTTATCGTGCTAACACGCTTTGTTAGGAAAGAGGGATTTTGATAGGATTTCAAATAAAAATTGAAAAATTTAAATAAACCAAGAAATTTCTTGCAAAATGCGTGGGAATTCTGCTTTGATGCGTGTGAGTGTAAGAAACGACCGAAATGCGTGCGTCTCACGAAAAAAGGGGTGTGACTTAGTAGGTCTGTTTTTTAGTTTGCCATTTGACAGTTAGAATCTTAACGTGCCGAGGAGTGAAGAAGATTAAATCGAAATGAAAAGGAAAACAATCGAATAAACCATCTACTAACATTGATTTTTTAATTAATGCCATCACCATGTTTGCCGAGTAAGCACCAAAATGCAAAATCTGCCGAGTTAAGAACATATTCAGAACACTTGGGTGGATATCACCCGTATGAGGCACCGCGAAGCGTTGAGAAAAGTGGGGGATCTAAAAAAGTGCGGGGCTAAAAACGAATAAAAGGTGGCTTTACATGTGGTTCATTTCTTAATAATTTGCATTTTTAGCAATCAATGCTAAATTTTGCTAAATCACATTAAAGGACATGTGCCGGGAACATGATTGGCTAATTCAATACAATCATCTCTTTTGTTTAGTACAAAGCATGGAATCGAGGGTGAATTTTCACGGCAGTAAAAATTAATCAAGAAGAAATTAAAGTCACGAAACAATGGAATTCCACTCCAAACGCTTTTGTTTTATTAGCCAACTGCTAATGCGACATAATATGTGTGTGTATATCAGATGTGCTGTAGCAAAATTTACAACTTGGAAGCACAAAAATTCATGTTGCATGCACAAATTCTTGAATGTGCTTTCACATTTTTTTAAAACTGCATGCAAATAAATTAATGACTTTTTGTCGCAAAGGCGCGTCATAATAAACATACAATATCATCAAGGTATAGTAGACGTTTAATTATATAAGCTTGCCCGGTTAAATGGGCTGACAATAATCATTCGTCCATTGATCTGTAAATTTTGGATTTTGTTGAGTTTGTTTGTAATTCTAGAAAATATATGAAGTGATTCACCAGTGAGCCCAAACTCACTCCTTATTGGAGTTTGTTAAGAACACATTGGCGGTATTCCTGAAAATATTTTTGACAATTTTGTTTAGAAATCAAATCTATGATCTATTCTTCGTTCGCGCTAAAAATAGCGTACAGCCAGCATTAACCTTACACATGGTGTGGAATATTTACAAGACCTTCAGTTTAAACGCTGTGTCACCTAGGGAGATTTCAGCCAATCAGTGGAGAGTATACGTATATACAATCCAAGCTTACATCCGGGACATTGTGATAGCATGGCGGATCGTTCTTTCTGATGAAAAATCCATGCTGCGTAGAATTTTGGAATATCTCAAGCAACACACGTCTTTGCATTTGATTCTTTGCACCAGTAACGTTGCAATATGAATGATAGCATGATAAAAACCTTTTAGTTTTACTGAGTCGAACTGCACTCAAGAAGCCGCCGGGAAGCCACTGGTAATATTAGTGAAACAATGGAGAAACTGACTGACTGCCGATTAGGGCCTAACTCAACTCGTTCCTTGCCTGTGTTCCTTGCTTAGTGTGGTTAAGCTGTGCAGTTGGTGAATTATTCTTTGTGGCTGGAAACAGCCATCGGCTAATTTACTGCAATTTTTAGTTAAAGGTGAGTGTAAGTGAAATTTTCCGTATGTCAGTTGATGTTAAAGCAACCCACACACCAGTGACCAATCGTAGTTTGTTTGCCAGTGTTCAAGATACCGATTCTTACTCGGTGACAATTTATTGGCTCCAGGGAGTTTGTAGATTTTGTTTCATCCTTTTATTCTTACGTTTGAATTTAAAGAATAATATGTCAAAAGCAAGAAAATTTCGACAGCTTTTCGAAAGTCTAATATCGTTCCTCTTGCTTGTTCCATCGTGAGTGATCTGGGGTCAAATAAAAATGCCTAATTCGTCCTCATATTTTTCAACATTAAATGTAATTTCTTGGAAAAAGGTCAGCTTAAGTTATTGACTATTTTGTAAGCATATTGGAACAAAGTAGTTATAGCATGGTAGCTAAAACCTAGTTGCATAGCAGCATTCAGCGTTATCAATTGAAGTCTTTTGTTGACCACCTCTTCTTATAAACATTTGGATCTCTACAACATCTGGATCTCGACAGAAAGACGTTCCCAGCACGTCAGTGTTCTGTAAAATGATGCTGCAATCCAACAGCTAAATTTTGGCCCAACTCATCTTTTTTGCTGGTATTTCTTATATGATTTCTTCTGTTTCTACCAGTGTGCATTTAATCAGTGCCTCCCCGCCATTTCTTTGGCCAATTTCAAGCGCTTTACTCGTTGGGAGTCCATTCATAATATTTTACTGTGCAGCTTTTTTTCACTACACTTTACTTTGGAAATCACAATATTTGTTTTTTTCAGTTTTCCAATCTATTTTTGACTTGATACAACCATTTAGTCCACACTAGATAAAAATGGGTGGCCATGAAGGCGTGATATTTATTATGGTCTGCCACCATTTTGTAAACTTTTGACGCCATTTTTATTTTCCGCTCAATCAATTCAGCACCGCTCTTCGGTTAGCTGAGTATTTGCAAAAACGACTTAGACTGTTTCGAAAAACGGTTGACTATAATTCAATGTACCGTGTTGGTACCTAATTTTGCAGTAGAAAAAGTAATTGCAAGTCCTGCACATTATTTGATCGAATAAACGTAGAAAACCAGTTTTATTCTCCCTCGTTTGTCAATCAAAGTTTGAATGTGATTATACAAACCCTACGCAAGGTACATGACAAAAATGGCGTGGTTCTACAAAAGCCTCATGACATTAGCAGCTATTCAAGTATTATTTATGGGAAATGTTTCTATCCGTTAGCTGTAAAAAGGTTCACTTTAGCGAGTTAGCTTATTTTAAATGGCGCTTTAAGTGTAGTCACGGAAAGTATTGTACTTTTTTGCCTTAGGATTTTTGACGCGATTTTCGAAACGGCTTTAATTGATAGTCAAATCATGCCACCATAGCTCCAAATATGTAACCTATTCTGCAAAAAGCCATGTGGTCACCTTGATGTGACACTGTTGTCCATGGCATCTTTTGTGGTAGCTTTATTGTCACCAATTTGGTAAATATTGTAAAATGTTGATAAAAATTTGGGAATTGACATTGGGAATTTACTGTTTAGAAGTTTTTTGTATTCTAATATTTTATTTTGAGAACTAACCATTAACTGTAATTCTAAGTCATTCTTTAAGACCATCTCTAGTTCTGTGTTGCTATTTGAGATCTTCAATATTTTGAATGAAGTTTGTTTTTAATTAATATTTTGTATTTTAGAAAAGTAGGTTTATAATTTTGAATATTGCCTATGCTGCTTTTGGATCATCAGTTCATAGTGCCACAAATTCTATAAACTCCATAGAGCCACATGTTTATTTTCAGGTGACAAACAGTATATGAGGAGGTTTATTTGAGAGAAGTCATGCAAAACAATTATGTATTTTGAAACCTTGAAAACTACTTCAGATGAAAAGTTTTCTTCTTTGAGAACTGTCTCTTTCTAGAATTGTTTGTTGTAAATTTGCATCATGATTGTGGTGAACAATTTAAGTGGTTTTCAAAGTTGGTGAACTTCAGAGCAATTTATAAATACATAAGTAAAACATTTTCTTTTTACTGAAAATATCCAAAAGCATTTTTTAGCAATTTGACTCAAAATTTTGCATCTGGCTAAGTAACTTTATTTTTGCAAGAGAATATAATATTTTGAAATTTGAATTGAAAATTAATTTCTATAGGCAAAATCTTAAAATAATCAAGAAATTCATGAAACAATGTACTACTTCTAGTCATCTTTCCCTCAGTTTAAAAGGATTTTTATTTTTGGAAATGTCTCATGTCTGAAGGAGCAATATTCTTCTATTGTTAAAGTATAATTTGATACAGAATAATGGAAACTGCTTTGTTTTTAAACCATAATTGTGTTTCTAATATGACATAATGACTCTATTCACACAAAAGCATGTACAGCTCTACACATATTACATTGAGCATTTTTTTCACAGATCGATAAATAGTAGTTCTCTTTATCTGATATACTCTGCTAACATAAGGGAAATTTTTTCCACAAGGTCAATGCACAATTGTAATTTTTGCTATTGATCAATATGTAACTTCAGGTTGTAGTTACAAAATCAATCATTCCAGTTGTGTTTTTTGCATCTGTTTGGGGATTCTGAAAAAGTTAATTTGAGGAATTACAATTTGCTGATTTCTTTTGGACTTTTGATTGACAAATGTTAAATGTCTGTGGGCTTTTTATTAGGAAAATAATTATTTAATTTAGCAAATAAAACTTTTCTTGTGGTTAGAATATTATGTTTGTGTAGGCCTTTTTGTGTCAATGAAACATTGTTTTGGCATTTGATTAGACAATGCCTATAGACTTATGAAACATTAATGGGAAGTTTTTGGTTTAAATTAAGGTTATAAATAAATTAAAATTGCTATTTAGCCTAGAATAAATACATTTAATCAGAAAAAACCAACCTTCTTTTAATCCAATAAAACAATTGTAATTCAATTTTTGACTGACTGCATACACCCGAAGAAGAATTATAGGTTCAGAGTATCAGTTAAGGAGGAAAGGAAAAACTAGAGTATTGACAGGGTTAATTTTGTCATTCTTTTAGTAACAGTTTAAATAAGCAGACAATTATGTTTTTGTGATGACCCCCTTTTCAACAAGTCACAAAATCATTTTTTATAAAAAGAAAAACAGTATATTGCTGTTGTTTGAACCTTTTTGCAGTTGTTTCTGCAAATCGTTTTAGAGGATCCAGAAGCAAGTTGTAACAAATTTATGTTTTGTCGTTTCAGTCTTTTGTTATTTGGTTAGAGGTTGATTGTTACCAACCTTGTAATACCATCTTTCTTGTTCCAATTACTCATTAACATGTATGCTGTTGTTTTTGGTTTTGATTAATGATTATGATGGTCATCAATTATATTTGTCAATCGTCCTCACTGTTATAATCATGACTCTCCATATTTTTGCAGAGTGCATATTGTATGTTAACAGAGGTTGTTATTCTTTGCAACATAACTCTGTGTTACAATGTCAATAGTCTTTCAAAACAGTTCAAGACTTCACTTTGCTGTCATTTTGCTTTTTCATTGCTTATCATTCTGTCCCAAGACTCTTCTGATGAATGACAAGATTGATGAGTTCTAGATGGATTCTATAGAACAGTCTATGTTTTGACTGAGAACAGGCTATGATTTGAGAAAATGTTAATGTATAACATATTCTCATCCTGGTTATCAAACAGATTTCCACAATAACCAATGAATGTAGACCTCATTGCATAATTGCATCTGAAACAAGCAGTTTGCCAGGCCTGATCTCCAAGATATTGAATTATCAGGACTGCTAATCCAAATAGAAATGCTAGTAATATTGTCTTATTTTCTGGCATTTGAATGTAAACCTGACAACAAACCAACTTAACAAAGAGGCTTTTATTGTAAGAAACATAAGTTTTGAAGACATGCTTCAGCATTGAATGATTATTCTGTTGTTGCCATAGTTGTAATAGATTATTCAAAATTATTAAGCAAAAAGTTATAAAAACAAAGGGTAGATAACAAAACAATTACCATTCAAAAATGATTGGTTAGACCAAACAATTGTCTTTTACAACTTAAAGCCAATTGTCATGCTGTTCAGGTTTGAAACATCTTTACTAACTTCCTGACAAGAATTGGCAAACTTTTAGTCTGATTATTTTGTATACTGGCCAGTGTAAGATCGATACATCTTGTTAACATCTTTTCAAATAGTATTAAATATTTCTTCAGTTGCATTGTGCTCAAGCTTCCTAGTTTTCTGGTAGACTTATCTTTCGCAATACTTTTCTTACTGTAGAATGTATGGACTAATGAACTGTTTGATTTTCAGAAAATGAGAGATGAATTACAAAGGGTTGGGCGTCCAAGAAAGGGTGCACAGAAAAAACCAAAGGATAGAACAGAAAGGTAATGTGGTAAAAAACTGCTAGCTTCTCTCTCAGTTCTCAATTTTTTCTAAAGTTGAAGTTTATTTCATTTAAAACCATGTTTTGTATAAGCCAGATAGGGGATGTGGGCTATTGAAAAGATTAATTTCATACTTAGATTCATCACTAGCAAAAACTTAGCATCACAATCATGTATCATGTATCATGTATCAATCACAATCATGTAGCATACACATTAGCATCATGTATCAATGTAAACCCTGGAATACCCACTACATATACTCCCTTAAATGCTTTTCTAACTGCTGCTAACCTGAAGCCAATGGTACTTGTCATCTGAATTGTACATTAGAATGAAAATTAAGTTAATTTATATTATTTTGTTTGAACCTGATTTCTCCTAAGACTAAGATACATTAAATGCCAAAAAATTTCAGACATTGCCTGAAAATTTTTTTTAAGTATAGAGAAATCATGGCAAAATCTTTCACTATTTGGTAAAGGAATGTCTGGCTAAAAATCATTGAGGCTATAAAGGAAACTTGTCTTAAGAGCTAGTGCTATGTGAAACAGTATCATATGTTATCAATTAAATTGATTTACCAATCATAGAACATGTTCATCATCCTCAACAACTATGTTATAATTGTCAGCATCAATATCATTGTTTTGCTCATTTTCTTCCACTGGCTCTATTTCAGCCACTTTGTAATTGCCTTGAGGTAATTTTGCAACCTGGATAAGATACCTTTACTTTCTATCTGCTATTATGAGAATGGCCAGAGTTGTGGAATTATCACGAAATCTTCAAAATGGTGCATTGAGAGAATTTCGTCATTGAGAGAATTTGAAGTTTCTTTAATTAGGAGCCTTTTGAACACTTGTAAATTTTTATGTTACATCAAGTGAAGTTTATTCTTTAGTCAGCTTTGTTATGAGCAATATGATGTTTAGCTAAGCTGAAGCATAGAAATAGTGTTTTGTTTTAATTGCCTAAAATTTTGTGATAAAACTTCAGAAATTTTTTTGTCAAAAATATTGTTGGATATTTGTTCTTCCAAAATTTTTGGCATTTGATGTATTTAGACACTTATTTAGTCTTTTCTAGACACATGGAATGACCAATGACAGGGACAGACAGTGCCACAAAAAGTCTCTCTGTGGTGTTCCTGCTCTTTCTGTGGTCTCCCACATATGACCTGTAATCTCCCACATATGACCTGTTATCTCCCAAAAGAGAACTCTGACAACAAGGGTGGACAATTCCAGAAAAATATTTGTGGCCTGGCAGTTCCCCTGTGTAATGATAAGCAGTCTCCCGCAGATAAAAACCAGTTGCTCTAGAGACCAAATTGTCCACTCCTGAGTGATCTGTGTCTGTAAACTGCATTGGAAAATGCCTGGACCCATTTTTAGTTAGTGTTGTTACAGAATTCAGGCAGCAAGCTAGAATAAAGTTTTTCACCATTTTATCCTTCATGTTATCTAGCAACAATATAGATATTTTTGTATATCTATAAATATATATTTTTGCATTATTTTTTTGTTTTTTAAGCAGATATAGACCCTCTGCAGCACAAGGCTCATATGCATTTAAAAATGAGGAAGAATTCCAAATTCCAAATAGCAAAGGGGTAAGTATTCAAACTCAAAAACCAACTTGTGTATCTCTATTTCTTTATAAAATTTGTTGCCAACAAATCACATCATCCATTGAAGCAGGAAAATGGCACATATCCAAGAAAGCATTGTAATAGTTTGCCCTTAAAGAAAGGTTTTCAATATGAGGATTGTTAAGTTATTTGATGTTATAGCCTTTGCAAGCAACAAGAGAGCTTCTTTTAATTTTTTGAAGATAAGGATCCATTTGGTAAAGAAAAGAAAAGTATATCTCTTGAAATGATAAGTATCCTTGTTAATAGCTTTCTACAAACAAGTTAGATTTTCAAGTGTACTTTAGCAAGTATAAGTATAAATGTAAGTAGTTTGTAAACTCAGACACATCATATTCATTGTTCAGATTATTGTTGCCTTGTCAAGAGTTACCTCTGCATGCCATAATTTATACTCAAAACAAAGTAGCAAAGTAGTTATATATTTGATAAATTGGCAAGCTTATTTTTTTAGCCTGGGTCCCCAATGAATATGCTAACTTCGCCTACTAGCATATCTTCTGCTGCTCTGTCTGTTGATTCCATATCTTCAGAGCTGAACCAGTTTGTGGAAAATGACAGTGAAAATGCAAGGTATTTGGCAATGTTTTAGTTGAATGGATTTTAAAGTTGAAAGATTCAAATTTGAATGCTTTGTGTTTTGATTATTTTGATATATTATATATATATATATATATATATATATATATATTTTATTATAAATTTACAAATTTGTTTTTTGATACTTCCGTAGCACAGTGCTCAATACGTTAGCACGTAGAGCCTGATATATCATAGAGTTGAAGAAAGTAAAACTACATGGTTTATCTCTGCAGGAGATCTCCTGAAGAGTGAGTTACTCACGAAACAGGCTTGTAGAGATAAACCATGTAGTTTTACTTTCTTCAACTCATGATATATATTTTATTATATATTTATAAATATTGCACAGGTTTGACAAATCAGTAATGGCGACTGCTTTGCAACAACAAGGCCATCAAAATTCAAACTACTTTTGTGAAGCCATTAGGCGTCATTTTATAGTTAGAATTCAATAAAGCTAAACTTCAAACTGTTTGCAACACTTTTGATTTGAATATTGAAGAAATTTACTTTTTCGAAAGAAAGTAAAATGATTTAACTTCTTATTGGACAGTCTCGCAGCTTTGAAACCTTTGTGAGACTTGCTAAAACTTTATCAAAAAGTTTAGTAACAGGTTCTGTTAATTGTGACATTATAGGTTCAGAAAAACATTTACAAGATCACATTTAGTTGTTGGAGTGCCAAGACACTATTGACCTCGTATTTGGTGGAAAGTGGCATATTTTATCCCATTTTATTATGCCGACTCATTCCCAGCTATTGAGGCACTTGTAAAAAATTGAATAAATTTGACTGACATGAATTTTAAATGCTTCTAGTTGATAAAAATATCATTAAGACTCCATTAAGACTCTATTAGTTCTATTAACCAATAAACAATTTTTTCCATTTTAGTCAAGATACGCTTTGTGCTTTCTGCAATTGTGGATCTGAAATGGCACAGATACTTGGGCAGATCAATAGATACTTTCCATCTCCAGATTTCAACCCTTTCAGCTACGAAGACCAAAGTGGTGCCAGTCATTCCATGGATATATCTGTTGACAAGTACTTTGAGGACTCAAGAGATAGCACAGATCAAGTTGGAGAAGGGAATTATCTCCTTAAGCCTGAGAAGCGGTCAGTAGGGCGTCCACCAGGAAAGAAGAAAAAGCGGAGTAAGCAGTCATTGGCCAGGCACCAGCATTTATCGGCAGATATGTCCACTTTTGGGACACCCACTCAGCCTGAGATCTCAGATGTTTTTGATGCTGATGGTAGTATTTGGGCCCACCATTGTTGTGCAGCGTGGTCTGCTGGAGTCTGTCAGACAGATTCATACGATCTTGAGAATGTTGACAAGGCTGCCTTTAAAGCAATCAGTGAGGTAACCTTGGCTCTCATTGTCACTGATTTTAATAGAGCTCTTACCTAAGTGTAATTGGCTTTTGACTACACAACTTAAAAAGCATGATGAAGTACTCTTAAATATGCAAAATCAATTAACCATGTCAAAAAGTAGGTGAAATATGGCCAATTACTGAGCTCTGAGCGGCAAAGAGCTTGTGCTCATATGGCCATATCTCAGCCAATTCACATTTAGAATATACAATGACATATATATTTAACTGACTTTGCATATTAGAGGTATTCTATATGCTCTCTCTGGTTATACTGATCCAAACTCCAAGATTCTAACTATACTTTTTTGTGGCTCCATCAATTAAGATCTCACTGTTTTGTGACCTCACTGTTTATTTATTAGTTTATATAAAACCTTTCATTTTCACTGCGAGGGAAACCACTTGATTGGTTGGCTCTTTTCCCTTTAAGTACAGCTTGTATTTGAAGAAGCTCTAATTCTTTGAAATGTTCAATGACATAGTTGCTTTACATGTTACAGTTTATCACTGCCCTAGCTACAATTGTTCCATTGTCCTTTCTTTGTGAAGATTTTTAAACAAATTAGGCATTCTTTTTTAGCAATGTAGCCACTGCAACAGACACGGTGCTAGTGTTGAGTGTCAAATGCAGAAATGTTCCAAGCTGTATCATTACCCTTGTTGTGCCAGCAGTGGTGCTTTCCAGGATATCAAAAGCATGATTCTCCTTTGTCCAGATCATTTAGAGCAGGCTTCAAGACTTGGTTAGTATTTGGTTGTTTTTATCATATGGAATCATATGTAAATGCTTTCAATTGTTTACTTATGAACTGAGTCAGAATTGACTCTCCAATTTCCATTCAAAGTATGCAATTTGTTAATCTTTTGCAATTCCTTTTCTTTTTTATGCCTGAAAATGATAGTTCTTTATCAGCAATTCTCTATCAAGCAAAATTATTTTATATCAAGGAAAATCCAGTGATTGGAAAATTCGTTTTTGTTTAAGATAAACATGTGTAACAAATTTTCTTTTTCTTATAAATTTAGAGATGTTTGCTTTATTTTTAACATGTCTTGCAATCAGTAAGAGCTTGTTTTATTTCACTTTTAGCTGGTTCTGAGGCATTTTGTGTGTTATGTGACAAGGCAGGAGAAATTTCAAAACAGTTGTTTTGCACAAGTTGTGGAAGGCATTACCATGGTCAATGTTTAGATCCACCAGTTACACTTAGTGCCATTGTAAGGATGGGCTGGCAGTGCCCAGAGTGCAAGGTGTGCCAGGGTTGCAGGTAGGACATTTTTTCAGTTACCTTGTAAAAGGTATAATAGGTTCCTGCAAATGAGAAAGCCCCTTATATAAGAAGCAGGCCTCATTCTGTCCAAAGGGGGCTCCTTTTTTAAGACACAGTTTTAGGTCTTAAAGCAAAATGTTTCTTGTTTTAAAGTTTGTCATAGTTTATTGCTGAATGCCAAAAAATTATCCGCTAAAAATGACTGTAATGAAATGTAGTGTTCTTATAACAGGGTGAACATTTTCAAAATTAAAGATCCACACAACAAAGATGTAAAAAGGCCAATTGCAGCATGAATATTCGGTTTTGAAACCAATTGCATTGAAAAAACTGCAACAGTTCAATAAAATTGTATGTTTGTTTCAAGTGTCAGAATTTAGTCTTTATAGCCCTGTGGGCTGGTCAACTTGTCACCAAAGCCATCTGCAGTCATTTCTTCCCAAGTAGCTCCTACCCATTTTATGATAATTATCCTTTTCTTGGAGGCTGACAAAGACTCACCACACCATGTTTTAATGTTAGCGTCATCTTCAAGGTATTTGTCAAGCTGTTCTACAATCAATTTCTTCATCTGCCTCCCTTCTCCAGCATCGACTGGTTGAGGTTGAACTTTATCAGTAAAGGATGGTGGAAGGGGATAAACTACAGTGTTGGCTTTTCTACGACAACTGAAGATAAATTCTTCTGAGGTCTGACAACTGAGATTGTCCAAAAACAACACATTCTCTTGGGACTTGTCAACTGAAGAAGAAAATGTTTTCTCCACCCACTATAGAGCAACTTCCTTATCCACCCAAACATTCTTCTGCTAAAAGACGTGAACTCTTGGATTATGTAACTTAAACTCTTTCTCTTTAATTTTTCCTTTGCCTCTAAAGATAACTGCTGGTGGAACAGGCTGTTTATCAGATTGTCTCTTGTCAAGCCCACTAGATGGTTGAGCTATCCAAACAGATGGATAGTAATAGCTGTTTGAATGTATAGATGGATAGTAATAACTTCCTGTTGTCTCATAGGTAATATCTGGGTCTACAAGGAAGGGCAACGAAACTTGATCAACATATAATGGGCTTCTGGTGACCACCTTCCCCACACTTGATCTCTTCCTCTACATGAGCTGAAATCTTTCTTCAACTCCCTATGGAAATTCTACAATATCAGCAACATTTCCATTGATCCCACAGCTTTTTTTGTCCGCGTGCGCAAGGAGGTCCTGTTGCGAGCTTTAAACCCAGCCATCCAATTTTTGTTGGCCTTGAAAGAATCTGCTTTGTGATCACCATAAAATTACCTTATAAATTTCCATTTTTGAGACAATCCACGCATGGCTAACTTTTAAGCCTTTTTCACGAATGACCTCGAAATCTTTCATAACTCTTTGCACTGCTAATTTAAAATTGGCATTTGCATTATTCCGTGTACTCTCTCTATCGACTTCTTTTCTATCGAGTACTCTTACTACCAACTTGCTGCCTCCCTCCCAATTCGTTTCTTTTTGACTCTTCGCAAGCTTTCAAGATTTAAACTCTGCATTTGATCCATTTGTCAAAGACTTTTGGAGATACCAAATTTTTGTGCAATTTTTTTCAATTTGCCAGAACTGTTAACGACCTTTGCTTTAAAGTCAACTGTGTATGACTTTCTGTGTTCAGTTTGTTGTTTTAATTCATTGTCATGATTACTTGCATCATTCTTAGACTTAGAATTCTCAGAGTGAACTCATTCTAGACTAAATCATCCTTCAATTGATGAATTGTTGATACAGTCCTTCCTTCAAAAGCCTTAAAAGTCCCAGGTGGACAGTGCCTCTTTTGTTTATCTGCTGTTTCTTTGCCTTTGTGAGATTTACTCCACTCGATATGCTGAAGGAGATATTTTTGACTTGAAATATTCGCCTGCATCTTTCACAACTGATTCCTTCTTGAGCAGTACCTGGAAGCTTGACCTCAAACTGTGATCCACTTGCTGTCTTCACATATATTTTTTACTCTGAATCATACCAAAGTTGCTTGCACAAGTTTCATGTTTCATCAGTTTCATGACCGAGAAGGGCCTAATCTCTTTGCTTTGATCTCTTTTTCGTGTTGATTGACGAACAACAACAACAGTAACAACAGCAGCTGCAGTTTTTGATCGGGCCTAAAGTGTCTGATCAAAGAGGCAACTGAAGGAAAAGTGAGGTGCATCAGGGATTCCAAAGCAAAGCATTCAAACAGAAAGTTTATGATGGAGTATCACGTTTATACAGAAAAAAGTCTTCGTGGCTATCATGCTTTTAAAAATATACCATTAACACTTGGGCAAGAGTTGCTCTGTGACATAGAGTAACAAATGAACATAATCCTTTTGCTGTCATGATCCAAACAGAAAATGAGAACATAGCTGGCCATATACCATTGGAAATTTCGGAAATTATTCGTAAATTCCTTTCTAACGGCGGTGAAGCAGTCGCTGGAGTGATTGGAAGAAGATACAATAGTGGCACAAACATGGTTTTAGAAGTTCCATTGGACATCTAATTATGGGAACCCACCCATATCTAAAGAAACTAAGGAAAAGGTTGAAAAATATTCTTCAAGATGCAAACATAACAAAAATAAGGAAGCGTAATTGAAAAATGCTAAGTACTTGTAGAATGCAATACAGCAATTTTCAATTATTACACTACCCATAAAAATAAATTTTTGGTGACCCTCATTTTGCTATACTAGTTTAACCCAGAGGGATGGTAAAATGGTACAATATTCTTTATTCTCAGAAAGGAGTTTTAGGATGAGAAATTTAAAGAAACTGCACAAAGAGCACTGAAAATACTGACATGATAAGCATGAACATAATGGCATGACCTTTGTTTGATAAGTTAATTTTCTGTTTGGTTGTATTGGAAAAATTTTAAAAACATTTTAATATTTTCAGAACATTTCTATTTGGTTGAATCTGATTACAACAAGTTTAACATTTTCTAGGACCCAAACTGTATTTCCTGTACTTTCCAATGAATTATTAATATTAATTGCATAAAGCATTTTAATGATATTAGACCATTGTACTGTGCAGTGTGTATTGTACACCACTACCGGTAATGTACATTCACATACATTTAATTGACCTTGTTTAACTTGATAGTACCTATGTATAAAAAACTTTAACCCTGATTTTTAAAAGGTCTCTTTAAATAGGAAACTTTCAATTTAATAAGTGGTTTCTTATTTGCGGGAACCTACTGTAGCCTATCTTGAAAGATATAACAGTCATATACATGGTCGGAATTGATCAAAAGAATAAGGAAAAAGCTTTCTTCAGGGCACTTAACTGTCATAAATTAGTAAATAGGATGCAACCTTAATGATTTGCAAAGACTTCCCTTGACATTCATTCGAATGATTGGTATATCATATTCCAAGAAGTAGTAGGCACATTAAGAGGTGCGCGCGCAAGATCATGGGATATTCGTGACCAAGCCTGTCTTTTAAAGATGGATATATATGTGTATATATATATATATATCTGTAAATAAAATTGATTAATATCCTGTTTACCAATATTTGTTCAAACCAGTCATAGAAAGATTTAATTCCTATATTTGAAATACGTTTAGGGATTCTTTGTTGCTGGTTCTGTCATATTTGCGACTTAACATACTGTTCTGTTTGACATCCTAACTATCTTGTCTATAAGTTTATGTATATCATCAAACGAGTATTTAAACCCTCAAATTGCATTTGTGTATTTATCAAAGGCATCAACGACGCATAAATTAACAGGTTTATTGTTTATGTGACTCTAAACGAAATGCTAATTCTCACTCAGACGTATGAAATCGTCTTTATAGGCAGCCTGGCGATGACGAAAAAATGCTGTTTTGCGATGAATGTGACAAGGGATTCCACACGTATTGCCTGTCACCTCCCATGTCATCTGTGCCAAAGACTGCTTGGAAGTGTTATGTAAGTATCGTTGGAATACCCTGCATTGTTTAACGTTAAATCGTATGTTATTGTCTTTCTTGCATTTGGTGTTAAAATGGCTGTCAAAATAATCTGTGTCAATTTGATATTTTCAAGTTGTTGAACTTGAACAAATATTGAATTGATTGATAAAGGTTTAATGTCTGCATTGTTGTATGCAAGACTTTCCTATTGTTCTGGCTTGGAAGGTAAAGAGTTTTGTAGAATGACTTACATTTTGAATCTAGAAGAACGAATTATCGCTTCTGAGAAAATTATTCCGCTATGTATATTGTCTGATTGCAGAGCTGTCGCAAATGCGAAGACTGTGGCTCAAATGTTCCGGGAAGTGGCCCTTCCTGTCGATGGCATTTTAACTATACTGTATGTGACAAATGTTATCAGCAAAGAAAGAAAGGCACAATGCCCTGTTGTCCCATGTGTGGCAAGGCAGTGCGAAGTGCATCTGGTGAATTCAGCAGACAGTGCTTGAAATGTGCTAAGCACGTCCATTGCAGATGTGACAGATATTCTACCATAGACACTGGTGATTATTTTTGTCCGACTTGTAGACACGATGTTCATGATGATGATTCGGAAATTTCTGGTTTCATGGTATGAATCCTTCATTTTTGTTTTTATTAATAGTTATGAATATTGAAATGTCTTGTTATATGCGCGTGTCTTTTACGAACTGAAGGTAATTTCTCTTTGAATATCTTTGCAGGACCATAAAGAGGAAAGTAATGATAGTTTGCTGTTGAATCCGGTGCATTCATCCACAAGTGAATTAGATCCAGAATTTCTTGGGCAAAGAACTGTTACAATCGCCGAAGCTGAAGCCATCTCGAGAGCTGCCACAGGGTTTATGCAGAGGGAGCCATCGCCACTTCTGGAACAGAATGAAATCGAGGATCTTGATTTGAAAGGCATTGACATCAACTTTGACGAAGTAATGATGGAGACTGGACTGCATGGCCCACTTATTCACGACCTAGAAGAACTGAAGCCAGACAGTAGTGACTCACTGAATTCTCCACCTCATATTTCCAGCACCGCATCTTATTTAGAACATTTCCCATCGCATGAAGAAAAGGTAGTTACTCGAATTCAAACATCATCAACGGGAAAAGCTGGAAGGGGAAAAAAGAAGATGCCACCTTTGCGATGTAGGGTAAGTAGGGAAACATTAAATTAGAGTCTGTTCTGTGCACATTCTCACAAAAACCATTTTTAAGTGCTAAGGTAGAATTGATTTCTTACATGTTGTAGACTCTACTACTATTTTGTATTTCCAACATTCAAATGATCTGTTGTTATAATTCATTGATTTCGTACTCTTTTAAAGTCTGAAATGCTAGGTGTTAAGTTGAATGCTTGATATGAAGTTTGAGAGGAAACTTTCAATTTGTTAGGGAAGGCCACCTGGTGCTACAGGAAAAGGAAAGAAGAGTAAAGGACAAAGAGGAAGTAGGCCTAGAAGTAAAAGTGCATCAACATCCGGCTCAAACAAGGAAAATATTCAGGTGGGTGGTATCCAAATGTTTCTCGTTATTTCAGAAATATTAAATGTTACGGATGGTTCATTTGTTGGGCTATGTGAATCTCTGATATGGGGTTGGGTAGATCGCTAGATATATGGTTATTTCAATAAATGCAAAGATTAATGCATTAACCTAAAAAAATGATGGCAAAAATTCTGGTGACCGGTCCTGTCCTCATTACCATTCTGATCAGGTGCACCCGTGGTAGGGGCCACCTTCTCTTGGGGCTTTAAGTTTGAATAAATATATGTATTATATTTAATTTTTGACTAACCCTTCAGTCAATCCGTGCTTATTGGTCTGAAACTGTATACTTCTTTAATTAAATGTCTTTTTTGCTTATTTCAGTCTGGTGTCGTCAATTATGCTGACTCATCAAGAAAGGATGATTCAGATGACCCGGAAGGCCTGCATTCAACTGTTGTCATGGTTTCAACGAAAGATCGTTTCACCTTGGAACAGGCTAGTCTTACTCTTGTGCCCTCAATTGAGTTTAAATATCTTCAGTGTATTTCACCTCTTTTCAGAACATCCAATGCGTGTTTCCTGACCTTTAGCTTTTCTCGTGTCTTGCTGTTTATTTATCTTCATTTGAATCTCTGGAATCAGTAAGCAAAACAATTTTACAGCTTTTAATTGTTTTTGGCTACATTTTGGTTTTATATGTGTTTTAGAAAAGGTATGTGATTTGATAACTGCTCAACTTTATCAGTAAAGTCGATGTATTATATTACTCTTCCTTAAGGTTATGGCTTCGTTTATGTTTCAAAATGAGGTTATGGCTTTGTATGTGTTTTAAAATGGTGTTATGGCTTTTTATATTGTGCTAAAAAGAGAGAGAGAGAAAGAAAGTTTGAAAATTTTTTCTTACTTTGCAGGATATCTGTATGTGTTGCGGAAGCTTTGGCAAAGGTAACGAGGGCCATTTGATAACCTGTGCACAATGTGGGCAGTGCTTTCATCCCTATTGTGTTAACGTCAAGGTCTGTATCTACTCGTGGAACTGTTTCATTCAAGAATTGATAACTTATTCGAATTCATTTTTTGTTAATTTGCCTTTGAAAGATAGTCTCTGTTGATAGCTCCTCCATCTCTTAGCTGGCAGCAGCTTCTATGCTGCTGAAAGTGTATATTTATATATATATTTATATGAAAGCTCATACTATAAAATGTCTAGACGTTTCGCTTTCACTTCATAAGAGATCCCCCTTAGGTTTTATTGTTTGTATTGTTCTATTGCAATTGAGGTTGATAAATAGTCTCCTCTGATTTTGTAAGGTTATTACTGATAAAGCAAAACATCTTACGAAAGTGTTTCTTTGAAAGTTTAGTATATATATTTAAATATATATATATACTAACCTTGTTGCTGTTTTATTGAGCAATATATGTTGCTTTCTCGTTATATACTTCTATTTTGTTTTGGTCTTTAGGTAAGCAAAGTTGTAATGACAAAGGGTTGGCGTTGTCTGGACTGCACAGTGTGTGAAGGATGCGGCAAGAATGAAGATGAAGGGAAGCTTCTTCTCTGTGATGGATGTGACATCAGCTACCACACATACTGCTTAGATCCTCCACTTGAAGAAGTGCCTTCAGATGGCTGGAAGTGTCAATGGTACTTCTTTTCTATTTCAATCAAAAGCTATTGTACCCTTTCATTCTAAACACCCATAGAATTTGCCACCTTTAATCAAATTTCTTTGTTCTTGTTTTCTTGATCAAAAATTTTCGATTAAGCATGCTCATGTTCATGTTTCATGAATTATTCATTGTGCAGTTCTGTTATGGCTATCTTACATAAATGGGTTTTTCATATCATTGTCACCCTGCCAGGCTCATTTTCATTTCTTGTTACGTAAGAAATACTCTGCAACATTTTCGGAGCCCCTTTCTAATGCTAACAACATTTGTTTACATGTTTGTTATATTTTTACAGGTGTGTTGAATGTGTGAACTGTGGAGCGACTAGTCCTGGTGTTGGATGCAAATGGATGTCTAGTTATACACAATGTGGGCCTTGTGCCAGCGATATGTCATGTCCGGTTTGCAGTAAAACATACCTAGACGATGAACTTGTTGTGAAATGTATGCATTGTTCTAGGTATGTGATTGAATTTCTTTTTTCTACCTTTTTTCACTCTCGTCATAACGATCATATCTGTGTCTTTATAGCTGCTGTCTTCACCACTTTTTTTTGTTTTCCTGTTTCCCTTGTTTCTAATTTTCATTGTTTCTAAAATATTTGAATTTGCGGAGATACATCTACCTTATTTATATGTAGATGGTTGCATGCTGAATGCGACGGACTAGCCTCTGAAGATGATGCAGAATTGGCTGCAAGTTATGTTTACCACTGTTGTCTCTGCCGTGGAGAAACTGGCCATTATGGAATCTTCTCGACGTCGTGGACGAACATCATAGAGAGAGGTGTGTATTCAACGAGTAGCGGGAAGCTTAGTGCATTGCAGTCAATTGTTGTGACACAAACAACAACAACAGTTATGGCGACAGGTATAGCCAATAGAAGAACAAAAGGTGGCACTAATTCAAAGAACAGCAGAAACCCTTTGACTGCAAGCGGCTGGAACCAAAGGCAACCACAACATCCAATTCAGGCGTCAGCCCAAGGAACTTTCGAAGTGCAGTTGCCTGGACTGAGGCTGAAAGGGCGTCGGGAGGAAACTGCCGAGGTTGATACAATTAGCTTGACAGATAATGGGCTACGTCAGATAAAGAGTTTGGTAGTAAAGGCATCTTCACGGAGTAATAACCGAAATAGAGAGAAGCAAGCTAAACTTGCAAGCATTGATGATCGAGCAACGGAGAGAGAAACAAAAACTTCAGCTCAACTGACAGAGACGTCTGCTTGTAGTGATGATATTGGTGAAAACCGTCAGCCAGTTTGTCTTGCTAGCGACTCTGCGGAAGGCACAAGCAATGCTGCTGATGGCGATATGAGTAATAAGAAGTTAGACAAAGATAAACGTGGCTCGGGAAGGTCAACAACTGATAAACAAGCAGAACAAGCCAAAGCAAAGAAAGCCAGCGAGAAGAGAGATGATCCTGTAAGTAATATTTTGCTATAACTGTCAATGTATCTGTAACCGAATCTGCAATGTAAATATTAGTAGCATGTTTTGTGCTTTGTGTGGCCTCGATATTTAAACCCTTGGAAGAAGATTCTTTCAGGGATTCAGTGACTAATAATTGCGAAAATTGTTTCCTTCTTTTCAGCTGGACTTCTTTGGACCAGGTCTTCTGAAACTATCTAAGAAAAAAAGAAAGAAAGACTCTTTAACTGACAATGACACCCAGTCTTCAGAGGACGAAACAGCTAAAGACAATGATGAACGCCTTGAGGTTTCGAAACTAGAAGTAAACAACACACAGCACCGTGACCAGTCTAGGCTACCTGCCAGGAATCAAATAGCTAAGTACGTTTTCTGCACTTATTTTTTGCTTTGTTAGAAAGATCTTTGTTGCCAATGGATTAAGTTTCAACAATCTCTCTTCAACCTTAAGCATTTTTAGGCCATTCTATCTATACCATGTTGTCGTCAATCAGGAAGATAAAAGTTAGGTCTTTAGAGAACTGTTTAATATTGTCAGGTACTTAATATAGCTTCAAATGAAGTGTAAGAATTTTCTTCTTAGTTGGTCGTCTACACTGCCACCAGGAATGAAAATTGACAGTCTGCCTGGACACATGCAAAACCCAGAGACTTTATACAAGACCTTGAATATGCTTGTCAATACTCCCGAACGCGGCGATGGGAAAAATCTCCATCACGGTGAGTACTTATCTTCTTCATAATTATTTTGATTTTAGCTGGAAATCTTTTTGAAAAGATACTGCGTCTTTCTCATCAATGTTCATTGGGCCATGTTTATTCAGTTTGATGTGCTAGACCTAAATATAAAAGCTTTAAAAATTGTTATTTCTCTTTTTGTACCTTTTGATTTAGAATTTTATTTACGCATCGTTTATAGATCACAATATAGGACAAAACAGAGCTGAACAAAATTTTGGCACCCCTAAAGCGCTTCCTTCGAGGCATAGTTCAAAAGGCAGCATTTCTGACCAAAACTCTGCTGGTATTAACCAAAGTGCTGACATCACGCAGACAGGGGACCTTGATTTGATGGGACTGTCTGATCTACCTCATGTTGATGGGCACGAAGTTGAAGAAATCTTTGCTGGGATCGAACGTGAAATGAGTGTCGATGGAACCCCACAATCTCATTGTCAAAGCCCAATGGAAACACCCATAACTGCAAGTGACAAGGCTAAACCTGTAGGAAGCCCAAGAACTTTTCAAGCACAACATCGACTTGCAGCCGGCCCTTCTCAAAGGCCAGATTCTGTCCTACAACAAGCTTATCCCGACCAACAGCAGCAACAACAGCAGCAGCGCCTCAACTTAAATCAACCGGAATTTCGCCAGTATGATTTATACCGGACCAACCCCAATTTTCAATTGGAACATGGAATGGATTACAAGACCAATCAAAAGGCGATACAACCTCAGTCCGGAGAAACTGATGCTTTTAAAGCAGTTTTTGGAGAAGAGCCTGAGATCAAGTCTAAGCCGAGAGAAGGTGCAACTAGCCCCAAGATAGATGGACAAAAACAATTGAAGAAATGGGAACAAGATGAGAAGCTTGAGAGTCTTGCAACAATATCACCAGTGCTTTATGCTAATATTGTTCATCCAGAGTTGAAAGTGGAGTATCCCGGTGAGTCTTCTAGCTATTGACACAACTATCACTACGAGTTAAAAAGATATTGGAAAAGTGTATCCAGCGATCCCCACTGGCGTCGTCGCGTATCTCTAACTATATTTCTCAATGAAATTTATTTTCATTTGTTAAATCTCTCGCTTTGAAAGATCTTAAACAAAAATGTTTCCTCTTCTAGAATGGCCAAACCGAGCCCGAGCAATTGCAAGATTATGGAGGAAGCTGCCGCAAGAGCAAAGAGAACCCTTTCGTGTTCGTATATTATATGAGATTAAAAAGTTATTCAATACATTTGTTCTTATTATCAATTTTTTGTGAGTTTGTGGAAAAGCGTTATAAGCGAAAACTGGCTTCTCAATTTCATGTATAGAGTGTTTTTATCATTAATGAATGTTGCTGTAACGAACGTCGTTAAGATCTAGTTGCTGTTTCATAACTTGTCCTGCTTCTATCTGTAGTGCTAATTCTATTGCCAAGTTTCATGGAAGACAATTTTATATGAATGATGAAATATCACTTTAGTTGTGTAATTGTGTTATTATTGATCAATTTCAGCTGCGTGCAAGAGACAACAGAGTGAAACAGAAAGACCAGGGTCGAAAGGTATTTTTATGTTCTGATTAATTATTTGTCTATGGTTTGTTTATATTTCATTTGCTGATATCAATATGTCGCTATTTCAAATTTTTTATTGCAATAAAAAGCCAAATTTTTATCTAATTGTTTTGAAAAGCCTTTACAAATTTGGAGAAAATGTGACTCAGTAAATTAATATTTCTTTCATAGCTCGGTCCGTTTCACAAAGCATCAACACCAACTTCGGCAGAAGGCAATGATCAAAGTGCTGATTCGTCTTCAAGTTTGCCAACATCACAAGTAGCTGTTTCTGGGTCTCTTAGTAAAACCAATGAAATGGCCGTTTTGAAGGGGTTGTCGGGTAATCTTATTCTAAATGGTGATCCAAGTAGCCTTGTTGGCAATCGACAACATGACCAGACTGTACCCTCTAGGTATGCTTATGGAGACTTGCCGCACACTCTTGCCAGTAGACCAGGTAGCGAGACTAGACCTGGTGTCACCTTTCCAAGGCACCCAAATGCTCTGCCTGTTGGCTCAGAGAATAATTTGCGATCTTGTCCTCCAAATCTAGCTACTGATACAATCACATCTCCAAGCGGCCATTTAGTGCCATCCCAGAGCCCATCTTCTGTTTTGGCAAGGCCTGTATCCAAGGGAAACAGCAAACCACAGTCATTAGCAGAAATAGTACCAACAGAAATGCAGTATGCTGGTTCGGGGCTTACACCAACCACACCAGTGTTTGCAACTTCACCCTTTCAAAGCCCACTAAGTGGCGATTTTAGTGGCTCTCCAGCGGTAATGTCCCAGTCAGCGCCTATTGAACCAACAATTGGCGAAAAAAGAAAGTTGAAAAAACAGCAGAAAATAAGTAAAGAACAATCAGATACTGAGAAGGAAGAGAAAAAGAGAAAACTCGCTTTAGAGCAGGAAAAAGAACGACAGTGGAAGTTGTTACAACAGCAAAGACTGAAAGAACAGCAATCTCATCAGCAAACGTCTACAATCCAGCAAGTTATGATGATGAAAGAGCAGATGAGAAAGGACAACAATAAGGTGGGTCGCAAGCCACAAAGTGTGTTTGCTTCAGAACAGGACTATGCAATGAACGAGTTCAGACCAACAGTGCTACCACCTGTGAAACCTTTAACAGTTAGTCAGTCTTCTAAGCAACGACCTGCAGATGCGGCTACAACTGTGTCCACTCCCACCAGCGTGTCAAGTCACACAGAGTATCCCATCGATCACCATTCAACCCAACAACACAGTTTTCTGTCGAATGAATTAGTTGGAAGAGACTCGTCAGGACAAACATATGCCTTTGATTTGAGAAGTGAGCAATCGGCAGAATTAGACAGTTTGATGGAAATCAACACTACTGATTTGATGAGGATTGCAAACACAAGGTCCATTCGTGGTGATTCTGTCACTAACACAGCTGCAGGCATGCCACCAGCATATGATAGTGTTGCCTCAACACAAGCAGTATCTGATTCTTCTAGCAAGGGCCCATTGCTCCCTGGTGTTTCCAAAGCTGGAGTTGATTTTGTTGGTGACAAACGTGATGTTACATCAAGTAGCAGCATCATACAACAACGGCAGCAGCACCAAAGAATCAGTATTTCCATTTCTGACCCAGCTACCCCCTCCAGTAGCCAACCCGGGATGTTCAGTTCTACTACAAGTCAGTCAGAAAACAAATCCCAGAGAAGTAATGACAACCAGATTACAAAAACAATGTCTGGTTTCCTGCTGGATACCAGTTCAAGTATCGCACAGACTGCAACTATTGAAGCATTTGACAAGCAGCAAGCAGCTGCTCTGAGGCCACAGCAACAACAGCAGCAACAACAACAGCAAGCACTTCTATTTCAGCAGCAGCAATTTATCGCTGCGCAGCAACAATACATCCAATGGCAATTGCAACAAAGAAATCCTGAGTTATTTCAGTCAGTAGCGACCCCTGTGCAGTATTCGTCTTATACAGACAAAGATCTGCCAGAAGTGGACAGCGAAGAGCAACACCAAGAAAGGATCAGATTCCTATACAGGCAGCGACAAATGCAGAAACAACAGGTCGTCCAGATACAGCAACAACTACATCAACAGCAGGTGTTTGCACAGCAGCAGGTTGCCCCAACTTCATCTGGCAGTGCAGTGCGCCCACAGGTGGACCAGACGCAGCAACAATTTGTCCAGCAATTAATGCAATATCAACAACAAATACCAGAAGCCTTGCAACAACAGTTTCTTCTCGAATACAGTCGTCAGATGCAACAGAAGACAGATATTGGTCAGAATGCTATGCAATATGAAAAGTTTCTTGCAGAGCTAGCTCAGCAGTACGGTTATCCTGTTCAGCAGCCTGGTGCTCAGACCGTTTCGGTTGTGCAACATAGCATTTCATGGCCAAATGCCACTGCTGCCACTCTCCATCCAAATATGCAGCAAGTATTTGCTTATGGAGCAATTGATGAAGAAAAGGCCAAAGATTTGACACCTCAGCAATTATACCAACTGCAAATGCAGCAAACACTGCTTATGCAAATGGCAGCTAGTGGAATGTATACTGGCCAACCAGCTGCGATAAGAAATCAGCCTGGAAGCACAACAACAACTCGAAAAACCACTGCAGCTTCGTCGCAAACAAAGAAGTCACGTGACACAAAAAAACAAGATGCACAGGAAAAGCAAGTCAAGATAGATTCAACTGTGGTGCAACACGCAAAAGTAGGCTCGAAAGCCAGCCAGAGTTCCCATGATGACGAAAAAATGTCAGAGGAAAGTGGCGTCTCAAAGCACGAGTCAGCAAGTATGGAGTCTCGGAAAGCAGACCCAAGTGGCACTGACATTTCGATGCATTCTGAACATTTGTCAGATGTGTCAATGGAAAAGGATACCACTGCTAAATCAGTCATCAATGAAGCAGTTTCAAACAGCAGCATAAAAAGCACTGCCAGTAGTTCTCCATCTCCAACTAATAATTTAGTAATGACAAATAGCCAAGATTCTTCTCGACTAGCCAACAAGGAGGAGACTGCTTCAACAGTTGATACACTGCACAAAATGGCTGGAGTAGCGTCAGGATCCATGCCTTCAGAGAGAAATGCTGTTTGCAGTGATGGAATTCATTGTGGTACAGATTCTGAGTCTGAAAGTGCACCAGACAACAACAAAAGTTCCCTTACTAGTTTACAGAATGAAAAGGCTGGATATGAATCTTTTAATAAAATCTCAAATACAAAGAAAGTTTGTGAGGATGGAATCCACTGTGGAACCGATTCTGAGGATGAAAGTTACTTGCCAGAAATGAGGAAAAATATCAAAGGACCGTGTGCGGATGGTATTCATTGTGGAACAGACTCGGAGGGTGAGGAATTCACTGGAAAAACTGTTAACCGTAAGAAAAAACCATGTGACGATGGTATTCATTGTGGAACAGATTCTGAAGAGGAAGAGCCTGGTAAGAAACAGTCAGGTAAGGACAAGCAGCAATGTACGGATGGAATTCATTGTGGGACAGACTCTGAAGATGACCAGCTTGACAAGAAACGCAGAGGTAAGAGCAAGCAGCGATGCACTGATGGAATTCACTGTGGGACGGACTCTGAAGATGAAGCGGCCAATAAAAAACAAGCAACTAAGCGCAAGCAGCAATGTTCCGATGGAATTCACTGTGGGACAGACTCTGAAGATGACCAGCTTGACAAGAAACGCAGAGGTAAGAGCAAGCAGCGATGCACTGATGGAATTCACTGTGGGACGGACTCTGAAGATGAAGCGGCCAATAAAAATCAAGCAACTAAGCGCAAGCAGCAATGTTCCGATGGAATTCACTGTGGGACAGACTCTGAAGATGAAGGGACCAATAAAACACAAGCAGGTAAGAGCAAAGAGCGATGCACAGATGGAATTCATTGTGGGACGGATTCTGAAGATGAAAATGATAGCAAAGAAAAGAAAATTCTTGTCTCGCGTCAGGAAATGAGAAAAGAAGGAAAAGTAAAACAATCACGGCCTGTCAACAGTTGCTCTGATGGAATCCATTGTGGAACAGACTCCGAGGGGGAAGAAGACGTTAGTGATAAGAAGAACTCAAAGTCGTTGTTTGAATCTGGAAAGGTTTCTCTTGTTAAGAACACTGAAGGTATTGGCAGTCAAGGAAGTGATGAAGCAGGGAAAAGTTTTATGCAGAAATCACGGCCTTTGGTAGTAGTTAATAGACAGGAAACAAGTATGTCATCTGTTCATTCACAGGACTCTTCTGTCCTTAGCTATGCTAGAGCAAAAACATCTGCTGTAGTGTCGACCGTAATGTCAAACCATACAGTTGAAGTTATCCAGGAAGGCGATGTCACTCAAAATACGTTCAGTGCTTTAGAGAACATGAGCAGGAATCTTAAGGGAACGAAAGTTGACACTTCGTTGCATGAGACCTTCAATGTTTCAGCGTTAAATGTTTCATCAGAAAGCGTGCCTCTTGTCAACAGAGAGAGTCCAGTATCTAAACTAAAGAGCCCCACGCCGACTAGCTTTCCAAAGGAATCAGCAGGTCCGACTGTTGCCAGTGCAAAACACAGTGCCATTCATAAACCCATGCCACAGAATAACGTTTCTTCACCTCTGACGACTTCTGATAGTGGCAAGGCTTATCTTCAGAGTGCTTCATCTTCCAATGTGGAAGCTCTGTCAACAGTTGCAAAATCATTGACACAAAGTACGCTTGAGCAACGGCCCTTTCCAACAGTAAGCCAAACAATGCCTTTCGGAAGTCCAAAGGACCTCAATTCAAAGGATACTCCGCCAGCAGTTCTACAACAACCATCCCAGCTTCAACCTTTCTCTCCAAATGTTGCTCCTCACACGCCTAATCCAGAACAATCTGCCACCCACAGACAAAAACAGAAGTTGCCAGTTATTCCTCCTACATCTCCGCAATATCAGCAACTTTTCATGCACCAACATCAGTTGTTAATTATGCAGTTCCAGCAGTACCAATTCCAGCTGCAAGCTCAGTATCAACAGCTAAGCCAACAACAAATGTCTCCCCAGCAGCAATTTCTTTTGCAGCAACAGTACCACCAGCAAATGATGCTTTTGCAACGCCAATTTGTCCAACAGCAGGTTCGTTTAACTGTCAGTCATCTAATTTCTGTGCCTACTATGTTTCTTTCGTCTTTGTTCTTGCAGCATTGATGTTCTTTGCTGCGTTTTCGGCAGTAGCTGTTATCATTTATTTTTCGTTTGTTGCTCGCCTTTCCAGTTGGCAATTTTCTCTGCAAACTTGAAACTTTTGTTTAAAACCTTCATTTTGTTGTGAATCAGAAAGTAAGTAGCTGTTTTTTTCAAAGGCCCAGCTTCAAACAATGGCATCTACTGGCATGCAGTTTTCAGAACAGGAACTTAATGTCATGTATCAACAACAGATGGTAGCTCAGCAGGCATACAAGCAGTGGGTGGGAACATTGTCACTTGACCAACAGGGACAGCTGCATGCAAGAATGCAAGCAAATATGCAACAAGTGCAACAGGGCATGGCAGCCATCATGCAGAATACGTTAAAAAATGTATCAGAGGTGCTTTCATTTCTTAATCATTTCAAGTCAATGCTAATGCAATGTTTGTGCAGATTATTTTTTTGTTCAGATTTTGGTTGAGCTGCATTCAAGCATTCTTGACCGAGGTTTTTTTAGTTTGATCGTACCTTCTAAATGCCCAAAGCTACATTTAAAGATCCTGACAGGCTCTGCTCACCAGTCGGCTCTCTGATCTCTGAAGTCTCTGAATAATGATGATAATAATAATAATGATAATAATGGAAACATTTCATTTTCAATTCAACTTAAACTACAATTACAAATCTCACCATTAAAAGGTAATTTGCAATTGGCTAGCCTGGTTTTACAAAATAAGACTATAACAATCGTATTCGTAAAACTATAAAATAATAATGATGATGATGATGATGATGATGATGATGATGATGATGATGATGATGATGATGATGATGATGATGATGATGATGATGATGATGATGATGATGATGATGATGATGATGATGATGATGATGATGATGATGATGATGATGATGATGATGATCTCAGCAAATCTTTGTGTAGATTTAGACATGTTTCTATGCTCCTTTGTTCATTCAGTTGAGGACAAGACAGAATGCATCACTTCTGTTTCTTTTCAAACTAGGATGAAAAAATGAATAGTTTTGCAACATACTTACTTCTCAATAAAGTAAAGCAGGTTTCACCAACAATTTAGTAAGGACCTTAAGGAGTTATAAGGGCTTGCAATTTCATTCAGATTAGACTATACTGTGAAGAGTTTTCAAGTAAGCTATGCATGTTGAGTAACAGTTCCGTGTTCACTTTCAGAATGCAAGAGATAAACCAAAGAAGCAGAGGGGTCGCAGACCACGCAAGTCGAAAGGAGATTCAGCAGACCCTGCGACTCCGGCACCATCTACACCCACGCAGCCACCAACTCCTGCCTCAGTAGGTGATGCACCTCAGCCACCCACTCCTAATAAAGATACGGAACTGGATGCTAAGATCAAGACCCAATTGCCAGCTAGTGCAACGTTGCAAATGCAGGGTTCAATGAAAAATGTTCAGAATCAGTCAAATCAAACTGCACTCTATGCAGGACAGGCAGTCGGCGTACCAAATCAAATTGATATGTATGCAAATGTTCATCAAGATCAAATGAAGCCTTTAACGACTAACGAACGTTTAGTAGGCCAAGCAAGCTATGTTTCCAGTCAGGCAAGTGTTGATCAGCGCATCCCAGCAGTGTCACGCTCAGACTGGCAACAGGCACAATTGCACAACATACAGCAGCAACAACAGCAGCAAAACCACGCACAGCAGCAACAACAATCAGCAGCAAAGTCGTTAGCGCAAACAAGTGTTCAAAACCAACGGCCCCAGTTGTCTAGAGTTGGAATTTCAGAAGGAAGCTTGCCTCTTCGTGATGTATATCAGGAAGTTGAGTTGAAAAGTAAAGTCGTAAGTAAGATGTCTGTTACTCCAGGTAGTCAAATTCCGCACACCAGTATTCAGGGATTACAAACAGTTGCTGTAGAGCCATGGAAAAATGCACAATCGAATCAGGTATCTAGTGAAAAGACTGAAAGTTTAACTCAGCGAATCCTTCAACCTCCTGTAAATTCTTCATCTGGTATCTATTTCCAAAATATTCCTGCTTCTGTTCGTATCTCGAATGACGTGGACTATTTTAGCCAATCCCAGCGGCAGACTCTCACGCAGCCACAAGGTCAACAATTGCAGAGTCCAACTTTTATCCACAACCAAAGTTCTATGTCAAACATTATCAGCACTCATTTTAATGTTACCACTGCAATAGTTACACAGCCAAGTACGGCAGTCATTGATAACAATTTACATATTATGTCAACTCAATCGACAACACCACAGCTGTCATCTGGTAGCTTACATCAGCAGCCGTGGGCTCAAACGGCCTCCATGAGCAGTGGTCAAAAACAGCAAGTACCTGACGCTTTTCCCCAAGCACAGCAAATGCCTCCTACTGAACTAAAAGGAAAGGCAAGTGCTATTTATCCCCCAATTGCTGATCGCCCAGATGACCTGAGTCATGCACCCCAACCCTATTCACAATTGCAAAGTAGACCAGCTGTCCAAAATGACAGTCAAATTCCACAAAATTCTACAGTTCGAAGTCCTCTCCATTACCCCCCAGACTACATTCAACAACAATTGCAACAACAGCAGCTGCAACACCATCAACTGCAACAACAACCACCCCAACAACAGGTGCACCCGCAACCCGTTAGTTCAGTCCCGTATCCAATGGATCAAAGTGTTTCTCGTTACAATGCAGCAGGAGAGCCATCAGCAAAAGAAAGTCCTAAAGCAGTTACGAAAAAGAAGAAATCAGTGCAGGGCGCCCAGGTCCCATCTGGCAATGTTGATTTTAGTTTATTAAATCCTGAAGAACAGAAAAAGTTTTTACTAGAGAGAAAAAAGGAAGATTTTGAGAGAAGAAGAAGGCTATTGGAGGAGCAACGGCAAATGAAATTGAAAGATCAAGAAAACCAACGTACAGTGCCAAAGAAAATGGACAAGAAAATGCCCCGCACAAAACAACAGCGAAAAGTCAAAGGTGGTACTTCTAAAGAAAGGGAACCAATGCCAAAATCACCCGTTAGATTAATTCTGGAAGACAAGGGTTTAAGGTTTCCTCTTTGTGAACCAGAAGTACGTCTTTTGTATCCGTTAGTACAGCCATTTGGCAGTGGATATCTAAACGGTGACAAAATGCTTCTTGGCACGTTTGGCAATGCAACTGTTCAGGACCAGTTCGACTATTATGCACAGTTCCCATCTCCTAATCCGCCGGTTACATCAAGCAATCCTCCAACCCCGCCAGCATCACTTCCGCCATCGCCAGGAACCATTAACCAGTCACTGCGCGACAGCTTGCAGATGATACCAACAGAAGGTATTTTTGACGATATCATACAAAAGTCAGATCCGAACAAAAATGCCTTATTGTTCAGGCAGGATGACCGACAGCAGGACAGTTTTGGAGCCACATATTCAAATTCTAATCAACAGAATCGAAGCGAAGACCGAACTCGAGAGGACTCAAAGGAAGGCGTTCTAGTCACCTTGACAATGTCTGGAAATGACCATCGAACGCCAAACGAGCGCGTGTCAGTTGTTACAGATATTTTAGGTGTTAATAAACCACAGACTATGGAAATTGTTGACGAAAAACCAGGAAACCGCGCTGAAACAGCAGGAGAATCTTTACATAGGATGCCTTCTGCAACTTCAATTGGAAACGAAAACGATGTACACTTCAGTTGTCTAGATAATGGTAAATTCAAAGATAATGAAGGTAACAAGGCTCCTTTTTGTAAACATTGTGACATCTCAATACAGGGCTCGGGCTATATTCAATGCAAAGATTCGGACACGTTAGGGAAAGATTCTGCATGCGTCAGTGTGGATGATGCAAAGTTTGTAAAAGTGAACGTCGCATCGGGAGATGATTTATCGTTTGTCTTCTGCTCGCAAATGTGTCTCAAAAGCTATTACTCTTTGAAATCACGTATGACATCTGGACCCGGCGAGGGCCTTTATAACGATGATAGTGGACAGTTTATTGACCCAGTACGTAGCGTTATACCTGTGTCGACAGGGGAAGCATCAAACTCTGGCTATCATGGCTCTGTCATCAGCACAATCGATGTTAGAGGGGAAATCGAAGCTGCTGCACCTGCGTCTGTGCTTGTCAAGAGAAAAGGCTTAATTGCCGAGGAACAAGTAAGTGCTGACCCAGAATATCTCTTCTAGACACTGCTCTTACTGAGTTGGTTTCAACAGTTAACAAATTCCAACCCTTTTTTGACTTCATGGTGAATATTGTGTGTTACTGCTTCACTAACCTTTCATCATTTCTAGCTGGACAGAAAGAAGCCCCGGTTAGTCATATGGAAGCGATGGAAGATACTTTTTGATTCCAAGACAATGAGAAATGATGTTTCAAAATTGACAGCTGCAGAAGTAAGTTAATTTTCATCTGCGGTACGTTTAAATCCTTAGTTTTTTATAATTGGTATCAGTAGCATAATTACATATATGCCTTTTTAGATCATGTTTGTTGAGTAATGATAAGACATGGTTTAAATTTCTTTACTTTTTAGCTTCTGGAAAAATATGGTGGTGCATTGAAAGCAGGAGCAGACGCAAAAGATGAGCGAGAGTGTATGTTGTGTGGTGATGTTGGTGACGGAGTCACAGAAGGAACTGCCAGGTAATTGTTTTTGTGTATAGTCATTGTGTATCCATCCACATCATTGTATCCTGTATGTTTGCTGTTTCAATCACTGTATCGTAAGATCATTGCAAACCGTTATACAGTTATTAAGAATCCAAGCTGTGGATTAGGTCCCAGTTTCCTAATTTTGCCTGCTTTTACTGCTAAAAGTTGCTAAACAGTTGCTTAAATACCATGTGTTAAAGAGCTACTTTTTAGAAACACACAAATGTAAGATGGGGCAGCATGAAATAGAACACCTAATAAGTCACAAGGAGCTCCTCTTTCTATTCATCTATGTAAATATCAATTAAACAAAAAGTAGGTCTCTAATCTTCGAAAACAGTCCCTTCCTACTGCTCCTTAAAATAATTATTTTCGAACAGTTTTTGAGATTGTGAGTAATCAGTACTATGGTTTCTCAATTTTTTATTTGTTCAAGAGCTCCGTTTCTTATAGACAGTTTTTTATAGCCGGTTACTTATATCCGGTTACTTATATCCGGTTTCTTGTATCCGGTTTCTTGTATCCGGTTTCTTGTATCCGGTTTCTTGTATCCGGTTTCTTGTATCCGGTTTCTTGTATCCGGTTTCTAATGATGTATGCAAGGAAAACCATTTGGTATGGTAACCTTTACTGTCTTGTCAGATAAGCCATTAGCCAATCAAATCAGGAGCACAAAATACATGCTTGAGGGCCTAAAAATTAATTTTGTTTATTGATATTTCAGGTTGATTAATTATGACGTCAACATATGGGTTCACTTGAATTGTGCGCTTTGGTCTTTGGAGGTCTACGAAACATTGAATGGCGCCTTGCACAACGTTCAGAAAGCTTACGAGCGAGGGGTTCAAACGGTAACTTGTTGACCATCTTGTATATCAATTAATGATGCTGATTGCATTTTCTATATGTAACCTCATTGTAACCTCATTAGTGTATGTATTTTTGGAAATCTTTCTTTTGTCTCTTTTCCTGAAGAGACTCATCAACCCAGTGTATCTATTACATATACTTATGCTTGCTGTGGAATTAAGCAGTATCAAACATGTGACCAGGTTATTTTTCTTGTCGCCGCTTCTGCTTTCGCTATTTGTATGCCGTGTTTTTTGTTTCCTTCCATTGTTCCCTTTTTCTCTCTTATTTTCGATATACGTATCATTTGACTTAATCTATTGCTTTTTCGCATTTCAACTGATGAGCTATTTAGGGCTTTTCCAATTTTAAAAGCTAAATAAACTGTTAGGGAACCATATATCTTAATGAGTTGTAGCTGCTAAAATTTTAACTTGATCACTTCCTTTGCAGTCCTGTGTTTATTGTTCCAAGAGAGGTGCAACTGTCACTTGTGCCAGGGTAATTGGCTCCCAAATGAGGCGGTGCGAGATGAATTATCATTTCAACTGTGCAATAAAAGCGAATTGCGTGTTTTTCAAGGATAAGGTCAGTCTTCTTAAAGCTTTCTACCCAGCTGCATTTGTCAAATATTCTCTTACAGCTTCCATACATTTCTGGAAATCTATCTATCCGACTTCCTGGTACAACGTACCGCCAATTTTGTTTTTCGGTTCCATTCTGGCGGAAATTTGAAATCAGCATT
The DNA here is from genome assembly GCF_057945365.1 of Rhopilema esculentum. Taxonomy (NCBI): domain Eukaryota; kingdom Metazoa; phylum Cnidaria; class Scyphozoa; order Rhizostomeae; family Rhizostomatidae; genus Rhopilema; species Rhopilema esculentum. Next base: position 493,391 of record NC_142830.1, read on the forward strand.
GAGAAAAAACGACTTGATTCGAATAAAGATACGACGTTATTTGACTGAAGAGTGATTTTATTGGATTCCTGCGAGTTTATGGACTAATTCTCCATCTAATTTTTATCTGTCTTGCATTGCGTAATCAGTATCTAGTTGCTGACATTTCAAGTTAAAAAAGATTGGAATGAATTAATTGCCATTGTTGTAGATAGTCCAAAAACAATAGTTTTATTCTGACTGCAGCTTCTTAACAATAACACACAACCACCAAAACCCCCATCCACACTGATATTTGGCTAAGTTTTATATTTATTTCTTTTCCTCCAGACTGTACTGTGCCCTCAACATAAAAATTATGGATCGGTGGACCAGCGATTGCCTTCATATGCTGTCTTGCGAAAGGTTTATGTCAACAGGGATATCACCAAACAGTTAGCAAGGTACATTCCTTTTTGCCTGAATTAAAAACAGAGGCTCTTCACGAATTCCGATTTCATCTGCTTATCACAAACCATTTTAAATAGTGATTGTTTTCTGAACTTGTGAATGAAAACATAAGAGTATAGGTGATTTTGTTGTTTATTTGGCATTTATTTGGTACACTTTACTGTTTTAATCTTTCACATTGTCTATTCTGTTTAAGGGTTTTGAAACTGAACAACGAAAAAGAGCAAAGTGCGTTTACAATTCGCATTGGAAGTCTCATATTTCATGAGCTTGGACAACTCCTTCCGCATCAGTTGCATAAGTTCCATTCCAAGGATGCCATTTATCCAGTAAGCCTGTCGTTATTCTCTTTAATAGGAACCAAAGACAGCGCCAAGGCCAATTTTTGGATAAATTTCTTGATTAGGCTCTTTAAAGTACCAGAACAAGTGCCTTTTCTGGTACACTAGAGGCAATTCTATTCTGTCTTGTAAAATTTGATAGGCGTTTTAGGTATCATGATCAATTTTTAGGTATCATGATCAACTGAAGAGTCGTTTTCTGTCTTGTACAGATTTGGTAGGCTTTTAAGCAGAGACCTTTTATGACATTTGCAGCTGGTGAACTGGAAGTACTGCTTTGAAGGCACTTCAGACTGGATTATACTCGTGCATCTGTTTTAAGACCAAGCGTTTTTGATTTTTTGTTTGATTTATTCCAGGTTGGTTTCAAAACTACGAGATTTTATTGGAGCACTGAGCAAATAGGAAAGCGTTGCTGGTATGTCAATTCAATAGAAGAAGTCGATGGCTCCCCTCATTTCGTAATCATTGTTAAAGATTCTGGCAAGAAGGTTGGAGAGTTCGCCGGCAGCACGCCTAAAGGTTTCTATTGCTTTAGCGATTTCATTAATTACCTTTCCTTTTTTAATGGAAATTTTGCTTAACGTTGGTATTACTTAAAATATCAACATCTTTAGTTATTGAGTGTATCCATCTCATGTTATCTTCGATTCATGTTGCAGAAGTTTGGAGTTGTGTCTTTGAACCGGTAAGAAAATTGCGCGAAGAAGCAAAAATGGTGAAGATCTTTCCAGAGTTTGTTACTGGCGAGGTAATAATTTGGTTAAAAATATTTTGTTTCGTTTATCAGTGTTGATTAATCGGGTACGTTAGCGAAAATAAGTTTCGTGGGTTTATCGAAGGACAATCTCTGCACCTATGTAAAAGATCAGATTTCTTTGCCAAGGTCATTTCCCGACGTTTGTATTCTGAGTATCCTCTATTTCCGCATTTCCGTGCTTTCCTTACGCTTTGCTCTACCAAAGGATTATTATTCTCAAATACCTTATTTCAGAGGCCTTGAGAGATTTAATCTTTCCTAGAAACTGCGATGTACTTCATGCAATCAAATCACTTATTGCTCATTACAGGAAATTGCAAGCCAGTTTTGTTTATTTTCTTCACAAAGAAGTTCTTTAAAGTGCCTGTGAAATGTGATTTCACACATAGCATAGTTTTTTTGAAAGAAATTGAAACTTCTACCTATTTTTGCAATATAAAAACGATTATTACCTCGAAAATTTGCACGGCAAGGTTTGTTTTGGGTGTTTTAAACCAATGAGTGCGAGTGACAAAGCGTCAGAATCAGTGACGTCAGAAGGTTTGCAGTTGTTTCCGTCTTCGCAGTAAACACAACATACCACTTAGTCAGGGCTGTTAGTCAAACAATTGTGCAAATTGTGCACAAAGGGATATATACTCCATCTGAAAATCGCCCCCTTGTTCTATTTTTAGACTGGGGTACATTGCCCACACCTTAATAGACGGTATTATCGTATTTCAGCCGTACTTTAGTACAACAGTATGAAACTTTGCAAAAAAGGACATTTTGATGCGCTAAAAAAATTGGATATGGACCCTGACTTAAAGTTGACCCCTTCAGCTATTTTAACTGTAGTTCCAGTAGCGAACTCCATTCTACTTAGTGTATTTAAACCCAGCTGCAAAACTTTGTGATGTTTGCAAACTTTGTGATGTCACAGACAACGCGCGCTTTGTCACAGTCGAAAACGTGAAATTGGGATATTCAACCTAAATTTTTAGACGGTTCCGCATGAAAAGAATCACCTCCACATTTATCACTTGAAATCTGCAAATTTTGCTTATAAAAAGTGTGTCTTTCTCAAAACTTGTCAAATTTGATTGCATAGGCACTTTAAGCTTGCGCAGAACAATTTTTTTTAAAAGATTCATGCAGATTCTAACGCACTCAAAATTTCCTGGCCACGCTGTTCCCGTGTTCCCATACTTCATAGGCATCTATCTTGTACATATTTTGTACCATTAAATCTTTGTTCCACCTCAATTCAAAACGAATGCTTTTTTAGGATTTGTTTGGTTTGTCGGATCCATCAATACAACGGATTATCGAATCAGTAAGTTGTCTTAGCTACCTTTGCATCACTCGCTGCCAGTCCTAAATATGCCCGTCAAATGGCAGCGATTTCGTCGCCTAAAACAATAATAGGGTTTGTTTGAGATTTGCTAATCGAGTTATTTGTTTACATAGTGACAGTTTTTCAATGCCAATTTATTCAAAGTGAGTGAAACTTTGAAAAAAGTGTTTCTTTGTCAATAAAAAGCTTAGCTGTATTTTTTTGTTAAAGTACCTATAGCTAGAACTGCTCATACATCAAAACGAGACGAAGCAGCCTTCAAACATCAACTTCTAGTTTGAAAACATCAAAAATTTGGAAAATTAAAATCATCCGTGGCGTATTGAACCTATTTTATTTCTAAATGTAACTTTGTCATCAGAATGAAAGTTAGGCTATTTTTAGCATGTTCCGCGGGCTATAATTATGAATACATTTTCAGCTGCCTGGTGTGGACACAATTCACGACTTTTCCTTTCGATTCGGAAGAACGCCAATGATAATGGCCGAACTGCCCTTGGCAGTCAACCCAACTGGCTGCATTAGGTCGGAATCAACACGCAATGTTCACCTAAACAGGTTTGCTACCGCATATTTTTAAGTATACATTTGATAATGCCGTTCATAAAGGAAAATTAAATGCTTATTCAGTCTCTGTTTGTGATTACACAAACTGCAACAAGTGTATTTATCTTTCGTGTGCAGAAAAAGAAAGCATGAAGTGCGAATGTCTTGATTTGACCAAGTTTTTTTAAGTTGACCTTTTCAATTTTTCAACTCTCAAAATTATGCAGCCTGCTTCTGTCCCTGTTTTCTTTAGTATTAAATGCTGCATTTCAAGAACTGTATAACTAGGTTCTTCATCAGAGTCTGGTTGTTGCAATCAAATATCTAAAATAATTTTGATTCTCCAAAGTGTGCAACGATTTCTTTCTTTTTTTAATAATAACAACAATTTTAATGCATTGATGGCCTTTGCTTGTCCTTAGGCCTGTTTCGCTGAGAACGGCATCCTCAACCCCGGCTGATAGAGTTGAACGCTGTGATTTGTTAATCGATGAAGGCAGTCAAGGAAGTCTTTTGAGGAACAGTTGGGCTATATCGAAAACAGCACAGTATCGCAGAATGAAAAGTGAATGGAAGAACTACGTTTTGCTGAGCAAGTCGAGAATTCAGGGTCTTGGTCTCTTTGCGATCCGCGATATTGAACCAGTATGTACAACTTTCTATCTTCCAACTTGCAATCTGTATTTTGCATTTCAAACTGGTATCTGATTTGTCTAACATCGAGCGAATCATAGCGATTTGACCAACAGAAAAAACCTCGTAAACATATTCATTTTTACTTGAATACTTATCCATTTGTTGCTGTCGATTAACTGCTTCCACTTTTAAAACTAAATCATGCATCAATGGAATATTTGATTCAAATGTATTTTCTCTAATTGTTGTTTCTTATTCGTTTGCAGAACACAATGATTATCGAGTATATTGGGTCAATTATTCGCAACGAAGTAGCAAACAAACGAGAGCGGATCTACGAGAACAGCGTAAGTAATTTTGTGTATGATTTTTGCTAGTACCCCTTCAACGTATATTGTTTTAGTTTCTCTCGTCTGTGGTAAGGAGAATGTTTGTTGGCTGGCGATATTGTTTGTTCGCGTTTGTAGATGTCAACCTGGCAAAGTGGGTTTTCAGTAGCTGCTTTTTCATCGTGTTGATATTGCACGAGTTACGTAATGACAATTGTTGTCCCCAACCTTACTGACTTATGTTGTTAATTAACTCGTTTTAGATGTAATTATATGGCAAATGTTAGCGACTGATTTTCTTAATTTCATCAAATTTCTTGTTTAAGTGTTATATTGCTGTACAACCCTTGGCAAATTTATTCCTACTGTTTTAATGTTGCATCGTCTGTTCAACGTATAATCAAATCCTTTACGCCGGCCGTTGACATCTTCTACTTGCAGTAATGTACCGAATTTTTCTTTTGCAGAACCGCGGTGTATACATGTTCCGAGTTGATTCAGATACCGTCATTGATGCAACCCTGACGGGGGGTCATGCCAGATACATAAACCATTCTTGCGATGTATGTACATTACAGCAAAATGCCTGCTGCAAATAATTTTGCTACAATCACGCCTTCCGTATTTGTTATTATCTGTTTTAATTTCATCTTCTTTTTGAAAATCCGTTTTCATCTTCTTTTGGTGGCAGTTATTGAGAAGAATTCTTGATAGAATATTGAGAAGAATGGTTTCCGAAATCACCATAAAGAAATTTATGCTCACATATTAATGTTATACTTTGCTGCTCAACTCACTTGCTTTACCTTTCTCTTTGTTTAAATGAAATGCCTGTGACTTTGTCAAACTCGCAGTTAGAAAGAAAGAGGAAAATGCACATTTGAGAAAGACATTTTGAGGCAATTTATGATTTTCTTGTTTTGTTTTCAAGAGAGTAATGTTGTTTGTGACTATGAACTTTGTTTTTCTTTGCTCAGCCTAACTGTGTTGCCGAGGTTGTCATTATTGAAAAAATGCCAAAAATAATTATCATTTCAAACCGAAAACTGGAGAAGGGAGAAGAGGTGAGTTACTGTGTTTAATATGAATTGAATTTTCTGATCCAAAGACTGTTTTCTCGTGTCGTTTTCGCTTGACCTTTTTTTATTATTGTTCTTAACTTTAATATTGATTAAAGGAATTAGTGTCTTAAAATGCATACATATGTGCATGTTAAACATGGGTTAGAACTGAATTTTAATGACTGAGAAGAGAATAAAACAGCAATTCGCTTATCAAGAGTGCAAAAGCCATTCAACTTATGTCCAGGCTATTTAACATTATTGATTGGTTGCTGTCAAGAAGAATAAAACCCATTTTCAATATTGTTTGATAAACCTAAACCTGTCAGTTGATTATCTTAAGCCTCGGAACATATGCTGTGATAACGCTCAACAAAATTGCTCATTTCCTCACTCTAAACCCCGCGTGCTCAAGATCCAAAGCATTTCTTCTCGAATACTGCGATAAGCCGCTGTTAAAGTTGAGCCCGCCCTCTTTAAAACCTTTTCTGTTACAAGAAAAAGTTTAGAAAGCATTATTTTCTTCAATGAGACATAATAATGGCACTAGCAGGTTTTCTTTTTATACCAAGGTCCTTTTCAAGTTGTTGAACTTTATGAATTCTCTACATTAGTATGATTGGAGTAATCCGATTAGCTCGCAGATTGCAGGATTTAGGATTAATGTTTAAGTTTATTTCACCCATTTGATCACTAAGTGGATCGTGATGTAGTAATTTTTTTCGTAAAGCTTCCTGCTGATAGTGATTGCGCCAATGATTTAATTACCGATTTGTTTTTTAGCTAACGTATGATTACAAATTTGAGTTCGAAGATGATCAGCATAAAATCGCCTGTCTTTGCGGAGCCGCAAACTGCCGAAAATGGATGAACTAGAGCTTGCAACTGACGCTTGGCTCTTGCTAAACTGCATGCTCATTATGCCTGTTGTTATAGTTGTGTTTGGCGATGTATGTTGCAACCCGAAGGTTGTATCGTAACAAGACCTGATTTTTAGCTTTTTTACATTTTAATTGTGTTTTATTTCTCAAAAACATTTGAATATTAGACTTCAATCTTATTTTACCCAGGGCTATTTCACTCCTCACGGGCAATTGTTGCTTATGAAGATTTTAGAACTAATATAATGATTGATAAGTCCTAATTGATAAGTCATAATTAATAAGTCCTAATTGATAAGTCATAATTAATAAGTCATAATTAATAAGTCAAAATTGACAAGCTGGATAATATTTTCACCAGGTTTTGAGAAGGATTGTTTCTTGATCTCAAAAATCAAATTTTGATTAATTCACAACTTAAAGTAATGTTAGATCCAGTGTGTTAAATCTTCAAAGATATGATCTGGGGTTATTTTGAAAAAGCGATTTCTGCCCAAATCAGAAGAGAAATCTAAGTATGTAGTTTCTAAACGGTGGTTGTTATAAGCGGCCTTAGTGTTTTTATGTATACGCCTAACTTGTAAATATAGCCTCGTGTGGGAACAGCGAATCTGTTTGATTCTGTTGCCACGTTTTGACACCGCCTCCGTAAAGTCTTATATTTTGATCAAGATCGGTTGTTGTCCTGTAAAAATATTGGATGTAAAAGTTATCCTAGGCAATTGTTTTGTCGTAATTGTAGATTTTCATGCCTTGTATGCTCCAATCAACTTGCTAATCACGCGATAAAGAGGTATATAATATGTATCTTCAGTTTAATTAATTATGTAAGTGATTTACAGTTTTATTAAGAAAATAGATCTCGAATTTGTGTCGTATTTCATAAATTAGATTGTATTTTAGAAATGGCAGGGTATTTAACGGTTCTCTTTAATACCAGTCTTGTTTGTTTTATCATTCGAATCCTCTGGTGTTTAGCTCACCGAGCGTCGAACAATCATAAATGGTAACAAGTGAATTGTTTCTCTGTTTTGTACGCTTAGTTAGTTTCATGCCTGACCTAGCTTATGGCAAGGATGAATATGGAAAAGTACAATCACTCAAATCCTGCTGGGATCGGTGGATCCAACCCTAACTGCATGCATTCAGAATATTTTATTCAGTAATGAAAATATTCTAATATTTCTAAAAATATCTGAAAACGTTAAAGTTCATTTGCCAATATGACTGCATTACGCAAGGTTGCCTTGAATGAATGATCGTTGTATTCAATCAAGTAAAATATGAGATTTTCGATTGGGTTCTGTTTGTTAACGCAATACACAGGACAAAAGTTACCAAAACAAAGCTTAAAGGCATCCTGAACCTTCTTGGGATTAACGAGTAAAAATTGTTTGCCTTTTATTTGGACCAAATTCTGCTGCTTCTTAAACAGTGGGAAGTTTGTTAAGGTTACGGTAAACGTTTGCTGGATGAAAACATCATTTTTTCGATTTTTTCACATTCAAGTAGCCGAACTTTCAAGGCACACAATGACACCAAATTTGAAACAAACAGAAATTTTGAAAGTGGAAAAAATCCCATGTAAACGAAGGTTTCCATAATTTCTTTATCAAAACTTTTAGTTGAGGCCTGAAAATCTCTTGACCTTTTAAGCCGATTATCGTTGCTTTGCGGTTGTAGTCGCATGTCTCATTTACAATATCGCATGGCACATCCATATATCCAATGTACGGCCGTGTTTATTTAAACAGGCTTATTGATCTCAAATCTTCAAGTGACTTGACCCGGATTACACTGTGGTTTACGAGTGTATCTTGCAAGTGCGATCAGCAAAATCCCGTTTTCTCCGGACTCGAAATTCCTCTACATGCAGGTACGAAAAAGCTATTATGTACCCAAGGAACCACTCGAATGGCTCGAAAATTTGCACACGGCCAGGGCAGACGCTGGGCAAACAAAGCGTGTCTCAAAATTTTTTTATTTTCTCTGGTCCGTCTTTTATACCCAAATACAGCTGCGGGAGGGTGGAACAATTATTTGCCAATTTTTGACAGGGTATAGTTTCAAGAAGAGGAGGAATTTAAAAAATCTGAGACACACTTTGGTAGCTTAGGACCTGCACTTCCTGCTGGTCTAAGTCAGATTTTGTTAACTCAAACGCAAGGGTACATAATAGCTTTCGAAGGTGGTACACTTTTTGACCAGTAAATTCGCATGGAAAATAACATTGAACATTATTTGCCAATACTTTTTATCTGGCTAGATACGCCATAATCTTGTGCATCGAATGATATATAGTTTATCCAGATTCCTTGAGCCGTTTGGCCTTTAGGAAGAAAAAACCAATTTTCGTGTTCAAAACGTTTACCGTAACCTTAAATGGCAGAAAAGAAGACAGGTCGTTTTGCAGTGCATGGTATTCGGATGGGAAGTATTATACAGACTGACTAGTTTACTCTTGAGAGACGATAAAATGGAACCAGGCGTTATTGAAGATATCAACATGAACATGTTACATATTAACATGAAGGATCAAATGTGCCTCTAAAATGTGGCAGTTGGAATACATTCAAATATGTTTTTGATACTGGCAAATGAAGGCATGTGCCAAGCGAATTCGGCTTCACAAGAGGAAAATCGAACAAAATCGTGCCATGAAGCTTGTAATTGTTCTTGCGTAGTCGCAACGAGTTTTTTGGAAGAGGCCATCGGGCCGGGGAACCCTGTCCCATGAAAACATTGCCAAAAGCATACCCCGTCCTAAATCTTGTGATGTTTACCACTAATAATTGTAACTGAAACATGCTCATTCTAAGAAAACCCAAAAAACTGAGGCTACGTTCACACTACTTCGTTTTCGTTTCGCTCCGTTTTCGTTGATGAAAACGCTGTCCGTTCACACTTATTGAGTACGGTAAGTAAAAACGCTGTCCGTTCACTACTCCAACAAAAACGCTGTTGGAGGCCTCATTTTTTGAAAGATGCGTTCACGAATCCTCAACAAATTAGTGTCATTATAAGTGAAATTAAAAAAAAGCAAATCGTGAAAAATTTTATTGTAACAGCTACCAATCCATTGTGAAATCTCAATTTCAAGCTTTTTGAGATTTGGTGTGCTAGAAGGCACGTATTTTGTTGCCGTTACCCTGTCCCAGAATTTTGATGAGGTCAAGTATGAATACTCCTTGGGGTCCAGTGGTAAACGGAGGTAATTAATTGAGACTTAAAAACTCCTTGTAAACTACAAAAATTCTATCCTGGATCATCTCGACCGTGATAAGGGTAATTAAAGGTATGCAAGCATCAGCATACAGAGAGATTTGATAGTTTATGCTACAGCCATTGCAATTGAAATTTGAAAGTAACGATGAATGATAAGACGTTCCGATTTTTTCTTTTCTGACATTGCGAGTGGGATTCATGCATCCACACAACTGTACATTGTCTACTTGTTTTTATTCATACTCAGTGCTGAACTTTAAATCACGTTATATGACATAATATTTCATATCCTGCATGCCACTTTATCTGCATATCCTGTCTATCATAGACATGCAGGGGCGGATCTAGAAATTATTCTGAGGGGTTCTAAAACGTAAGGCTTGGTAACCCAGGGTGTTGCTATGCACAAACTCTGTACCCCTGCTAATAAGCCATAATGAAATGAAAGTCTTCCATAAACTAAAAAGCCTGGATGCCTTGGTTTATATAGTAATTTTTGGTTTCAGCTTTTATGCCAATTGATCGCAATTTGCAGCTCGCCCCTCTTATAGTTTCTATACTTAGGGTACAAAAGTATAGAAACTGTAGTCAAATATGATATGATGGCCCGCAGTGGCAAAAGGCCCGAGCCCACAAATTTTCAAAGCAAAATTTAATTTTTGACTCTTTGCAGCCATTTATTAGAACTTGATCAGCTTGACCAAAAAAATAACGTGGCTGGTGGAATGAAGCCCTTGAAGTGCAGTGCAAAAGTTGAACACAGGGATTCAAACACAGCATGCATCGACATATGACGCCGAACCAAACAAAGAAGGCCCTGAATGTTTCGCTATGGGCCTGGCGTTTTGAGTATTTTTATGTATTTGAAATTCTTAGAGAAAAAAGGGCGCTAATGCAGTTTCGCACCTCTTGGACATTGATCCTTACCCAAACCCTATCCTTATGCATGGAACCACACGCTGAGAGGTGCGAAACTGCAATAGCCCCGAAAAAAGTATTCGCAGGAATATAAGTAGGTATAAAAAGGAAACCCCTTTTGGTCAATAATAGTAAGGGCAAGTTTTTGAGATGTTTTTTATGTAGTTCTTGAAATATTAAAAAAAGAATAACAAGGGCTCGGGGCTCGGGCAAGCTTTATCCTCTGAATATAAATCATACCTCATGGTCTATGAATAAGACGTGAAACACGGAGTTGAAACTTGAAACCGTTCTGTTATATAAACCACAGCGTTTACAAGTTCTGCCGTTCCAGCATCGAGCATCAGGTAAAGATCGTCAAAAGATCCACGAAAACATATTGCAAATTTGCGCCTAAGCATTCGTCGCGTGCTGTATCATAATTCAACTCCCCCTGGTCAACCTCAACTACCCCTGGTCAACCTCAACTCCCCCTGGTCATAAAACCACTTATACATTTGACTGTAGATTGAAGCGAAGAAACTCCCCCTGGTTTGTCGGTATTCTTTGATGTTTTGGATTTTTGAAATCCATGGGTTCTCGCGCCAAAGTTTAGAACCCCTCGACCTGGCACCGTGATTGGCTAGATTCACTTCCACGGGTGCAGAAACTCGTATAATTTACAGGCCACGGGTTCCTTAAGTGGCTGGATATAAGAGGAGACAATGCTTTCCGAGTCTGTAGAATGCTATACAGGACAACCAGGGGGAGTTTCATAACACTTCAATGCATGGACTGAAATAACAATGTTGAACAGTTGTGAGACGGGGCATTGAAGCGGAAATAACAATTTCAGGAGATGTGCATACTTCCCGGTATTATTTAAATGGTTTAAATAATAATAAACAAAATTGCGGTAGAATAAGCTTTAATCCTCAAAAAGTTTGTTCTCAAATCTGAGGGGTGCTCGAGCCCCCTTCGCACCCCACTGGATCCGCCCCTGACATGGATGAATGATAGTGTGACAGAAAGTTTCCTGATTCCTTGTACCATATCATTCCGGATTCTTTATCCGGATTCCGTATTCCCGATTCCGTGTTTTAAAGGTAGCCATTTTGTGTTCTCTACATAGATATCTTATCTCTTTCAGTGGTGGCGCCAGAAGGGGGTGGGCCATAGCCCCCCGTCGGAGTTGCTTAGCCCACCCGTCAAAAGATATACAAAGAAAATCTATAATTTTGTCTGAGCAAGATTTTGCTACCGTTTGTATAGTTTTTAAGAACAAAAAGGAGTAACGGTTACGATTACGGAAATCCCACTGAGTATAAATGTACAAACAGGTAACTCCCAAGTAATTTACACACCATATCGGGAAACTCAACTCAACCCTCTTTCGGCATACCAAACGGCAATCGGACTATCAATATAAGTAAAATTCTTAAAGACCACTGGAACATAATTTTAAAAGATAAGAAACTAAAACAAGTATGGAAACAGCCCCCTATACTAGCATTAAAAAAGACATATAAACATTGGAGATCTAATAACCCACGCTTTGGGAAACATTATTGATTTAGCGTACATCGGAACAACGATCAATGCAATCACTAATATATCCATCCATCGATGAACGTGTCATTTCCAACTTGCGTCGCATCTTATTTTGCGTGCAGAGAACACGGAGCCAGAGATAAGACTATCAGGCGTATATTATACCGTGATTATTCGCGACTATCCTTGACGAAATGACAAACTAAAATTTACATGCATTTATACACCTCGTTCAGCAAAACAAAAGTCTGCACGCAGGCTAGATCAATAGCTGAGAAGAAAGATGGGATTAGCATGTTGTAGTAAGTGACGTACTTTGATTGTTGCGGAGCTGTGACTGGAATGAATGAATATAATAGGCCTAGCATAAAAATCAAAATATTGTTACAGTGACAGCCCCCCCCCCTTCCCCCTCTTTCAAGAGTTCTGAATCTTTTCTCAACTCAGCAGACTCGGCATTTTTGGTGTTTACTGGGCAGATAAGGTGGTGGTGTCGCGAAACCTCTTTGTTAGCAGGCTCTCGACGTTAGATTTCACCGTCAAAAAACAACTGTGATAATAATTAACATGAAAAACTGTATTAACATGAAAAAAATTAAACTTGGATATACGATTAAAACTAGTTAAGAACCTTGTAGGTCTCATGCAAAGGACAACGACTAAGCATAGGTTGAATTCGAAGTGATTCGACTTACTTCAAGGATTTGTCTGACATAGAATAGGGCACAAAGTGGACGTCACCTAACGAGGCCATAAAAATTCCGAAACTAAGGGATTATAGAAATAAACGGTAGGAAGAAGTATACAAATTTAACTAAATTGATTACAGGTAAACAACTTAATATAACGTAAACAACATAATTAAAACTGAATAAGCCGTAATTAAATTATTTGAGTAATCAAAAGTCTTTAGCTTGTTCGCAGTAAAAAGTCATAAAAGTACCGTTCTTTGTAACAGTGGTATAGATAAAGAAATCAATGATCGTCAATGATTTATTTGATTGTTTTCATTTTCATTTCGATTTGATCCTCTTCACTCCTTAGCAGGTTAATATTTCAACTGTTAAATCTCAAACCTAAGCCAGTAAGAGCCAAACTCCACATTACAATATTTCAGGGCTGGGTGCGCGAATAATGAGAATAGCGTTTCGCCTGTGGATATTAATTCTAAGAGTAAGGTTGTATTGTAAAGGTAGAAAATTCGAAAATTTCCTCACCTTCTGCGGCAACCATGGTGCCGCCTCAGGCAGTAACATTCGTGTACTTGTTTATTGCGGCACGGGCATCTGCAAACATCATCAAAGACTTCACCTACCTAAGCAAAATTGATCCCTTTTCTGTTTAATGATTAAATGACGTCTTTTTTTACCCAGAAAAGTTTAGAGCGTTGAGAATATTGAAATAACACGAAAAAAGATCTACTTTAAACTCTCTTAATATGTTTTTTTTTCTGTTAGAAACATTGTGTTAAAAAGCGAGTCCTCCACCAAAAATAATAATCCCGCTCTAAAGAGCTGTTATTTCTTATTTTTATTATTCATGTCCTGTCATAATTTTTGCGTCTGGGATTCTATGTTTTCACTCCGATTGCCTAGCATCCCTGTCGGAAGGTCAAGCCCTCCGTCGAAGAATTTCTAGCGCCACCACTGCATATACGTGGAAAAGCTACGTGGAGAAGCTACGTGGAGAAGCTACGTGAAGAAGCTACATGAAGAAGCTACGTGGAGAAGCTACGTGGAGAAGCTACGTGGATAAGATAAGTTGAGAAGCTACGTGGAAAAGCTACGTGAAGAAGCTACGTGGAGAAGCTACGCGGAGAAGCTACGTGGAGAAGTCACGTGAAGAAGCTTGTTGATAGTGAAAAGGGGCTACGCATTTAATAGTTATTACCGAGAAGCTACGTGGAGGTTATTACAAGCCCTGGGGCAAGACATCGGAAAAGACTTTCCTGCGAGCAAAGGGAGCAGAAAACTTTTGCGACCACGCCCTTTTGTTTAGCTGAAAAGACATTTTTTAAATGCTTTACTCTTCTTGGGCATAATTCTATTATGCTTGAATAATTCCATTCTTAAAAATTGAATTCATTACTTTAAAAGGCCCCATAGAACCTAAAAGCCCTAGGGAAATTTTCCCCTTTGCCCCTGCCCCCTCTTTGTGGCCCTGGCTATTTGATGCCTCTCAGATTCCTAATAAACCACGGTGCTGGGTGACAGTTTTTGATAGAACCTTTACTTAAAAGGACATTTGATAAAGACAAGAGCCTCCAAATTTGTTTTTTTTTAATTGACTCGAGTTGGTCAAGTTGACGCAGATTTTTTCAAATTTTGTTTGTAAATGGTGCCTGGACACTCACCTTAAGTACAATATTTAGCAGTTTTACTGCTTACACCCTTATGATTTACGAACAAGTTAAGAACAATCAAGACTCATAGTTCTAATGTTTTTAATGGTTTTACTCAAAGTCAAAAAGCTAGCCTGAACTTCAATTTAATGGTTCTTATAAAAATGGTTTTGAAGTATGCAATTACACGGACGATACAATGTTATATGTTGTAGATAAGAACCTTAGGAAAGTGCTCTCAAAATTAGAGGATGACACGCTTTTACTGTCAGAATGGTTCTCTGACAATTTCATGAAACTAAACAAAGAAAAGAGTCATCTTTTGATTTTTGGAGCAAAAAATTTTGGAATGACACTAAATATTGGTGCCTTGCAAATAGCAGAATCTAAATCTGAAAAATTACTTGGTGTAACATCAGATTCCAAGCTAGATTTTAATGCTCATATTGATCTTTACTCTATCAATCTCTATCAACTCTTTGCCTTAGCAAGGGTATCCAATTACATGGATACGGAGAAGGTCAAACTGATAATGAGGTCTTTGAGTGTCATTCCAGCTATTGTCTGTTAATTTGGATGGTTCTGCATCCGCAAACAATCGAATTAATAAATTTCACGAAAGAGCTGAGTTGCGAATTGTATACAGAGACACTGAATTCTCTTTTGATAAACTTCGTTCAATATCAGTTCACCAAAGAAATTCGCAGTTGCTTATGATAGAGATATATAGAAAAACTAAAAATAGTTTGAATCCATCTTTCATGGAAGATATTTTTGTCGAAAGATAGAACATATCATACGAAACTGCTCATGGTATAGAAAACATACGATATGTTTGACGTTGGCAGCACATTACCAAATGAAACCAAAAAGCCTCGCACCCTAGAAGTCTTCAAGGGTCGCATCAAAAATGGACTACAGACAAATGCAACTGCAAGCTTTGCATAACTTTTATAACAAACCTTGGTTATATTTAGTTGGCAATATCTAGTTAGCATTGAATTATTTGTATGCATAAATTATTTGAATTATTTATTTATAAAATATAATAAATATTTTTAGATTTTAGAATTAGTGTTAATAGGCTCGTTCTGTATATAGTTGGCTTTAATTAGCACTGCTGCTATTATAATCGCCAACTCAAAATAAATTGTATTATTGTCATTTTTAGTAACAGTTGTTTTTCCTCTTTTGATGCAAACTTTTGCTTAAAATAAATTGGCTGGTTGTTTCAACCAATAATCTATCATACTAATGGGAGATTGCTGCCATTATTGGCTGTGAGAGTTGAGGATCGAGCTTTGAAAGGCACGCAACTGATCTCGGCTTGCCGTATGTTATAAAAGTTAAAATCACCTGAAATCATCTGAAACGACCTGAAATCACCTAAAATCAACTGGAATCATCTGCAATCACCTGCAAATCACCTGAAACCACATGCAAATCACCTGAAACCACCTGTAAATCTCCTGACAGTTAGCCGGAATTCCTGATTTCCCCTATCACACCTTAGTTGTGCAGCAGTTATTCCAATTGTTTCCTTGCAATGAATAGTGAATAATGTTTTTGTTATAACACATGTTCAAACTTTTCCATATGACACAAACTTGTCATACGGAAAGGAAACCGAAAATCGAAAATTTGGACTGAGACAAAAATACATTTAAATATATTCGTTGCTTTGAAGATTCTTGGAACAGTTTCCATCACTACCTGCGAATGTGAACGATCCATATCTGTTCTACGACGGTGGAAAACATATTTAGGGAGCACCATGACCCAAGAAAGAATGAATGGATTGGCTCTCCTTTATATTCACAGAGATGTTAAAATAAATCGTGTTAATCTGAAAAATAAATTCGCTAGAAAGCATCCAAGACGCATGGAAATGCTTGACATTTTAGATATAGAATGATGACAAATTAAACTAGCCTTTTGAATTTCCATTATAAATACACCTTTGCATAATATTTATATTTTATCACAAGCATGTACATAGAGACTAAAATTTAAGAGGAAACCGGTCAAAAATTTAGCTAGATCCGCGCCTGATGTGAGTGACACTTCAATTATCAATTATTGTAACCCCCACCCCCTTGTTACATTAGTTCAACCTCGCTTTAAGCTAGGACACCCTATTTTCTAACTTCCAAGAAGAAGAGATCCAACTTTTGCAAAAATACCTCTCAGTTCTCACAACCTCGGGATTGAAAGCAGTGGATTCGGAATAAATCCGAATCCTAGGACTGATATTTGGTTACTGTATCATTCATTGAAAGGGAAGGGGTTAATAGGTACCAAGTAACCAATGGTATTTAGAGCAGTTTCGCTATTTGAGTGATCCCTGTAATGGCTTCTCGTTTTGATGAAGATTATTTTGACTCATTTTAACCAAAAGAAGGTCGGTATTCAAAATATGATCATTCTAAGGAACTTGCATACTTTCATTTTTGGTAAAACTCGAAAATCACCCTAGTGGGAAATAATCAAAGTATTTGAATGGAACAAAGGCGCGCGATAGAGAGGAATTATCACACCAGTGGAATTATCAGTCCTTTATGCGAGACAATAGATTTAATCCCATTCATGAAAACAATGTAGGTGATTTACAGGTGATTTCAGGTGATTTCAGGTGATTTGCAGGGGCTTTCAGGTGATTTGCAGGTGATTTCTGATGATTTCTGATGATTTCAGGTGATTTCTGGTGATTTCAGGTCGTTTCAGGTGATTTCAGGTGATTTTAACTTTTATAACATACGCTCAGCTTGCTTCATTTGCAGTTGTTCAGTAAGGCAAGTCACGTGACCAGCTACTGAGAAATAAAGAGCCAGGGCGGCTCGGCGAGCGCATGCCCAAATGTATGTTGATGTATCTCGGCGCAATTCGTTGAGATTTAGATTAGAACAAGTGCATTGTGTGAATTGTAGAAAAGCGAATGAAAAATTATAAACTGGAGAGAAGGGCACTCAAATAGAGATAATGCAGGGGTCTATAGGGTTCTATGGGGTACTCATCTCGCCTTGATATGATGACAGGATAGATTATATAAGAGGACGCTTTCTATAATACAGTTATTAGTTCTTAAGTAAAAAACACGTCCTGGGGGCACTATAGGCAGAGTCGATTCCATCAATAATTTATTGCAGGGACTTATAGCATAATTTCGGACATCAGAACTTTTTAACAGCAAGGTTGAAACCGAGTTGAATGTATATATCAGGGCCTACGCCACGAATTTGGGGGGCCAAGGCTAGCAAATATAGAGGGCCAAGGCCCTTTCCTCTTTTGCTACAGTCTTAAAACTACTTGATTCGCAAAAAGGGGGACCATGGCCCCTCCGGCTCCCCTACGGTGACATGGGCCCTGTATATTTCATCTATTTGATAACATATGTAACACGATCACTGTGAAAAAGTATCATATTTTCACGAATATAAACTTCCTTTTGAAATTTGGATTGAATTGGTAGAAATTCCTCTATAAAAACACATTTTTAACAAACTGTACAATATATTTACTGGTTCCGCGGTACAGATCCCAACTTTCAAGGGGATAACTTCATTTCAAATAACATAACATTGCATCAATCAAAATCACTACTACACTTCAACAATTCACAACCAAAACTGAACCAATTGTTTAAATTTAAGTAAATACAATACACGCTAAATTTCCCACAGCATAATACAAAAGAACTGTGAACGCATTATTGAAATTATCCTCTAGTTAGTTATAAAACAGATATGCGCAGTAACATAAACATACACAGTAACAGCAAACTTACACAACACAAACAACTCTCGTCAAGAAGCTGCAGCTTTCGGGGTTTATTCCCTGGTCTCCCACAGGGGTGTTGCCTGCTCACCACACCCAACACCGCATACCCACTTCAACGGCTCACGCTACGCCTTTGGGTACCTGGCAGATTAGAATTATCTGGCATACAGGCATCATCAAACAGTTTAGAGAACCTTGACAACACCTGCGGGTAGTTAGTTACGGTCATTTCCCTGTCTATATAATGCTTATTCAATGAGACTTCAGCACTAAGCAACCATTGAAGCCTACAACCGCATGGAGCACATAAACAGGATTATACGCTTGAAGTAAGGACAATGTTATGCTGGCTCAGGGTAATGTTGAATTGATCTAAAGCAACATGTTGAATATGTCACCGCCGCGATGAACCATTTCGCTCCATTTGGATCTGATACAATCGATGTAGCCCCGGGATCTTGATTTAGCTGGTACGTAATCTACACTCAATTCGTAAAAGAGCAAGCTAATTTAAATTCAGGCTTGTTGTTTTTAATTTTTCCAAATCTATGAGGTTGAATGGTTTTTAACTTATCTTAGATCATTGTAAGTTAAAGAAATTCAGACAATGATAAATACTTTCTTGCTGAAAATCATCGAACGAGCCAAGTTCAGTTATAGCTTTTTCAATACAATTAGCAAAATGAATTCCCTGTCATGAAAGATATATAGTAAATACAGTCTTCAGAGAACATTTGCGTTCATTTCAGCTGCGTATTTAAATAGAAACCTGCAAGTAACTAAAATCGTTTCTTGTGATAGAATTATCAAAAGCTCGAATTAAGTTTTCCTGCATGAAATTGAGCTTTCGTTTTAATACAAAATTTGCAACTTTTAGCTTATACTGTTCTTTAATAGCTGATTGTTCTATTTGATATTACTCAAAACACGTGCATTTCAAGTATTCTCTTTGTGGCTGTAGCCAACTGCTATCTTTAGATCTTTTTCAGATTGTGGCAGTTCAATTTCCAAAGCAGTTGAGATCGAATCAAATTTAGCTATCTTAAAAACAGATATCTGATTTCGTTGTTGGCAGACAAAATTGTTTAAACTCGAATAATCCGGGTGAACTTGATGATATTTGGGCGGGAAAACTGCCTACTGCAGCTGGTTGTCATGTTGGACCAATACATGCGCATATATAACGGGGGTTGCTTCATTTGACTCCTGATTCAGTTCTTAATCGCGCGAAGAGTTTGCTTGTTTCTAACCATCGTCAGAGAACTATACCGTTAGATTTTGGCCACATCCAAGAAGTGTTAACTGAAAAATTTTTAAACATAGCGAGCCATTTTGGTATACGTATATTTTTAGCGGTACGAGCCACAAAGAAACTGCTAAAAGTTATGGAAGACATAGATTTGTCGAACGAGGCTGAAGAATCGCCAGAAACGACCGATGTTTGAATCGTCATATTTCAGTCCTGTGGAACATGGTATCATTATTGCAATTTACATGTTGATAATAGCAGTATGTCTGCTTGGGAGCTGCCTCGTATGGGTCGTCGTATTAAACAAGCCACAACTACGCAGTCCAATGAACTACCTCTTGCTCAACATGAGTATGTCAGATATCGTGTCATCCCTTTCACTCTACCCTTACCTGTTCATCGTCGATCCAACAAAACTTACAAGTTCAAACGTTATTCTCTCAAAGTTGTGCATGTTGACGGAAGGTCTGACTCCATTTTTTGTTGCCTCCGCGACGTCGCTGCTCACACTTTGCGCAATTGGCTTCAACCGGTACATGGCAGTAAAGTATCCAATAGACCAAAGTTTGCGTATGGGGAGGAAATCTGTCTTGATATTCAGTGGGCTTGCATGGATTTTTGGGCTTGTTTGCATGATTCCTGGAATGATATCCTTCAAATGGGATGATAAATTCAAGACTTGTGCCCGAAACTGGGGCTTGATCAAAAGCACGCCGTACCGATTATCAATCATGCTTTTGGGTCTAGTTCTTCCCATGTCTTTCCTTCTGCTTAGTTATTTTGGAATATTTTTGAAAGCAAGAGAAATTATTCCTTTCAATGGACCTATGGCAAATACATTCTGGCGCACAAGAATGCAGCTTCGAAAGGCAGAGAAAATGCTCGGCGTTCTTATTCTAGTCTACATAATCTGCTGGTTCCCATTCATAACATACTGGCTTCTGGCCACAGTGTCAAACTTCTTTCCAGAGACTTTGCAGGGTGTGCAAAACAGTCTACGTTGGCTCCGCATTACTGTTCTTTTTTGCTCCCTAAATGGAGCATTGAATCCATTTGTGTATACTCTTGGCAGCAGTGACTTAAAGAAAGACATGAAGATCTTTGCCCGTTCAGCGATTCAGAGGGTTACTTGCAGGACAGGAGCGCGTGTTCACCCAGCTACAGAGGATAGAATTCAATAGGGAAGCATTTGGTAAGCTTTGTGAATATTCTACTTCTTAAAGTTACTAAAATATGTAAGCATGTACACTTTTTATAAGAAGAAAACTTTTAGAACAAGAGCCTCAAAATTGGTCAAAAATTAAGAAAAAAATTCAAACAAGCCGAGCCTAAGATTCTATAAAATGTAAAAATGTCAGATCATTGTTATCAAGGATATCTTGTTTATGAAATAGAATAACTTTTGCTAACGTCACAATACCTGAAAGATACCCATCCAACGTTTTTATGCAATAAGATATTACCTCGTGTTTACCTTTTTTTTAATTTACACCCAAATAATCCAGCTACAGAACTTCGAAAAAATTAAAAGCAGCTAGTCTGCACCGCAATGTGTCGGTGCTTATATTAGAAAAGAGTGTATTCGCAGACGAAATATGGTGCAGCATTTTTTAATAAAACTTTTGTAATTATTCAAAAGATGCACGTCTTGAAACACTGTTCATTCTTAAAAGAGATGCCTCTTGATGACACACGGGAAGAGTTGAAATCAGTAATAGCTCTTCTGAAATTGGAGCAAAATTTCAATTTGATTTGTTTTCCTATAGCTTAGAGGAGGAAAGGGGGAGAGTGAGAATGGTGTGAAAACTCAAAAATATTCTAACAGCATAACCTATAAGTCGTTTCTTTTATTAGGGATGAATGTCTAAATCCATGAATAACTTTGACCAACATGAGAATAGGATCGAAGAAAATCTTAACTTAGATTTACTGGATTAAACTAATAATGCTTTTTGAAACAGATGTCAAAATAGATAGAGATATTTTATTTGAGCATTAACAGTATAAACACCTGCTTTAATTCCATTAGAAAAATCAAAAGTTATAATACTTTTTAAATTGTAAAATACCCATTTGCAGGGGGTGCATTCTTTCAAGTTCTGAAAAAGGTTTGCGTTAAGATAGAGTAAATCTGTCGGGGAAGGGGGGAAGGGAGATAAGGTCACTCCTGGCATCTTATTTGATTAAATTAGGCTAGATGGTATCAAGGCTATTTATTCTCTTAGTTTTATCCTATCTTACTCAAATCACACATTAAAACTGTGCTTCTCCAGTCTCTCCACACTGTACTGCATTTAGCAACTAATCTAAATCCGCGTTTGTGTATGTGACAGCTTATAAAAGGATTTTGAGCTTATTCCTTTGCTTCTTTTCAATGTGTGATTAAAACTGTAAATTAAGACTACGATGTATATATTTCTGGACTTCTTATATATATTTCAAAATTTGGAATTAGACAGATTCAATTGCAAATTGTAATTTTTTCATTGCCCCTCTCCCCCCCCCCCTTGAAAACAGCCTTATCTGAAGGGGTAACAGTGCTTTGATAATGCGAAAATAAGATGAAATGAAATTTACAGTAGAATCCCGTCATAACGTACTCGGTTATTACGTGGTTTCGGATATAACGTACTGGTGTGCTTGGTCCCGGCAAAAGGTGTGCTTGGTTTCAGTCAATTTTTACTTACCCTCGTTACAACGTACTTCGGATATAACGTACTTAATACATTGGTCCCTTAAAGTACGTTATAACCGGATTATACTGTATTATATTTTTTGGCTCGTTTACACTTGACGCTTTTATCTAAGTTTAATGACTTGACCGGCATCTATTTTTGTATAGTTGTTCTTCATCTGCTGGACTTTCATTTTGATTGTTGAAATATCAGTAAGCAACATCCAATTTCACAGACCTAGTGCGAATTGAAGATAGCAGCTTACAGCTATTCAGACGCGCAATAAAAACATTCATAAGGTGCAAACCAGGAACAATTGCTGCTGCTACATGGAAACAAAACTATTGAAAAACTTTATTGTTTCTATTCCAAAATCAATTATATACAAATCTATAAACATTGTGCATAGAATCCAAGGCAAATATAGTTTTTGGAAACATTTAGAAGTATCACTTCAAATTGACATAATTAGATGAACTTCTTCCTCGAGTCCTGTTCGCACAGAAGCTTAACTCTCATGACTCTCTTGTTTGTGCGAAACTTCGAGGCTTCGATCATGTTCATGGCTCTTTGGAAACATTCATTTGCTTCAACGTACTTTCCAGCCTAAAAAAGCAAATATTTTGGTGAATGAGAGTGGACTGGCAGTAGGGCATGGTAACTAGCCTTGAAATATCGCAACTTTGATTAAAGCTGAACGGTAGATTACCACGTATCATTTTCCGCTTGCTACTCCTCAAGATGAATTCTATTGTTGTCAGAATCTTAACAAGTGAGTTAAAACACTTCAATAGTCATTTCTGACATCCGGTAGAATAGAGTTAAAGTTAGTAGGTACTGGGTGTGCCAATTTCGGAGTGCCTTTATTCGAATTTAAACATTTTACAGTAGATTATGGTAACTTGATCAATGCCACGCCATTTTTAAATACACATGAAATGTCATGATGAATTATGTTGTTGTTTTATTGACACAATGATTTGCAGAAAAAGAAAAAAAGTTAAAGAAATCTGCATACGTAAATGAGAGCCATTTTTATGGATAGTTGGTGCAAAAATTTTTACTTACAAATATTCGATTTAATTTGACTCAATATACGATGAGGAGGAAAAATCAACCAACCATTTCATATTCCCAGAAAAGCTCAGTGGCTTGATTTGAAGGTGAGATCGATAGAATTAAGGTGACATCAATAGAATTACTTAGTATTTCATTTAGTACTATGAGGCAGTTATGGACCTCGTAATCCAGATAGATATCTATATAATTGTATTTATCATTACTGTTTCCGGTTAATGCTTTGTGTCTTTGCAATAGGGATAGGAAATAAAGGAAATAGGAAGACCGTATTTCCAAAAATTTTGTAAAAAGGTGATACGATTTTTAGATGCTTAACAAGAATACTGGTCCATTTAAATATATAATATAAATTTTTGGTAAAGGTGTTTTTTTCGTATTTACCGTGATATTTTCATATCTTTCAGGGCAGTGACAATATTCAAGGTTGGTGGGGAGACCAGCGAGCGGAAATCTTCAGATCAGTGAGGCAATCCTCCGTCCTGGAGTCAGAAAATGTGCCCAATGATATATTCCTTGCAAGCACATGCTCTTTGACACCAGGATGGAGAGTTGCCTCACTTATTAAAAACTTTCTCCTGCTCGTCTCCCAAACAAGTTTATTTATTACCAATGGTTTGTCTTCCCTAATTAACTAGCCTTGCTAATTTGACGTAGCGAGAAGGATTTGTACGACATATCATCCAAAATTCATGAAACTTATTGAAACTTAGCTTAGCTCTCAGATGCAGACTGCTAATTAACGGGAACTGTTTTTTCCTCGCACAATTTCCCTACCGCAAAGGATTCCTTGAAGCATTCTTATCAAAGCTGATTCAGTTTGATTGTTGTTTAGAAAGATGAAGCTCGAAGATCATAATTCACAGTGTTCTAAAAGTTAGATATCGAACCAAAAATTCACGGGAGCCTTTTAAGTTTATTGCAAATGATAAAGAGAATTCGAATGACACTAACGCTTACGATCAAAAAACACTCCTATTGAATGACTCACCGTTGCATAGAATGCGAATTTATCAAGGTAGCAGATGATTACAAGCAAAAAACGATTTTAAGGGCGTTATCTTTTTAAAAATTCATGGATCTTTGACGTCAAATAATTCACAAACGAGTTCAGAAGAAGCTACAAGCGACTGTTGGTTGAAAATTCTTTTGCGGTTGCATGTTTACACGAAAACAAGGCTGTATCTTGCAAGATGCCGTGATAATGACAAGAAAAAAGAGATAAGGGATGCTTGCTGTTGATCGAAATGATCCATTAAAGGATTTAAAAGCACTAAAAAAAGTCTTCTGTCAAGCGAAACATTGCCTGCTCCTGTTTTTTGAAGAGCAAAGTTCTTAGATCCATGATTGCAAAAACTGCGCCTTAAGTTGAATTAAGCGAATCGAGAAGATGATAGGAAGCAAAAAGGGGCTTTCTAACAAGAAAACTATTTTTGAGAATAAATTTCACATAATTTATATTCGGCAGCTAGAACAGTTGAAATGATCCTGCTGGACAATATCTCACGATGTTATGGAATCACTAAGGGTATTGGTTTTCCTGCGACAGAGAGGAAATTCTGTAAACTACAGGCTCAATGGCATCAATCTGTTACTTAAAATTCACGGATGCGACTGGCCTGCTAATTCTGTAAAGAATTTCTTGATCTAGTACAAGAACAAGATAGGTCGATTCAGTTTAGTCTTTCTATTCAACAAACTTTCTCAATCTGTGGTACTATTGAATGAAAATTTACTTACCCTAATCATAATATTGCCTCTTTGCTCTAAATGATTTATCAGACAAAGAAATAAATCAATGTCTCTCATAGCGATATTGCGAGCAGTGCGTCCGATGTGGGCCCCATACTTCAAAAGAAGAACCACAGCATCAAGCTGCTTCTCAGACAGTGCGTATTCAAATGGTTTCAGTCCTCTCAAATCCTTGTGGCCTATGTTTGCACCGCTATCGAGAAGAAGCTGAATGATCCTTAGGCTTCCATTTGCGCATGCGTAATGCAAGGCTGTCCTGTTCTCGTTGTCTTCGGTATCTGTCAATGCTCTATTCTTCAAAAGTACTTTAACTGCTTCGAGGCAGCTACTTTTGCAAGCTACCGCAAGAGCACTGAGTCCTTCCTTATCTTGGTGATTCAAGCTTGCTCCTAAAATTTATTTCAAATAAACATCAAATACTGTTTCACCATATCTTGATCAAAGGTCATCTGCAAGCACTGGGTAAATCAAATGTCATTTGCAATTCGTATCTGCGACTACGAGAATTTTACTAGCTTGGCTTATCACAAGAAACGAAAATGCATACAATACGCAAAAACATGCGGCGATGCAACGCTCAACTGGCAAAACGCCTCTTCTTATCGCTAGATATTTAGATTGTTTAACAACTTTTCTGTGTAAGAAAATTTTTAGCAGTAGAAATGACGAAAGATGGTTGTTTTAATGACAAAAATGGTATAAAAGGCATATGTCGCATTAGAAGTTGGCAAATACAACAAAAGTGTTTGGAGTGGAATTACATTGCTACCTGAATTTCCATTTCTGCTTCTTGATTACTGCCGTAAAAACTCATCCTCGATTCCATGTTTTGCACCAAAAAAGATAATTGTATTGCAGTGGCCAATCAGGTTTACGACACATGCCCTTTAAAACCCTTTCCAGTGTTTGATTCAGATTTGACTAATCTCAACATTGGAGAAACGTCTGCAGAAGAAGCAATTGGTTTAGCAAAGAACTAGAATTGGTTACCTTCCATAAAGAGACTATGCACCAGCTGGCTCAAATTATGGGCAGCAGCATGGAGTAATGGCGTCTTTCCTTCTCTATCCTCTGCATCTGCATTCGCATCTTGGCTTATTAACCACTCTGATATCTCCACATGACAGTGCATCGCAGAGGCAATCAATGGTGTTAGGCCATTTGCATCAACAGCCTCGATGATAGCGCCATGCTCAACCAAACGCTTCGCAACAACTAGATTATTTTTTGAAGCTGCCACGACCAATGCCACATTCCCAAGGATGTCTGGGATATTAACATCGATGCCTTTTTGCAAAAGCATTTCAACAATGTCTATTTTTCCTGCCTGGCAAGCATTGCAAAGGATTCGTCGAGAGACAAGGGCCTTTGTTTCTTCATCATCACCCTCTTCCCAAATCATTTCTAATAACCTCACTGCGGCTGCTAAATGGTTGTTGTTCAAAGCCATTTCAAGAAACTCTTTTCCACCGCCTGTTTCCTCGCACTTCAGCTGAGGTATCCGTGCCTTTACTTGCAAAATAAGATCAATAATTTCCACACTGCCAGCTCGTGAAGCCTCCTTCAATGCCTCCTGAAGATGCGTATCATCAAAGAGATCATGATCTAGCAGCAAAGACACGATTGCTGGCTGTTGCAAAGAAGATGCAAAAACGATTGGATGCATTCCGTACCTCTTCTCGAATGGCTTGAAATCTAAATCTGGAAGAGCATAAAGCAGTATGCGTCACCTCGAGGTCGTTTTAGATACAAAAGGCAACAACAAGATAAAATAGAATTCTGTAAGATTGAACTCAATTCGACAATCGACATTCTGATAGTCAATTTGGTCATAGCAAAATCGCAAAATTGTCCAAGAGTATGTTCATATGGGTTGAGATTTCCCACTCAGGCTAGACAGCCCATTCGGTTGGGATCCAGTCAGATAAATTGGCTTGCATGTAAAGCTGAGATTATGCTCATAAGAAAATTGGGCTGGCCAAATGGTAAGATCCCACTACTGGGGCGGTGAGATTCAATTAAGGTGCCATAAAATTTCTCACAGGGATACGATTCAATGAGCCTATGATGAAGAATGGAAAGATCCCATTATCACTTAAACAAACTTAACGAGTGTTGCATTCCTACCCCAACGCCCATGACTTCGCTTAAACTGTTTCCTTTAAACAGCCCATGAAAAAGGTTAAATTAAAATTAT
Source organism: Rhopilema esculentum (assembly GCF_057945365.1). Lineage (NCBI taxonomy): Eukaryota > Metazoa > Cnidaria > Scyphozoa > Rhizostomeae > Rhizostomatidae > Rhopilema > Rhopilema esculentum. Next base: position 520,451 of record NC_142830.1, read on the forward strand.
TATTAGTTTGACCAGAATGCCTAGCAATCAATTTGCGAATAGCCCGTAGCAGATACCTGTGTGCAGGAAAAGATGGTAGACTTCTGGTATTGGTCGATAAACGTTGCTTAGCTCCAGAAACCCGGCGGTAGAGTTCTTGAAGACCTGGGCAAATGTCCAGGCCAAAAAGCGGACTTTGTTTTCAGAATCTTGGATGTCTTCTCCAAAGCTTGAAAGCGCAAGGTGATAGGCGAGTTGAAAAATGTTTCTTCCCTCAGTGCTGGTCAGTGTTTTCATGTAGTAGACAGATAAGAGATTGTGTCCTTTACTGTGAAAAGTAAGAAAATGAATGAGTTGTACAAGTATGACGTTCATATTAAAATATTCAAGCGAGGATATCGTTGTCATCATCAACATCTTCCAGTCCACACTGATGGGTGCCTGACTGGTGATTGATCAGGGTGTCTTTTTGCTTACTTCTCCATTTACTAGGGCTTGTTTCCGCAGTTGGGTTTAGTGCTGCTTAGAGTCGTTCTATGTTCATTCTATGTTTATCATTCTAAGCATTCCAAGTAGACTTAATTGTAAAAACCTCTGTGAAAGTATTTAACTAAGTGCCCGCCTGACAAATTGGCAAACAAAAAGGTACATTTCTCAGCAAGTTCCCTAAGTACAAATTAAATAATCAGTAAAGGATAAAAGGTTGGTGAAGGCAAAAATTGCGTAACTTTTTTCAGTAATATTCACTTGGAGGATAATACTTTTTCAAAATCAGTCCTTCATTCAGATACTCAATACAGAGCTAAGCTATGCAGATTAACAAGAGACTCAACCAACACACCATTGGGGTATCTTTCAGGAAAGTAGAAAATAAGGGCGTTACCTTGGGTTAAAGCCAATCTTTAGCCCGTCGCTGCTTTGGAGCCACTTTCGGGTAGTGTTAGTTACAAAGAGCTTCCCTTCTGCACTCTCCGCGATCATTTGAAGGTCTAAGAGTTTTTCCAAGCACGCTTTGTACTCTTGAAAAGAAATTTGCTGACTGGAGCAGCTACATTCAACAACTTTATACAGGCTCGACAAAGTTTGTAGGACTTTTGATACGAACAAGACGTCTAACAAAGACAACGCAAGAATGCGATTTCGTTCAACTACAGCGAATTTTAACTTGAATAAATGGCTGACCAGCTTGATTTCATCTAATGAAAGAAGATTTGGTTGATGCATAATACTTGAAAATGAGCTTGATGAATATTGGATGGCCATGTGTGCAATTTGGAAAGATCCTTTGCTGAACCTCACAACATTATCAACAAGGCGTCGAATCTTTGCTTTGGAAATGCCCTCGGAGGCGATGATAGGAAGTTCCATTTCTGTAAAGCTGTACAAGTCACTTTGGATATCCCAATTTGCAACATTATCCAAACATATCTCTTCAACACCTTTGTTGCTGAAAGCCTCCAAACTCTCTTTGGAACCTGTAACAACGAGACTGATCCATGATGGCAGGATCTGAAAATTATTAGCTAGAAGTGCAGTTACGCATTCGTCGGGGCTACACTTTGTGCATTGATGTTCCAAAGCATCAACCAATATCAAGTACCGCCTTGTGGTCTCTTTTGTTGCAACTTTCGATTGGCAAATTTCATTCAATGGCTCGAGAATTCCCTTTCTAAAAGCCAACTCTGGGGTCTTTTCTGTAGTCTCAGCATTTATATAATCCTGAATCTTGCTATTTTCTGACAAAGCTTTGGTGTATGAAGCAAAATCTTTATTTTCGATAAGACATGCCGCCATATTCAGTACAAATTTGGACGTTGAAGTTGTCCTGCTATCAACTTGCGAGCAGAAATGATACGACAGCACCGAACTGGACAGCGCTTCCCGAACACGGCTCTTACGATGGCTGAATGAATCACTCCATACTATTGACTTTAAAAAAGTAGTTTTCCCACACCCATGATTCCCAACTACCACCAATGCACGTGACCTGCTGTTTCTTTTTCCAAGAACTAAGTGATGGACACGATCGTACAACCAGTCCCTTGAAACCAAAGCCTTGCCTTTTGTTGTTGGAATTAGCGGATGAAAATCTATTTCTTCAATTCCCTGTTTCTTCCGCGTCATCTTTCTCTCAAGAAGCACTAAAAAAGTTCATTATAAAACAGGTCATCATAAAATAACAACAGCAGGCGATCATTATTTGAAAACTGCCTGTGATTTAAAAGGACATCTTAACTTCCAATTGAAGGCTGATAATGTGAATTGATGCCTTTACAACCTCATAATCAAAAAGAGGTTTTATAAAGATATATTGATCACGATGATTAGAAGTGTAAGGAAGTGTTATTCATTTACTCTCCAATGAATTTGTGCCATGATTAAGATGAAAGGAAGTTTGTGATAATTTTTACTTTGTTGGTGGAGCTTTAATTTTTATTCCTAGCGCTGTTTTTTAACTGTCAAAAGAGTTTACTAGCCTCCAGTCATGATTCTAAAAAGTATAGGAAAAGTAATCAAGGACTTAATTGCTTACCTGCAAGATCTTCTTGGATTCGACTTGGTGACCTGAAGTCTGGCATCTCTGTTTTATCAACTGATTCATTGATTGCATCTGAGGATGAGGAACTAGAAAACATCAACGGACCACTAATAGTCGAATCGCTATCATCACTGGTATCACTGCCAGTCAAAGTGATTGTTGATTCGTGCTCAGATAAATTTGAATCTTGAAGCTTTGTAGACAAAGCCGAAACTGTAGTCAGCGATGTTTGGTCATCAACATTTAGGTGACTGGAGCCTTGAGCAATTAACTTTTTTTGATGTAAACTATTTCCTGAAATAATCTTCGGCTTAATAGAACCAGTCATATGGACCGGTTTTGAAGAACGAACTCTTTTCACTGGAAGGGCAGTGGAACTGACCCCATTTCTATCAAATTTCAGCTGTTCTCTCCTTCTCCTGGAACTTCGAACAAAGTCTGACGACAAGACAAAGTTACGATTGAAATCATACAACGAAACGTTCTGAGATCTTTTTGCGGTACTGTCGCCTGAATTCTTGTCCTTTTTCAATTTTCCTTTTTCTTTCTTATTTCCAGAAATCTTTTCCTTAGTTGTCTGGTTACTTGAATCAATATCCGAATGGCGTCTGGACCATTTTGTCAGTTTTTTCAACTTCCCACGGAAAAATCCCAAATTAGTTTCACCTTGAGATGGCGAAGTGGTTCCTGTCAGCTTTGAGCGTCGATGTACTTTCTTAGAATCGGAACCGTTGACTTCCGTTGTTCCTCTTTTTTTCCTCTTTTCTTTGAACCATGATGTTCCGAAATCATCTTGATTAACAAACACAACGGGTCCCTCGTCTTTCAAATTTACTTTACAGCCATCTCCATTACGAAAACTCTCACTTCCGGAAACGTTCCCACGAATCTTATCAAAATTTGCTGTCTTCCAGTCATCTGTTTTGTTCTTCAAAATTGCCTCTACACAACATTTGCTCTCCGTCCATCCCTCCGAAACGTCTTCTGATGACGATAACATGCTATCAGGGTTCAATGAATCTTGTAAAGTATTCGGAGAATGCAATGACATTTCTGCCGTATTATCGATACTGCAATCTTCTAGAAAACAGTCAATTGGACGAGGATCTTCTGGGCATTCACCGGCCTCTTTAGTCTCCCTCACAATTACTTCGATAGTTTCCTTATTCGAGCAGTCACGTTTCAGAAAAGCAATGCGATCAGAATCATTGCTACCGACATCACCTTGATCCTTTGTTTCAGAGTTTTTAAGACAATTTGGAGTCTGGATTGTTGCTTCTTGTTTCCTTTCCTTGTTCACATAAATTGTCTTCTCAGGCAATAACTGCCCTACATTGGATAGTTCATCTTCTAGTGAAGTATTATCGGTGAATGAATCAACGTCAACCTTTAAAAATACGAACATTTTTGCATTATCTAACATCATTTATCAAGAACGAAAATTGATACATCTCTGAAACCGAACACTCTCTCCAATCAAATAGCTGCACAGTATTTTCACGTTAACCATGACCAACACTTCAGCCACAAAAGAAAGAGACATCGCATTTCACGATAAATTCACAGCCCGTTTCGCACAAGACTTCTAGACTACACAATACACTACAAAGAAATCTAATCCTTTCAGCAAAATTTAATATGATCTACTTTGAGCAATTAATTGTTAAAACATGTGTAAAAAGTGGGTGTTTCAAAGCCAGTAAGTCGCAAAATCATGCAAATTGAAAATGCGCTTCAGTTTTGCTGTCTGTCTGGTGGCCTGGTTGCCTAGCAGCAATGTCCTGTTTGTTTATTCGTAAACCAGCAACACTTATTCATCAAAGTTTTATTAAAAATTCCTTCAAAGACAACTCATTTTCGTTGAAATATCGAACAACCGACTGCATGACTACCCACTGTTCCAAAATGAAGGGGATACTGCTCACTACATGAAACTGCCTAAGAAAACAGGGGGCACCTGCTTCGTAAACTGAAATTAGGAAGAGCTTGCAGTAGAAAACAATTGCACTTGAAAAAAGAGGAGAACCCTGCTTAAACACATCCGTAGTCTTTGTGTAGTTCATTAGCAACCCCAGGCTATAAATCCATCAAAGCCATTAAAGCCATCCCTCTCGGGACGAATACATTTGCACGCATAAGACCCCGGCGTTCATTTTCTGCAAGAGCAACAACTGATTTATATCGTGTGAAGGCATTTTCGGTCCCAAAGGAAGCTAATGTTGGAAAGAGGTTGATTTGTGCACCAGTGTATGAATTTTATTCATCTCATTGGTTTTGTCATTTTTTATGTGATTTGTGTTGCTTGGTAACACTTTCAGCCATTCTCTTGAGAAGATGGAGTCAAAATCATAAATGTTGCTGATGTTGCTCTACACAAATTGGCTAAGAATTTTAAAGCTTTGCATTTTGTTGCGCTATTTTAGAGCCAGAAGAACTAAAAACATCAAAGTATTCAAGGATAAGGAAACATTACCTAAAATTATTTCAATAAGTATTTTAAACTTGCAAAAAAATACGTGTAAATTGAAAGTCTTTGCAAAATTTGAAAGATTTCTTGAATTTAGTACGAGTTTTAGGTTCCAAAGGTCTATAAGTTGTGAATAAAAAGCTTTTTCGCGAAACTAATACAGCAGTGTAATGGGTCTCAAATACCATGAAAACAGATAGCGCCTTTCTTTTATAGACAAAATAGACCATGCTGGAAGACTATATATCTTGATATTTACCTCGTTTGAAATCAGGTCCACTTTCCATTTCAAAAGACTGCTTGAGCTCGTAGTTCGTCTTCTTCTATTTCTCTTGAATGCAGAAAAGTACTGTACCTCTGCAATGCGTACTTCGATCTCACTTGTACTTTTTGATGTTCTGTGCAGTTTTGTTGGCGGCTGTGCCCTTCTTGTTATTAGATCAAATACATCATCCCTGTTGCCTTCACAAAATCTTTTTTCTTCAGAGCTTTCATTTATCGATACAGTTCTGCATGAGTTCCTGAATGGGTGTTCATTGAAGACCTTTCCCAGTGGGCTGCTAGTCGACGCACGCTCCTCGGCTTGTCTGACGTCCTGTTCTCGTTGTTTACGCGTTATAGTTGTTTTGTTTTCGCCTTCCTTTTCAATTTCCTCTGCCTCGTGTCTCCCCCCAGGACTCTTAATCATTCTACTAATACAACAGTCTCGGTTATTTTCTGATGTTTCATTTAAATCGCAGGAACGAGGCTGTCCAATCGCACCCAACCCTTCGTCCAAACTGTTATCGTCGATTTTACAAGACTGTGGGCGATCAGACTCAATCAGCTGCGGTGGAGAATTTATACTACCATCTATCGCCATTTGCTCAAATGGATTAGCGTGAGTCCCAAAACGTCTTGGGCTGACTACGCGTGGACTTGATGCACCACTGTCGCCATTAAACTGGCACGAAGCATCGCTTTTGCTCCCGATAAAATGATTTTCAGCTGCAGACTCTTTTGTTTTTGACTGGTCTTTGGCTAGCCAAGTTGTTTTCTTCTCACGCAAATTCTGTAGCAATGCTCTCAAGTCTGAAATGTAAGAACAGTTATTGTCTTTCGTTATGTTTGATTTTATTTTTTTGTCTTCTTCTGCTACACCAGTTGAGTCAGCGCTACTAAGAAAACGGCCTGTGCTTCTATCATCGGGCTCGCCATCCCCTTCAAATTGCTTAAAAAAATCCTTTAGATGCACGACACTATCATTTTCACTGTAGTCACTCCAAAGAGAATCATTGCCATCCAGGTTTATTTCATCTTCTTCTTTGCTTTGAGGTGTTATAGCTGCATCAACATTCTCCATTTTGCCATCCACAAGGTCCGAATTTGCGTTTGAGGTGCCTGTTTCGGCAGAAAAGCACTGACTTCTCATTACCGATTTGCTCTCTTCTAGCCAGGCTGCAGCTTTTTCTACTACAGTTTCAAACTTAGACGATTTAAAGTCATCACTCCCGTTACGTATTTCCATTTCCTCAGAAGGCGAAGGTAAATGTGAGCTCATTTTAAGTCTTTCGAGCTCGTAGCTATTAAGAGATAGTGGTCTTTGCCGATGGGGAATACGGATTCGTGATTCAAACGGAGCAGTTGCGTTAGTACGTAGAGTTACTGGCTCAGTGGGCATCGCAGAAAAGCTGGAAGCTCTTCTGAATCTGATTTGCTTATATGACTCACTATTTCGATTCAGAATCGAGCTGAAGGACATTTTACGATCCACTCTGGTAGTGTTTTCCTCTCCGATCCCTGCTGCTCTTACCATCCCTTCGGCGCTACCGCTGCCCCTTGCCCACGCAGCTGACTTGTTTCCATACAGCTTTTCAGTTGACGAGCTTACAGAACTTGAGACGGCCTCAGAATCCTGACCTGAGAAGAGAACGAACATTTGAAACTTGTTTCAGTAGTTTGAAATTGAACACGATATCTTTTTGCAATGTGCTGTTACTATCAAAGAGGGGGAAATGGAATTTCAGTAAATATTTGGCAGAAAAAGCCACTTTAATCTCGTCTAGCAGGCAAACTATAATGATTATGGCAAACCAAACTCTAAGGTTGTGTAAACTGTAATTTGCCCTAAATAATCAAAGCTTTAAAAAGAATGGATTGTATCATCATTTCTTGAAATGAAAGCCAGCAAATAAAGAGCATTTAAACGGAAAAAATATTCTGAAACTGTGAAAAAGTCAAGAATGCTTTCCATAAATAATCAATATCGACGAAGCATGGAATAGAACAGGAAGCGTAGGGTTTTATGCAATGTCAAGAGAATTTCAAAATTGATCACAGTCCATCGCAGCCAATCTACCGCATGATTAGCCTTCTACCGAATCTACCGCATGAAGGGAAATAGCGTATTCCAAGAAAAGAAAAAATATTTGAAAGGATCAGATTCGTGCATATATGATCATTTCTTCCAGTCTAGTTAGGCCACATTTGTGACATAAGAATGTCCTATTGTTACGACTCAAATATACCGCCTCGTTTTGAAAAATCTTATAATCCTTTTTGTACTACTTTTTGACTTCAGATTCTAGTAAAGGAGCAGGGCTCGGACCACGAATTTAAAAATGGGGGGGGCAAGGCTAGAAAAAGTAGGGGGTCTAGGCTTCTTACCCCTTTTACTGCAGCTTTAAAACTTTTTGCGTTGCAAAAAAGTGCGGGGGGGGCAATGGCCATCCCGGCCTCCCTGTGGCGCGGGCCCTGTGCCTGTAAGTTCTTGTCATGCTAATGCCGTGAGAATGACTTTATGTCGACATAAAGTCAAAATTATAAAAGACTTTGACCGTGATTTGTTAATGAGGGTGAAAAGCTTCAACCGGTCGTCATGATTATTTTTATGTATGTTTTTCATAATTATCATATCTTTTTGGATCTGCACTTGTGAAGCAGTCAAGGGAATAGAACTGATACAGCTGGACATACCATTATGCAAGATCTGAAATGCATTCACTTGCTCAGTTCTGTTCTTTGTATCTCTTTGCATAAACGTGGTCCGATTGTGCAGTTGAACAAGACTCCTGGACCTGTGTCTCTTGTTCCACTTTTGTGTTACAATAGCAGATGGCGCTGAAGGTGAACGTGCTCTCCATTCTAGATATCCAATCGGTTCCCGTTTTGTCTCAACTTCGATAGTACCATTTTTTTCTGCTTTCATCCCTACAATGTCAAGCATGTTGAATAAATTCATAGTTTAAGAAGCTTCACTCAAATCATTCGAAATGTCTTTCTTCACAAAGGACAGAGTTTCTGTCTTAACAAATCAAAAAAGCAAAATTGTCGCCCTTCCAAATAAAAAACTTGTCGCCCTTCCATCAAACTATTGAAAAAAGTGCCATATTGGTATATTAGATTTGAAATGGGCCACTGGAAACATTTTTCTTCCCTGTTGTGATAGCATTATCCAATACGGAGTATAGGCAACTTGTATACTTGTGTATCTCGTATCACAACGCCAAAACAACGGACTAGCAGTATTGTAACCTATTTACTACCCAACAACAACAAAGACAGACCATTTCTCTCAAAGGCTTCCCTGAACCTCAAGTTAAAATTCTAGGTAATTGCACCTGTAGGTTAAGGAAAGCTTTTGGTAAATTCAAAACAAGGAATGTAATGTGCAATTGTTAGTACAATTTCTAATAGAACACTTCAATATAACACCTAGAATCCATTACTGATACTTTCAATCGTTCAGTTACAACTGATTTTTTCTTAGCTGGAAAATAGAGGTCAATCATAATACCGATTTCACCATCGAAAATTATCAGTTTTCCCTGTTTTAGCACTCCCTGTGGGTATTTTTCAAAGACATATAAAGCATTTCAAAAGTTAGGGTACAATAGGCACAAAGAGCCCCTCCGTCAGCTGCAAATAGGTTCTTTAACACTGTTTCTGAAAGTTGGGGCATGTGTTCCCTGTGCTCCCTGGTTTATACGTCTATGGTATTTGATACAAACTTATTCGGAAGCAACTTTTGGATAATTTGTACAAAACGTCTATCTATTTTCAAAATAGCCTGGCGTTAGAGCTCTTAATTTTGCTATTACTTGCTTCCTTAACACAAATGACTCGTATGCGAACATGTACGATGGAAGATGTACTGAAATATATTCATTGTTCTTAAAAAGGCATTGGATTTAAGCCAAGGCATTCAGATCATCACATTTTACTGGCAACGTTTAGAAAGTTGTTGTGTTGAAACTGGAATTTAACTGGTTTACTTCCAGTGTTGTTAGCCATAACAACAGAAAGCAATTTTGCAAAGAAGAAAAGGGTAAAAAGAAAATAGGGTATTTTGAAATATTTGCTTTAGTGTGCCCAAGGGCTCTTGTCTTCACCCTCTTTTGTTTCTGATTTATATCAATAAACTTCTGCTTTCTCTGAAGAGAGGCAAAGTGACGACGTATTCTAGTTTAGTAGGTAATAAACAAACACTGGAGAGTAATTGGATTTCAGAAACATACCAGGAAATTTTTGTACTTTTAAACAAGATTAGAATGCATTGGAGTATCGTCAAGACCTATTTTTGATCTTGTTGTCCGGTATGGGGGTGCTGTGGGGTAATCAAGCTCGCAGGGTCCGGCAGCTAGGACCATAACTAATGGAAAGTCAGATATGGTACCAACCGAAAAGTCAGAAAACTGAAATAGACCCATGGCTAAATGAAGAGAAATTAAACGAATGACTGCATTGCTGCAATAAAAGAAAATCGACCCTCCATAGAATCCATCTGCTTCTTGTAAAAAAAGGGTGTAATTCCAATTAGGGGGGCGAGCCATGTTTCCCCCTAATTGATCAGCGGTCAGCCAGATACAGTAACAAGTTCCTTGACAATCAATTCTTTGCAAGAACGTATACATTTTTAAGTATCCGATGGCCAACGGTAGTATTGATTACTGTTGTGTTCACACGTGTAGTTGTTTACAATATGCACAATTTTCAACGTCGAAATGTAAACTCACACAGAGGCTTGGTGGTCCCATTCAGGTAACGAAAAATAAAAGTTTACCTTCACGAGCTTGAAAGTTTGATAGCTCGTTCTGTTTTGACGGCAACTCGTAAACTCTGAACAGAAGATTTGTCATTTCTGATATCTGATGTTTTCTTCGCAAAAAGACGATCAACTAGAGAGTCATGTGAATTTCTGAAGCAATATGTTTATTATCATTTTGCAAAGATAAACAATGCCACGCGTTGAAATAATCAACAGATAACTACCTGGAGGCCAGTTAGAAAACAACCGTTGCTGCAATTCTTTTATCATGCTAACCCCTAAAGATCCCCACTTACAATCTTTGAACCATCCAAATGGATTTACTGACAACATTCACTTAATTAACCCCAGAGGATCTGAGTTCATCTTTAATTATATCCTAGAACGATCTCGGTCCAGTGGCTCCAGATTTCACAAAAGACTTTACAACGTTGGAAATCAAATTATAGAAACTTCCACACATCAGAAATCATGTCTGCAAAATAGACTGATGTCTAGCAAGCAAGCAAGCAGTATTGTAAACATTTTTCTTACGCTTTTGCAATTTTGGCAGTTTTGCATGCAAAATTGAACTGATGCCTGGTATGGCAAAAAACTTGAGCTCACCGATTTAATGGCAAAATAAGTAAAAAGGAAAAGGCAAATGAATGAAAAGTTCACATAATCGCATAAATTTTTTTTATCCCACTTACCAAAAAATATAGCATTAAGTTTTTAGGGGTGTTTCATCCAACAGCGTACGAGAGTTTTAAGGACAATAGAGCGCGGGGATTTTGGGGGGATTTTTCTAATAAAACGAACGAGTTTTTGCCAAAGGCCTACAAGATTTTTGTTAAGTTATATGACCCTCCCCTTTGAAACTTTAAAAAAAAGTGACATTAAGTACCCACATTTTTATGCACGAAATATTGGCTATAATGAAAGGTTCTATGATGAAAATTCCTTAAAAACTCTCAAGGATCCCCTTAGCAGTACCCCAGATCTCTTATTCGTAGTTCTTTTGAAAAAACTAGGATTGTAAAATTCATTAGGGTTATTTAGATATAAGAAGACAGGCACAAAATAATGATTGAAAACTATTGACAACTGTTGTATGAATCTTTATAGTTACTATTTTATCTGACTATCGATTAAAATCAATTGTTTCCAGCAATACTTTCATTTGCTTTGAATAAACCAGATAACAGTCTGAAAAGTAAAAGCACTACGGTACAGGCTATATGTGATTTGAAGCATACATTGCTTCATATTTTTGTCTGTTTTGGTAAATGATTACCCTAGCAATAAAAAACTTAAATATTATTTATTCCCTAGATCTAACGTCATTTTAAACACAATTAATAAAACGATATGAATTACATTACTTTCATGTTACAAATGGAACAAATGACGTCACCAGCTAAAATGGTGGACAAAAAAGAAGGGCTATCTCCGCCACGCCATCCACACTCTCGTAAAAGCAGGATAAACGCTCATCCTAGGCATTTTGAGCTATTTTGAAAGTTTACGCTGTTGTAACAATTTGCTGGTTTCTATCTGTTTTCATAACATTTGGGGGCAGGTATTCAAATTTTTGCTCAAAATGGGGGTGCTCATTGAAAAGGGCACTAATTGGAGAGAGGGCGCTCATCAGAGATGCAGTATCATTTCACAAGGAGGAAAAATATATGTGTAATTCATTGCCATCCACAAGATTTGCAATTATTAAATTCAAAATTAAAATCTATTTGTTGAAAATCTTCTTAGCTGGCAACAATAATACACTCTTTTTATTTTATAAGAACCATTAAATTTAAGTTCAGCCTGACTGCTCTTAATTTTTTTCAAAAATCTGGGGCAGAATTGTTTTTAATTTGTTTTTAAGTTAATAGGGTGTAAACAGTGTGATTGCTAGCTTTTTCGCTCTAGATAGGTTTTAAATTCTAACTTGCCAACAATAATTTGTGAGTGAGACAACATTCGCTTGCCGACAAGTTGGAATATTCACCGAAAAGCACCCACACAGATCCTTGTTTTTGAGATGAAACGTTGTTCAAAATTGCATTTTACAGTAGCTCAGCTTCAGCTTGTTCTCAATTTGTTCTTAACTTTTGACCAACTCTGAAGCTCGCGTTCTTATAAAATTGCTCTTATAAAAAGAAAAGAGTGTATTTGGTAGTGTGTTTAATAGTGTCTATTGCTTTCAGTGTTGTGTCAAGTAAATCAAAAAGTAACACTAAATTGTTTATAGACGTGATAAGCATGGTCCGCCTGGGTCCAGGGCTCACTGTCTCTAATGCAATAATATGATACTTAACTGGAAGTTCCAAAATCTGATAAATGTTCTCTTCGGGCCCTCAGTTTAAATGTTTTCATTAAATCATAGGTTAAGGTGGTAAGGACATGACAATTTTTGCGACTCAATTTCAAGAAAGCCACATTATTTTGATGCTAACCAAATCGATTTGGGAATATAGATCAAAACAGCAGAAGGGCTCAACCCCCTCAGCTCTGACAAAATTTTTGCTGCAGTACATCCATACTTTGCTCCAGTATAAAACATGAATGATTCGCCAAAGATCTTAGGCATGAAACATCGGTACTTACGCCAAATTTTGGTGTAAATCTTCGGAAAAATTTTAGCATAATTCCATTGGCGTAGTCTGGCTGTGCTAGTTTAAAATTCGAAAATTTGCTGACGTGGCGAAAACCATGCGAGATTTTTCCTGACGAACTTTGCAAAATGATAGGCCCGTAGTCATTGGGGGCAGGGGGGCAATGCCCCCTTTCAATAATTTGCAAAAATTGTGCTTGAAGATCTTATAAGCGCAGCTTGATCTGACAGTGTTTCGTAAGGCAGGTATAGAACTTTATTTCTTTCCGTGCCCCCCAATCCAGTTTAGCAGTCTACGGGCCTGCATAAAAATGAATAAGTTTTAAATGTCTCCCATTGTAAACTTAACAATAAAAAGAAACGAGATACAGCTGGAAGACTGAGATGTATTTCAAGCTTTATGCTCATAGAAATGTAGACATGATTTGACATCTAAACATAGAAAGACTCGTTACTCTTGAAAGTCTCTTACTGAGAACATTTATTTACTGTCTTCAATAGACACAAGAGGATTTTTTATAATTGTATTTCAAATTTGTTCAAAATTATATGTGTCCGAAATGCTTGGCTGGTCGCTAAAAGTTGAGAATAAGATCTTGGCTTTTTGGTAATTGGAAACTATTAGGGGATGGGGAATTATTGTAAATGAAAGCTTGTATGTGTTGCTTAGGATCGTCCTTTTGTCAAACTTGATTTGGCAAATATTTTAGATGCTTTTTCTGGCCATCTCTGTGATGTCATATTTCGAGATTTGTTCTTGAATTCGGATAGAATCCCTAACCATGGTGGTGGCTTTTATTTAGGCCCTGAATAATCTAAACATTTCACTCCTCCCCTGCTTCATTAACGCCTATGTTACTGATGTTACCATCTTGGTTGCTGCGCAAACAATCAATTAACCTGGCTGCTCAACCATTGATCGAAAAAACATCAACCCCTATTATGCTTTGACTGGAAAATTACATATTATGATTTTCTTGAATAACGTAGATATTTCTTGAATAACTTAGATATTTCATTAAGCTTTATCCTGGGTACCAGAGCCTCAGTGATCGAAAAAGGTGACCCCTCTAAATACCATTCGCCGTTTTTTTATCACTGAGGCCCCCCTTTAAAAGTCCTTCAGCTAGAAAACAATAATTTTATACCCCGCAATGTCATGATTTTCTCCCATCTCTTATCCTACGTCAGAATTAAATTTCCAGTGAAAATGATGCTGACCTGGACTAAGGATTGTAGGTCCCCTTTGTAAATCTTTTACAGTTACACCTGCGCCTACATCCCTGGTGCTTACTAGTTAGAATTAATAGCAACATTCCAATAACGTTTTAAGCCAGATGCAACAAACAACTTTGAGGATACCCGTGAACTTATTTTTGATTTTCGGGGCCCTTTCTCGGCGAATTGGTCCGGACCCTAAATTTGAAGCCAGTCCGCCCCTGATGGTCGCTGTTACATCGTTTCGCAATTGTGATGTCCTGAACTGTTGCTTTCTTGAATATAATAAAAGTAATCTTATTATTTTGCCAGGCAAGCTTCTAGTTCATGCTTGATTTGAATGGCAGACTATTCAATTTGATATTGTTCGGATTATCTTCCTGCGGCATGCAAATTACACTCCTTCGTGGCAACCAAATTGGCGCACTCAAAAATTCCAAGTCACATAAAATCACCCCAACTCACCCCACCCCACCCCCAAAAATTAAATGAACTTCGTGATATCAAAACCATATTTCTTAGAATCCTAGCAACTCCGCAGTGACACACCTGGTTTTTATTAACGTAGCTTCATTTCCCCTTTTAGGCAGGGGCGGCGTGGGGTGGTATTAAAGGTATTAGTCTAATACCTTTTTATTTTCAAAGGAAGGCGACTTATGGTCTCTGCGATTGCAGGAAATTTATTTTGCTTTTTGTACGCTGCCACTTTTTCACAACAATTTTATCGATGCGACCAGCTCTATTCATATAGCCAAGCTATATTTGCTTTTCTGTTCGTTGAATGAAAGCTTTCCTAATCCTCATTGAAATCTTTGAAAAGTGTAATCAATGCCGTAATCAGCAGCCCTGGCCATGGTATTAGCCTCCAAAAACTAATACACTGCGCTGAAATTTCTTTTGTCTGTTGTGGTCTGCATGACGTGAATTTCTCTTGTTGAGCCATGGTCGAAGAATGGGTGAACAGCAGTAAGGTATTAGTTTTTCATTTCTAATACTACGAGGGCCACTGTCAGTGGAAGGGACGGTGGAAAGAGCCCCAGCTCTATTCTATAAGGCCTCAGCTTATAGAAAAATTTTTCTGGAAATTAACTTTATGAATTTACGAAATGTAGCTGTACTTTTGCTAGCAATGCCTTTGGATGGATAATTTGATTGACAAAATTTAGACACTGAATATAAAGAGCAACAGTCATGAAATAATTTGTTTAAGCTAAAAGCAGTTGTAAAAGTTGTTTTGTATGAACTGTATGTTTTGTAAAACTTTGATTCTATATGACCGAAGAGTCACAGGCAACATTCTCACATTATTTCTCTCGGTTTCTCAAATCAAATGATACATCTTACGTTTTTTTGCTGCATTACTCTAAAGTAAATCGCTCGCTTTATCGTAATAGAATCTCATTCGCGGGCCAAAAGCCTCATGGTATTAGAATTAATGGGCTAATACCTTGGGGCTCCATTACTGGGCAGCAAACCGCTGTATCAAAACACGATTTCGCTCGAGTAATTTGCCGCAGCCATAATTCATTTGTATTTCGTAGGATCGATCCTTCACCCAAAACTAGTAGGATGAACTACATTACCACAGGGTCATCAGTGTCTGGGGGGAGACAACGGGGGCCAGTGCCTTCAAATAATTTTGTAAGATATGGTATTGCCAAAAGCTATTTTAAACCATCATATCGAAAAGGTCATTTTGCCCACCTTCTTAAATAAGAACATATAAGCTCCACCCCTGTTAAATAGTTTCAGGACCTTGCGGAGGGACCTTCTTATGTCTTAATTTCGGAGGCTAATACCAATACTTTTCTACTCCCAGCCGCCCCTGCTTTTAGGGGATCTGATTTTGCAGGCACCGCCACAAAGTAGTAGTGGCTGTGGCTGCAAAAAAAATTGTCCGTTCGAATGTTTCTTGAGCGAATATTGGGTCTTCAAACCTGTGCTAACAGTGGACAAACAACATCTTTCAGCAAGTCCTTGTTCCGTGATGTTGGGCGTATTTCGTTTTGCAATGATGGCTATGAAATGTTTGAGCGTCTATCAGATATTTTCACGCTACAATGCACACAGCTACTTATATTTTTCCAGAGAGGGAGAGGCGTCTATGTGCAAAGGTGGTAATTTCAGAGTCGGGAAGAAGGCAGCAGTGGCGCCAAGGGTGGTATGGGGGGAAATTACCCCAACTTTTGTCAAAACATGGTTCACATGCTTCTTCTAAAAATTTATTAAAAGCGCTAGGTAGGGGTAGATCATATTTTCTAAGGAAAATGAACTTAGTACAATGCACCGAAACGAGGTAAAAGAGGCGTGGTCTAACTGGCCACGCCCACAAACATCCTGCTCTGCAGTAGTTGGCACCGCTGGACGAAGCAAACTCTGTGAAGGCACGTCCACCTCTTGCAATATTTTATCGAGAGACAAGAAAAAACTGAATGTTATTTTTGATCAGATCAAGTTTTCAATGAATGTGGCCTCCATTGAAAAAAACCGAAAATCATAAACTGTTCTTGAGCAGTTGAGGTTCTCTATTAAAAGAACCTTTTTGAAATGCACTATCAACACCTTTCGAATATCAATATCCGAAGAAATTTTCATAGAGTGATTTGCCCCTCGCTTGAATTCTTGTAAAAGGAATTAAGTCGCTCACAAGCTCACCTTCTACAAATCATAGCAATTTGTAGAAGGCCTTGGTACTGAAACTGCATATTTCAAATGTTTGTCAAAATCTAGAACTAAAATTAAACTAGGCCTAGTGCCTTTGTGTAAAAGCTCGGTGCAAGCCTGCTAGGAAAACTGCGGAGGAGCGCCACTGTTACTGTTTTCTTGAATCTTGACCTGCTCCGCCACTTTGGCATAATTCCGCGATGAGGGATTCTTTTATTCGCAAAGCCTTCTTTTAATATCAGCTTTAGTTTTCTCAAATCCGCTTCATCCATAATTTATCATAGATTCTTTGTGAAAGTATTGATAAAGGTAAAATTTCCTCTGCTATTGTTTAAAACATCGAAAACTGTAGCGGTGGAATTAAAATCTACTTAGGCTCCATCTGAATTTTCAGCTAAAAAGAAGATTTTTACAAGAAAAATCATCAATTTTATTCTTTTGATCATAGACGAACTGTTGAAAATTGATCTAGGAATTTATTTTTACTTTAATAATCTCGCTTGGTTCAATTCTTGCAAGAAAACTGAATTCAACCAACACAGAACCCTGCTAAAAATTTCCCATCTGCAAGAAACATAAATATACATACGTTCACGCTTACGGTTGCATTGTGGACAGATACCGTCGTTACGCAAACACGACAAACACCTCGGATGCCCGCATGAGTCTATAACTCTTCTTTTTTCATAGTCATCGTACTTCTCGTTGCAGTCAGGGCACAAGATAAATCGAGGAACCCCGTAAGCATCCATCAGAGATGCGAGCTGCCCCGATCTGTCCAGCTTTTTCTGATTGGCATCATTCTATTTTGTTGATCTTGCTGCCAGTGTCGATGGCCTTGTATCGTTTATTGAGCGATCGTAAATACTACAGTTCAATGTGTATTTGTTTTGGCTCTCGTCTCAATGCCCACTGGTATCTGTTATAAACATATCATCATGCAACTTTGACGTCAGTTGATCAAACATTTGACTCCTTTCGCGAACAAATCCATGCGCCTAAGGTCGAACTTGAGTTAAATTCGTGAGATATAACCTGTTCACGAGGAGCATGCTGCTATGTGACAGATAAACTTCCCGTTCGATAGAAATTCACACTAAGACACTGCCTCGTGAGGCCATTTCTAACGGTCGTGGATGTCAAATAAAAATTCCTTCGTATTAATGTCAGACTACTTTGTTTTGCAAAAAGGCAGACCTTGTCTTCTAGGCCGCTGAGCACCTTGCAGGTACACATGAATTGAAATTAGACAATAAATCTTCGTTCTCAATCAAATAACAATTTGGCTGATGCCATAATGATCCATTAAATAACTCAATTAATTTCCTTGAGAACAATAACAATGGACCGACTCGTTGTTTTTTATTCGAAATTTTTCTTCGTTCTGCAACACAGATAAATGCTTACCATGTTTACGCATTTACAATGTGGGCGAAATCTGACGATAAACAAACAACGAAATTGCTTTATGATTCAGAGGGTTGTGATTGTTGCGATACGAACACCGCCTCGTAACGCTCAATTGAAAATCTTTCACCGTTTCCGTGCCGGTATATTGTTGCTAATTTCTTGACAAACTGAGCACTGCCAAGCTGGTGGGCAAAATTTTCGGCAACATGGTCGTCGAATTAAGCGAACTGCACCATGCATATTGCTTTCGAACACTGTATATCGCCTAAAATGTTCAAATGGAACCAAAACATAAATTCAGATGTACTTTGCCCAGTATATGCCGACCCATTTTTCTTCAAATACTTGACTTATTTTTATTTATCTCTTATAACCTTTAATTTCCTTGATGAATTGACACCAATTTAATCTCTACAAGGTGCGCCCAATGACAATGTGGAGTGAACCCAAGGCACATTGAGGCAATGAGATTACAGTACAGTCCCGTTGATTTTCTGGGAAATTTTTGGCCATGCGTAGAAAGGGGAAGCAGACCATGCCTCGTCGGAGGCCTTGCGTTTACACGGGATCTGATGTCTTTTTATTTTGGCTGCGAATTTGTCGTTTTTAACAGCTCTTTCAGGCTAAATTGTGACTGACTTTAGCATCTTCACGTTCAATTTGGACTGTTTGTTTTAATCTCAGTTGTTTGAAAAACGTTTATGTGCGTCATTTTCAAAAAGCGCATGCGTATAATCCGTGATCTCATCTGGATCCGATCCAAGATTCAAATTTCCTTCATCAAGCAAAATTTTTACAGCGTGTTTATTAAAAATATATTTACTTATTGTCTTCAACATAAAGAAGAATTAAAGAATTATAAAGAGAATGTCCGTGAGTGTTGCCCAGGACACTGAGATAAACATGAAAGGTTATCGAACCCAGTGCCCTATTACATGTGATATACATTAATATTATACAATCTGAATTTCAAAAAATTATGAGCAACAGTAACAGAACAAAATTAAAAGAAAGAATAGAAAAATTACATGAAAGTGGAAAAAGAAAAGGGACACGGCAGCTTCTAATTTAAGGTGAATTTTATGAGGAGAGATGAAATAGAGATTTTCAGAATTCATTAAAATGAAGTGGAGCAGAGTGGTCGGCTGTATTTATACTAATATTGGTAAAGTAAAAAGTTGAAAAGAAATTTAGTGAATAAATTTTTGCTTGGTTTGGAGTGAATCTCTTCTGGTATTTGGTTCCAGATTTTGATGACTTTTAATTTTTAGAGCCAAAACCCTGAACACTCTCATTTAAGTAGACGAAATGACAAGGCTCTGTTGCACCTATCATTATTGCTTAGCTCCCTATTTATCCTGTACAAACTAATACAACACATGACTTACTCTTAATATATATAAAATTCTTTATAAAAATCCACAAAAGGTCCATTAAATTGCAAAATTCTTTATTCGGGGCAAGATGATAAATCTGTATCAAACTCAGGAACGCCGGAGAAGGGGGGCGCGAGGGGTCTACCGCCCCTGTTACCTTTTGATAGGAGGGGCAAGAGGGGCAAGAGGGGCCAGAGTGCCCTTTTCATTAAAGTGCCCTTGAAGCCGGCCAATTGCAATAATCAGAGATATTCATATGAAATTCTGATTGTAGTGCTTAATCTATGACGACATTTCTCAAAACATTTGAAATAAAGCATTATATCAAAAGTTAGTCCATTTTCAAGATACCTACAGCAGATCGAAATAAAATGGCAGTTAGTAGAAGGAATTAGTAGACGCTGGGAGTTATCTTTTAAATGCCCTTCTACTCAATTGCAAGATTCAAAACTTTTAGAAGTTCTTCAATACCGTTATTTAGGCTCTTCAATACCCTCACTTTCTTTCTCACCTTCAAATAACGAGCAGCGAGCTTCTTCGCTTTGCTCAGTTTACAAGCCGAGCTTCACTCGGCATTGCCCTCCAAGGGCTCCGCTAAAGGAGGGTTCTTGGTCCCCATACTTTGTCCGTCGGCACTTGTTTTTTTCACCCTATAGTGTAATTATAATCTTTTTGAAACAATTGTAACGTGCTAAACTTTCTGCACTAAGTATGCACTAAAAATACAAGTTGAAATTTTAGAAGTCTTAACAATAAGTTAGAAACACATGAAAGCAGCATTTAAAGTTACTTATTTTATGACCACACCTAAAAAGAATGAGACACGCCCTTTTTGTCAGCATAAGGCAATACTACTCCTCCGAAAAGCTTCGTGCCTGATCCGATCTGGCCAAGTCTCGTATAAACAGGACTTCGGGCTCGGTTAAACGAGAGAAGAAGGAACGGATCCAAAGTTTCGGAACTCCTTGGTGTGATATGGGTACGATCCACACCACAAGTGTTTACATCACACAAGATCGGATTCTAAACTATAAAGCGTTTACATAGGAACGGGAACGGGTCAAAATCGAATCTCCCTTTAAAAGCATGCGCAATGACAAGATAATTGTGAATATTCATTTTCGCTGGAGAACATCTAAGATGGCGTCATTTGGAAGCAAAGATAAGCATCCATTTTTTGAATTGACAGACAAGGAGACAGCTTTGTTAATAAAGGTAGTTATGGATTATAAAGCTGCTAAAATGCAAAACGGCGAAGAAGTTCTACTTAAATTTATCAAGGTCTATCCAAAAACAGCAACAGAGCGATAAAGAAAAATTTGCAAAAGAAAAGTTAAAAACGAAAAATGAACAAGATGAAGAAGACAAGGTTCAGAAAGGCTGTCGACTGTGGAAAAAAGAGTGGGGGTGGGAGTAGTTGCTCTGAAATCTGGGCAGGATCACCAGCTGTCAAACAAATTTTATAGACAGAGAAAGAACTGCTAAAAGCTCACAAATTGCATAATCTCAGTTTTCTCTTCAGAATCCTACATTTCAATGGCTTAAGATCAATATTCCCAGATGAGCCATCGCAGATAATTTTGAGATTGCACGTGATTCGTGACGTCATAAAGCATAGACAATTCAAATTTAAAGGCTAATATCTTCTGTAATAATTGTATATTCGTACAACAATGATAATTCCATATTCGAATAGTTCTAAAAAAGCTTTCATTTGGTGTAAGGCAAGTTTAATTTTGCTGATGTCATCGAATTGATTGTACGAATACCGGCTTGTTGTCCCGGCAAATTTCAGAGCCATGACAAGGATCAAGAAAATGGTGGAAATTCCTGTTGACCAATTAATTGGAAAAAAGTTAAACACAAGCATTTTGAGCTTCTGATTACAACAACTGGTATCATTAAAAGAGTTCAAAGTGATCTGGAAGATCTAACAAATATTAATTTTTTATCATCACAAAAGTCGCTTTTTTGCTTTTCGGTCTCCAGTCAAAGGAAGTAATACTGTATAGCTATTGTCCTGTGGGGCTTTCTTGAAAGAAGATATTCTTCTGCAATTATGTTTATTCGAAAAAATGATTTTTTAAATGGGGGGCTTATTTGAGGGGGGGGCTTATTCCAGCGTGGGGGCTTATTCGAGGATTTATGGTATGCATTTGCTCTCAAATCTTCTTTTTCAATTGTGCAAAGTGAAAGGCCTGAAAGGACAGTTAACCTGCAGAAAATTGTTAAAAATTTTCTTCGATCAAGAACAAAGCTGAACGGCTCAATTCCTTGATGCTTCTATATTGTGAAAGAGGTATTTTAGATCAAATGGATCTACAGCAAAAAGCTATAAAATGGGCAAAGCAGAGAAAGAGATAATTGGCTGTTTATTGACTTGTTTCAATTTCTTTCTTATTTTTAAATATATCCGATATCTAATATTGGTTTTAATGAGTACCAGAACGGCAATTTGGTTATGCTTAGATGTTGCTTTTCTTCTTACGACAAGTTTAAATGTTCGTATTACGTTAATCCATATTTTAAGACTGATAATCATTAGTAAAATGTTGGTGGTTATCAAGAAACTAGAAATATGGCAATAGGGCTATTTCCACAAATCAATTTGGTAGGTACAGTTGATATACAGTTCGGAAGAAAAATTTCTTAAAAAATTAGAATTCTCATCCTACCATGGCCTCTATAATGATCCACTTGCTTTTGTCCCCGTTAGTCTTAATGTCATTTGGAAAAATTTGCACTAAAAATTTATGATTTTTGCTCATGATAGACATCCCATACTTCAACAAACAGAATCCTATAGCCCTCCCCCTCCCCGAGCACTTACACAAAATGCCATTCTACCCTGTTTCAGAAAATATTTCTTGGTTACAGCGCCATATGTGACGCCATATGTACTAAAGAATTGTATTCCTATCCCACGGGGACCGTCCTAAAAAGTTGGGAAGGGGGCTGTGCTATAGGGAACTTCTAGAAGCCACACCCAGGACCACATCCATGGTCACACCCTTATGAAATCATTCGATATATGAAATCATTCAGACTATTTACCGACACAAAAAATTGATTGCTCAATGACGGAAAATCAAGAGCATAATAAAGGGTTAATTCAAATTTTCAAGTCAGGAATTCGTTGAACCAAACTTAAGAGAGGCACCCCGCCCCAAATCTTTCTTATAACTCTCTCCAAGGCACCACTGTCCTAAAGTATTTGAAATCAGCATTTTATGATCTTTTACTAATTCAAGCAAAAGAAAATGCGACAACAGTTTCAATAAATGAGTGGCAGAATCGGGCGTGAAGTGGCAGAATAGTTCAACAACATATATATTCTATAATCATATAACATTCAGTGGCAGACCACCAGTGATGCCTCAATTCACAAGCAAAGAAAAGTTGAAGATACATTTGAGAAACTTCGAACGATAAAGTCTTCTTTAAAGCTTAAATACAAGCCTTTCAAGGCTAATATATCACATCCTTCTTTCAGTTACTTTCAATTGACTGACTGAATCATCACCTTCACTGACAGCTGCCATTTTTCCGATTGCATTGTCAATGCCGATTTCTAGAGCATGGTTTGTAGAGGCCTGGCTTGACCTACGCTTCTTAAAGATAAGAGCAACAACAACAACTGTCATTGCAACAAGTCCAACAGCCAAAACGACAAACTTCACATCAATTTCTTCCTTTTCTGTAAAATAAAAAGATACAACTTTATAAAAAATTCATCAATGACGGTGTAAAGAAATAGAAAAATTATCTTTTTATCTAATTTAGGCCTAAAATGCTTTGAAAGAAAATTGGAGACTGTACTGATATTCGCTATTGACAACACAAACCTAAGACTTTCTTTTTGTTGTCTTCGGCATTTTTTACAACAGGACCAACTTCGAGAAGATAATACTTTGAAGCAGTCGAAGGATCAGAGAGCGTTTTTTCGCTTGTGTCTCGTCTTATACGGTTGTTGCTTCCAGAGCAACGTTGCTTGCATTTTGCCACTGTAGACGACTTGTGACACAGGAAAACGAGGCAGTGAATAAATACAGTTGTCGTGTTGCTGAGGTAACGGAAAGCATCCATGCTGAATCTTTGGAATTGTGCTTTACTTCCGTGAAATGCAACAGTGTTGTCAGTTGGACACCTGAAGAATAAAATGCAATTACATTCTCAATATCTATAAAACATTCTCGAATTTAACAGTCTCTGTCGACGATGTTTTGAAAATGTCTCTAAACCAATATTTTAGATTTAACAACCATGCTGCAACTATATGTAAAAATTGAGGTGACGTACCCATTGTTGATGATCATGTATTTGTTGTGGTATGTTCTGTTCATATTCGGCGTTGAATAGCATTGGTCAATCAATAACTCAAGTCTACTGTCCTCTACAATGGCAGACATCTGGAAGTGCAAGCGATCTCGTGTATTTACTTTAACCGGGTATGCGTAGTAGCGGCTCAGAAACTGTTCGCTTTGGTACATGGCAAAATTGAACTGGAACTTTCCGATCCCAGCTGTAAATGAAAGGGGATGTATCATAATTGTAAAGATAATATTCCATTATGCAGTTTATTTTTCTTTGATACTGAGCCTTTTCCCGTTGGGTGCAATCCAGTAGTAAAAGTTACACCACCCTCGTCCATACCATTTCATAGAATACCCTTTTCTATGACTTTCTAGTCGGCAAAAGACCCCTCTGTCACGGAACATGTTCGCGGAAATCATGGACAAGCGTGGTGTCATGCTTTCATTAACATTGCACACGCCGGGTGCCTTATCCCACACGTTTTTATCGTAAACAATTAAATCCCTACAGAAAGAAATAAATTGGTGACTTCATCCAGTGCCAACGGGCGCTTACCTTCAAACCCACTATAGCTCATGATAGGATCGAAAGATACACCCACGAACCCACTCCTTTTATAAACACATCTGATATTGATTGATTGATCATGATTACGGGAAATCACTTCTGCTCCACTCATCCTCGCTTTCATAATAATCTTGTTCTCATATATGATCTCGTTTGGCGTCTCAGTCATCGTTGCGCCGCATGAACTTGGTAAGCTGCCTAGAATTATTTTCCCATTTGAATACGAGGCCGTGCATGTGTTATCGCGCAGGGTTATGCTTCCGTAAAGCGAGGCATTGAAATATTTCTCGTCCAGCTCAACTCGGATGAAGTTGTCAGTGCAGGATACAGTCGCTCTTTTATCTAAATTGGAAGAAATCGAAATTTAGCTTTCTCAGTTTAACACAATTTTGGTTTGTTAATATCTGTTGCAAATTGAATCACATGAATTTTTATTGTTTAAAAAGGACAATTATAACAAAATGAAATCATATCTTATTTGACAAAATTTCACTTCCAGTCCATGTTAATCTCTGTGTGTTAATTAAGCAAATAGAAGAATCTATGATTAAGAAACCCTGTTATTTATTAGCCATGAGTTCGTATATAGATGAATTATTTCTTTGCTCCTATAGGTCATTGGAATCTCAAAAAGCAAAAGCTTGACTGTGAATTACAACGTAAGTATAAGATGGTGCATTGATTATATATTATGATTTACCTCTGGCTCCGCAATACCTCTGGGGACACTTTGGCACTCTATTCAGGTAATACACATAATACTGACCGCAGTTTCTCACTTTTATTGTCGTACTATAATCACACGTGCAGTTATCGTATCTTGAAAAGCAGACACTCCTATTGACCTCTTTTTCATTTTCTGTTGGGTGAAGACCATCAAGCCAACCTTGCCATTCAGATCCACAAGAGAGACGCGAGCCTCCAATTGAAGCGGGGCATGTATCTAGCAGTTTGTTGCCTGCGTTGTACATAAATCTGTACCAGCCATGTAATTTACTGTCACATGTTGAATTGCGACTGTTTGTCTCCGTGTATAATCTAGCTTCATCTGACAACACTCGGTAACTTCTGCAGCCACTTACATAAGCAGTGTGCTTTGTTATAGGTGCAGAAGCTGAAATGGAATCAACTTTCATTTTTATAAACTTCTCTCAGTAGATCATTCTCGGCCTTTATTTTGATGTTATAGTCAATTGTCCCTAGCTAAGTGTTTTCATTCAACAATTATTACACAAAGTCATATCTTATTTCTCTGTTAAAATATGAGTGTCAGTTCTTCCATAATTTGTTCAATTGTTGAAAGATGGCACGGAATAGCAGAAATTATTTCTATCCGCCGTGTCGCGCTATCTTCAAATTTTGCAGTGCCAGAACCTTATTTAATAGTTTAATAATTCAATGATTTAATGGTTTGTGAAGTGGGTATGTGAGAATATGCAAAAACCTGTTTCTGAACAAGTTCAAGTAAAATCAAAGTGATAAAATAATGAGCTATGACTTGAGAGCAAAAGCACTGTGAGGCCTCTCCTTTTTCAATTCTCTCCTGCCTTAAGATGCTAATTTTGAGCCATGTTTTTCAGTAAACGAATATTCAAGGCTTTTGAAGATATCATGGCTCCATTTAAGTAAACTTGATAGTTATAATAAGAAAGCTCGATGTATTGCTGAGCAATAATTCTACAACTGAGTACCTCAAGGTTGGTCGTTTGTGTCAGCAAATTAATATCCTGCGGTGTGCCAATTTTCAGTAATTATATATATTTGTGGGTATTTTAGCAAAAACATTCCTGCAGAATTATCTGATCTATTACTTACTGGTTCTAATCGGTGTTGCTGTCGGTGGTGGAGTAATTGTGAAGTTTTCTAGAAAAAAAATGAAATGAGTGTTTTTAACAAGCTGCAGCATGATTTGAAAATACAATTAAAAGCATGTAATACGGTATTTTGTAGAATTGTTGTTATGCATTTCGTACTCAACTTGAAATTCCATTTTTAAATCTTTCAACATTTTCTTCCAGGTACATTTGTAATTTTATTCGATAAACCACGAGAAAAAGTTTTGAAACTGGAAACTAATGACGTCAAAGTCTTAGAAATCAAAGCAAGTATGTTTCTAGATTCAATAGTTTATTTCCACTCACTTCGGACCTTCATTTCTGAAAACTTAATTGTACCGTAACCTAAGTCATTCAGCCAAGTCATTTGGTTGAATTGTCCTCCAGAGCCAGTTGGATAAGCAGAGTTCAACGAAGAATCGAAACAGCTTTTGTACCACCAAGCAGCTTGGTTCGTTCTGGCGCAATTGAAATACCAAGAGTCGTGGTCTGCATCCTTGGCACTAAACTGAGCATTATTATGACTGGTCAGGGAATCTCCTGAATTTCCGGTGTATCCAGAGACAGTCAGTTTGTAATTGGCTGCGCTGTTTCCCACTTGAAAAAGCTTGTATTGAGCGTACCATTGCTGCCCATTGGCATCCTTCATATCGACTCGTAACGTATATCCATGAGCAGTTAATGCATTTATAGTATCCAGGCCAAGCCAGAAATTTCCGTGAATGTCACCAAACCCTTGTTTATAATCATTATATGTTCTGTAGAAGTCTGTGTTTGCATCCTTTCTTCTTTGGATGACATTCCAGCCTCCATTGTCGGTATCCATATCGCAGTACACTGTTTTTGGTGTCAAGCCATTGGTCCATATTGTATACTCTTTGCTTACCCTGTTTCCTTCTAGCAACAATGTCTGGCAATCTTTTCGCCCTGTGTTAGAAAGAGGCATGGCTAATCTAATGCGAAATCATTTCAAAGTAGGCCTTCCATTCTACAAAATCCCTATTTTTGAAAAGTTCTCGCAATAGATACCTACATGACAATGCATGATTAACCCTATCCAGACTGGGGCGCTCATTCATCTCCCCGCCCCCATTCACTTAATCGAGCAGTGATCCACATTGGTAGACTCAACCATCACGATGCTTTTTGACTTTAAGTTTCTATCCATATAAAGGGTGAATTTGAAATAATTAAACTGAGGAAATTTGGCTATTTTAAGGAGTCTTACTTTTAAGGAGTCTTCTGATGCACTTATGTCAGGTTCATCTTATAATCATTTTATGAAATCCTTGTTACCACTTCATTTTCTATGTACAAAAGTCAGTCGTGTTTTACTTGAGTTTGACTATGACGTCATTTTTGTGTACCCTTGTCATTAT
Organism: Rhopilema esculentum; assembly: GCF_057945365.1. NCBI lineage: Eukaryota > Metazoa > Cnidaria > Scyphozoa > Rhizostomeae > Rhizostomatidae > Rhopilema > Rhopilema esculentum. The sequence continues at coordinate 547,818 of NC_142830.1, forward strand.
GTCTTGAATAATATCTTGAATTATGACATCATTTCTATTTTTGGACATCTTTTTAAAATTTACCTCTGCTATGTCCCTGGTGATTTTTGTCAACATATACCAAGGAACAAAGATTTTAGAGCGGGAGGGGGGGGCTGAATGAGCCCCCCTTTAGTTTTCTAACAAACCCAAAAAGCCCGGTCTGGGTAGGGTTAAAGTAGTTATTTTGTATTCCATTCCATTTTGGTTTCTCCTAAGGTGCAAGTGCTACGGCCGCTCGTGAATGTGATAAACATGACGCCGTCTGCTTGGGAGACGAGCAACTGTACCTTGGGAATTTTTTAAGGGGGCTCCCAGAGCGGTGCCAGCCCCAAAATAGTGGGGTGGACAATGGAAAGGGCGGAGCTGATAAAGAGGCTTGGGTTGGATACCGGTGCAACACCCTACGAGAAATCACGCTCATTATTGATAACCAAGTTTGACATATTTTGAAACCCTTAATAGAAGAGTTGAATTTCATAGGCAAATGTTTACACACATTAAAGCTAATTTCAGAGTGGTATCTTAGCTATCGATGGTTTTAAACTTAATAACGAGGCTTCCTTTGTCTTTTTATCTGCCATATCTCGATCGATGCTAATTTCAACAAGGTTTTTTCTAACCTTTCGTCTGATATTAAGCTGTAACCGGGCTGCAACACTCTCCTTACAGCTTAAAAAAGTTTTAAAGTTAATTTTCGCTTAAAAACCTTTAACAAGGAAGGAAGGCATAGACTAAACACTTAGAACCAACTGTTTGGCACGATAAAGCTATGTTTTATAGATCATCTTCATCATAAGCGTACGGCAGAATTTTCACAGGGGGAGGGGGGGGGTTAGGATTTTTGCCCGAGTACAGAGGCATACATATATTTATGAGCCTGTTGGTGATAAGGAACTTTGACATAGGAATATTTACATTACGAGTTCTTTTTCACCGAAATATCTAAAGTGAAAATAGTCAGTTGAGAGTAGAGCAAACCAATCAGAGACATGTTTGGGGGGACATGCTATCCTTATCCCAAAAGTTTGATCTAAGTTTACCATAGATAAGGGCAGCAATGTATAATATTTTCCAATATTTTACTTAATATCACTTAAAATACTACTATTAATTCTTGAATTCGACTTAGTCAAAAGAAATGTGAGTCCTGACCCTTTCTATGTCTAAATGTATCAATCATTGCAATCATGTCACTTTTCATAACTTCGTTTGAAAATTTCCTCTCGATGCTAAGTAGTGCCAAATTGCTCAGCCGTTCTCGGCCCATGGTTGATCTGAGATATGTTTTCAGCCGTCGAAGGCCACTGAATGATCTTTCAGCTGAGCAAGATGTTGCTGGAAACGTTGCTAGCAATGATGTTGTTTCATACAGGAATGGCAGTATTTGATGCACACCTTCTTGAAACATCTTCTGGACAAGCATTGCTGCATTATTACCATAAGATTCAGAAGTGCTTTGCTTCTTGTAATTTTCAAAAACCATCTTATCATTTTTAAGGCACTCTTGCTCGATTTGATAATGCAACGATATTGACTCGTAGCTTTCAGTCTTTGGGTAATTTGAAAATACCACGTCTGCCAAAGCACATAGAATTTGCTGGTCATTTTCTGCAAAGCGGGACTGTATTTCAGCCATAGCTGTGTCAACACTTTCGTAGTGACACGGTAATGGTCCTTTGGACTGATCTCTTGATGGTTTTCTTGGTTTTCACCAACAAGGGCCTGCTGTTGCTTTGATGGCTTTCTTCGTGGCAATCTTGGATCTCTTAACGAAAAATTTGTGTCGTTGATCCATTTCTTTATTTGTGAGACTATTCTACCAACTGACTCCCAAAATAGCTCAAAGCTCTCTTCGTTACGGCATCCGCTTAGTGTAAGGACGACCGCATCAGCTGTTCTCTTTGCAGTTATCACGTCTATGTCTTTCCCTTGCAAATACCTGCTTAAGGCATCCGTACTGGATAAGATCAGCCTTAATATCAGCAAGCCAAAAACAAAGTCAAAGTTGCATATGGCTTGTACCAAAGAACTGCTCTCGTTATAACAGGATGGATCACTGTTATCTGTAAAAATGAGCAGCGCCTTAAGAATCACTGGGATTTGCTCAGTTGTGGCTTTCACAGCTGACCAACGGCAAGACCCTCGTGTTGCACTCAGTGACTTCAAGGTACGTCTATGACCACTTTCCTCCAACTGGATGTTCTTTAAAGTAGCATATGGCTTTGTGCTACCCTCCAAGAAGCTGTAAAGCTTCTGGACTGTACCAAGTGAGTGCGTAAAGGCTCCAGCTCTGTGAGGGCATTTTCTAAGGCTAGGTTTAGTAGGTGACCATAGCAGTGAACATAAATAGCCTTTGGAGAATGTTCTTTCATTCGGGTCGCAAGACCTTTGTGCACCCCTCTCATGTTAGCTGCACCGTCGAAACACTCAGCAATGATGTCACTCAGTATTAGGTTGAACTTCTTAAACACCTTCGTCACAAGCTCATACAAAACCTTACCCTCCGTGTTTTCTGTATCGAAGAATCCAAGGAAAGTTTTCTTTGTTGTGCCTTCAAATACATATCGAATGAAAATCGAAACTTGCTCCACCTTGCTCATATCGGATGTTTCATCCACAATGATGCTGTAAAATTTGCAAGACTTAATTTCTGTAAGAGTCCTCTCCAAAACTTGGTCTGACAGGATACCTATGAGCTCGTTTTGTATTGAAGGAGAAGTCCATTGTGCATGGGATTTGAACTGGTTTTGCAGCTTCTCCTTTAACCAAGGCAAATCTCGACACCTTAAATGTAGTAGCTCCAAAAAATTTCCTCGATTGATGTCAGATACCTCCCAAATATTCTGCCTTGCTTCTTCGTGTCCACGAACAGCAATATTTTGTTGTGCAGCGAACATTATGCATTCAATAATGATTTGCAAGTACTGACGATTGCTCTCTACCTTTTCGGAGTGGAAACTGTCCAATTGCTGCAGAACTGAGGAAGAATTATTTTTTGCGGCTTTGTGCAGGACCCATTTTGACATCAAATCTAGATGCTTTTCACTTGCATTATGTTTACTGAGTTTCTATGGTATCTTCCAGTTGTTAAAAACAAACGAACTTTCTTTGCTGAATTTTGAACATGCGAAGCAAGTGCTTTCATCTTTACCTGCACTGTACGATAACCAAGTATACGTCTTGTACCATTCAGGCTTGAATCTTCGTACAAAGTTCTCATTGCCAAATTTTCGTCCTGGGAACTGTCGCAGCAGTGGCTGTTGAGGACGTTCAAGGTCAAGTTCCTGATTCACAGTGGAGTCCAGGCTGGCATTAGATTGTTTGTTGCTCATCTTGACTAGAGGTCTCATTTAGAAGGTTAGCATCATGGCGGCCGCAGTATATTTTGCTGTTGTAATATTCGTTCTATCCAACATCAGAAAAGAATCCTTTGCAAGTGCAAACTCAGTCTGCTTCTCTTTCTACGGTGAAGAGGCAAAGGATGTGCAAAACTCAAGAATATGTGCTTCTGTATGGGTCCACAAACAAGAAAAGGGAATTCATGTATTTCATAACACACGCACGCATGTGGGACTACAATTGTTACTACTTCTTGCTGGGGATGTCGAGATGTGTCCAGGTCCATGCCAGAAATGCACCACATGTAAAAGGCCGATGAGAAAGAATCAGAGCTCTGATAAGTGCTTCGCGTGTGGCCAAAAGCTCCACCTAAAATGCCTCGTTGATCAAATTGAAAACGGATGCGAGAGGGTTTATTGCCGTTCGTGCTTGGCAGATAAACAAGTCAATCCAGATATTCAAATGACAGAAAATATTTACAACGATATCACAACGTTTTTACAATCAAGAGGACTAAAATTATTCCACCAAAACATAAATGGTCTTGCAAAGAAAATCGAGGACTTAAAATTCATCGAATTTTTTGGCGTTACTGAGACCCACCTGATAGGGACGAATTTGACAATTTTCAAAGGGCTCTTGAAGTCAGTAATAGATAAGCATACACCCCTAACAAAGAAAAAGGTAAAAAGGGCGTGATTGTCCATGGCTAACAAATGAAATTAGATCCAAAATGAATGAGAGAGATTACTAGTTGAAGAAAGCAAGAAAGACAGGAAAAGAAAATGATTGGTCCACATATCGTCGCTTACGAAATGCAGCAACTCGAATCATCAGATACAGCAAGGCAACTTACACAAGATCTGTCTTTCAAGAAAACATTAACAGACCAAAGCAGTTTTGGGAGCAAATTAAAAAATGTTATCCAGCAAAATCCTCAAAAGATCGAAGCAGCAAGGTATTTGAAATAAATGGAGAAATTACTTCTGAAAAGAAAACTATATCAAACGAATTCTGCATGTTTTTCGCGACGATTGGCAGAAAATTGCAAAATACTTTACCAGCAATAGTGAATCAAAGTTTGGAATATCACAAACACTCAACATTGGATCATAGACAGAACCCCAAAAAGGTAACCTTTAATTTCAAAATGACAAACATCAAAGACATCAGAGACATTTTAACGAAACTAAAAAGAAAAAAGGCTGCTGGTTGTGATGATATACCAACAACGTTGATTGTTGATGGGGCAAACGAGATAGCTGGTCCTCTCTCAAATTTGATTAATCGATGTCTTGAAATGGCAATCTTCCCATGTGCTGAAAAATGCTCTAAAATTACACCAGTCTACAAGTCAGGTGAAAAGACGATCATGGATAACTATAGACCAATTTCTATACTCCCTGTTATTTCAAAAGTCTTTGAGCGGGTTGTGCACAATCAGCTCTATGACTATCTTGAGGCTAATAATATGCTTTCGGAGAGACAGTTTGGTTTTCGAAAGCGATCATCTACTCAACATGCAGTTACATTTTTCTCAGATTTCATCAGAACCAATATGGACAGGGGCCTTATGACTGGAGCTGTATTTATTGACCTGCAAAAGGCTTTTGACACAGTGGACCATGAGAGACTCCTATCTAAACTTCTTAATTATGGTATTAAAAACAAGGAGCTTTGCTGGTTCGAGAACTATCTGTTTGGTAGAACGCAAATTGTATCATATGATGGAGCCTTGTCAGAAAGTCAAGCTATTTCCTGTGGAGTACCGCAGGGATCCATATTGGGTCCATTGCTTTTTACCTTACTAATAAACGATATCGATGAAAATTTAAGCCAATGTGAAATGACCCTCTATGCTGATGATTCTGTTTTGTACGTTGCTGGTAAAAATTGTGATATTATCGAAGAAAAGTTAAACAGTGATCTAAAACAGATTGCTTACTGGCTTCAGCAAAATAATCTCGTTATTAATCTTAAAAAGACCAAGACCGAGTGCGTCCTTTATGGTACACATCAGAGAACTTCGAAATCAAAACCTATGGAGATCAAGATCAATAACACAAATATCACAGAATCTAAAGAATACGAATATCTAGGAGTAAAGATGGACAAGAACCTGACATTTTCTGATCATTTCGAAAAAACAATAAAAAAAGCCACATCTAGAGTAAAGTTATTGTCGCGTATACGGCATAATATAAGTCCTTACACAGCAGAAACAATTTACAAGGTAACAATTTTACCAATTCTGCTTAATTGTAACAATGTGATCCTTCACATGGCACCATCAAAAAAGATGGTGTATGAGAACATTGACGGACGGGCACTGAAAGTAATAAATGGCAACAGGGACAGTGTACAGCTGGAGAAAGTCAGTAGTATACGAAACAAGATGTGTGCTCTTGAAGTTTTCAAAAGTTTGAATAGCGTATCGACACACGCCTTTCGAAACTACTTCACTAGAGTAAAACACAGGCAGTGTACTCGTGCCAATGCAAAAAATATTGTTTTGCCCAAAGTGCAATCAGAAGCAGGTAAGAAGGCCTTTTACTTTCAAGGAGCAAAGATTTTTAATAAACTAACAGACGAAATGAAGTGTGAAACTTCAATTCTAAGATTTAAGACTTTTTGTAAAAATTTTAACTTCGACTTTTAAGATTTCATTTTCATCATGTATTTAATTTTTATTTCGGTAATCCATGTATATTTTAGACAGGTCCTTTATTGATAACAGCACGTTGTTGCTGACCAAAGTTAACCTGTATAAATATGATATTATTATTATTATTATTATTATTATTATTATCGTAATCATCCCTTGTTAATGAAATAGACATCTCGATTTCTTTGTTACTTTCTTCATGGGCCTGTTCGTCCTTGGTCTGCTCTTCTTCGTGTATCTCTTGAGAGGTCTCTTTTTCTGTGCTATTTTCGTCGTGGGCTTGTTGGTCCTTGGCCTGGTATTTTTCGTGTGGCGCTTGAAAGGTCTCTTTTTCTGTGCTACTTTTGTCGTGGGCTTGTTGGTCCTTGGCCTGGTCTTTTTCGTGTGGCGCTTGAAAGGTCTCTTTTTCTGTGCTACTTTCGTCGTGGGCTTGTCGGTCCTTGGCCTGGTCTTTTTCGTGTGGCGCTTGAAAGGTCTCTTTTTCTGTGCTACTTTTGTCATGGGCTTGTTGGTCCTTGGCCTGGTCTTCTTCGTGTATCTCTTGAGAGGTCTTTTTTTCTGTGCTATTTTCGTCGTGGGCTTGTTGGTCCTTGGCCTGGTATTTTTCGTGTGGCGCTTGAAAGGTCTCTTTTTCTGTGCTACTTTCGTCGTGGGCTTGTCGGTCCTTGGCCTGGTCTTTTTCGTGTGGCGCTTGAAAGGTCTCTTTTTCTGTGCTACTTTTGTCGTGGGCTTGTTGGTCCTTGGCCTGGTCTTTTTCGTGTGGCGCTTGAAAGGTCTCTTTTTCTGTGCTATTTTCGTCGTGGGCTTGTTGGTCCTTGGCCTGGTCTTTTTCGTTTGGCGCTTGAAAGGTCTCTTTTTCTGTGCTACTTTTGTCGTGGGCTTGTTGGTCCTTGGCCTGGTCTTTTTCGTGTGGCGCTTGAAAGGTCTCTTTTTCTGTGCTACTTTTGTCGTGGGCTTGTTGGTCCTTGGCCTGGTCTTTTTCGTGTGGCGCTTGAAAGGTCTCTTTTTCTGTGCTACTTTTGTCGTGGGCTTGTTGGTCTTTGGCCTGGTCTTTTTCGTGTGGCGCTTGAAAGGTCTCTTTTTCTGTGCTATTTTCGTCGTAGGCTTGTTGGTCCTTGGCCTGCTCTTCTTCGTGTATCTCTTGAATTACAGAATGGCATTGTTCACTATCAGCTTGCTCTTGCTCTTGTCCGCTCTCTCCAGCAGTACACTTAACGGGAGCCTTCGCAAAGTATCCACTCATTGTTGACTGTGATGCTTCTAGTACGGCAATGCATTCAAAATTTTGGCCATTGTGCATGTTTTCATGTGTGCAACCTTGTAGTCAGAATCAAAGACACTGTTACATTCTTTGCATTCAACTGAGTATCGGTATTTTCTTTTTCTTGTTGTCGAAGCCATGACTGTCAGATGAAAATATCTTGCTCTTGTCAATTCTCTTTCTTATGAAGACTTCACAATACTCCACCACTTCAACTCAAATCTGAATTATCATTCCAAGTGAGCCCTATTTATCTGTTAAATGACTGTGATAGCATTACGTCGTTTTCTGAATTTGAGATTCGAAACGATTGCGTCATTCCCATCAGACAATAAATGCACACTGCTCTTGCGTCACGCAATTTCGTTGAGGACAGAGGGCGGTATTTAAAATTTTTAAGGCCTAATATAAACTTCAAAGTGAGTCCGGAGCCACGATAATAGTTTCATTGAAAGAAACTATCAAAGTTCCTACTGCGAGAACCATTAGGAGGGGGGGGGGGGCCGTCAAGCCTTTGACCGTCAAAACATATTGAAAAGAAATCACTATCTTGGACTAATCTCCTCGAACAATGTTGAACCGAATTGCCTTAAGCAAGTCCCATCACTTTCCAGTGTCATTTCTGCCCGACTGTTTGCGGAGAATTTTCGAAAATTTGCTCGACTGACATGGTTTTCGAAAACTGGGGGGGGGGGGGGGCTGCAGCTCGTACGCTTATGATCTTCATTTTAGTTTCTCAGTTTAGTTACGGAACTGATGATCCAACACACCATACTCTATGTCAGTTAAGATCTGAAAAGAACCGTATCTGACCATCAAAAGGGAAAAAAGTTCCGATCTCAGAGAAGAACACTAACATCCCCCCTATGTTTTCATCCAATTTTGGAAAAAATAGAAAATCGATCTTGAAAAAAGTAGGGTGGACATGTTCACCCCAATCCACCACGTGGCGCCGCCCCTTGGCAACTTCATGCTGCAGAACAGTTTTTGGGGACCTGCATATTTGCAGTATATTACTTCTAATTATCAATAAACGGGATACAATAGGCAATTGTTTTAGAATTTTAAGCCACCACCGGGAATGTGCCATTTAGCGTGTAGCAGTTATATCCTTGTTAATCAAAACACTTTTACTCTTAGACCTACCTAAATTTATGGTTGATGCAACTTTCTGATAATTCATAGATAAGCTAGGTTTCGCAATTCATTTCCCCTGTTATTACCTCCATTGATCCTTTGAGGCTCGAGTACCCTTGTTTTATGTACTTACCTCGCAGCTTCATGTCAGTGACAGTGATCGCTGTTCCAAGTATACCCATCCAGTTGATGTACATATCTCCTCCATTAGAATCTATAGGATACAATGCATTCAAATTTGCAGAAAAGCAGCTGTCATGCCACCATCCAGATTTATAAAACTGAGCGCAATGCTCGTTGTCATTATCATTGTCTCTGTCCTTGGCACTGAAAACTTTGCCGTTATGGCGTGTACCGAAGCTGTCTTGAACATTCCCAGAGAACCCTGATATCTCAAGCTTGTATTTATTTGCTTCTGTTCCAACTTTGAAGTTCAAGTAGCGAGCGTAGAACTTTCGGCCATCAGCCAAGGTCATGTCGATTCGCATGGAAACACCCTCCTTTGTCAGTTCACTGATTGCATCATTGCCAAGCCAGAAATTTCGGCTTGCATTTCCAAATCCAATCTTATAGTCATTCCAGTTCCTATAAAACACGGTGCTTGCATCTTGTCGTCTCTGGAACACGGTCCACCCACCTCCTTCAGTCACCATGTCACAATAGACAATTGTAGGGGTGACACCGTTGATCCATATCGTGTATTCACCGCTCGTAGACACTCCGGCAGTGCGAAGGGACTGGCAGTCTCTTGGCCGATTTTCTGTAGAGAATTTTAAAATTTCTTATCGTAAGAACTACTATACTATAAGAAAGCATTTCAGTAAATTGTTGGTTTCATACATACAAATTTACAAGACAAGTTGATTTCGGTTCTGAGCTACTGCTATAACAACTTTAACAATACAGTGAAGGTGTCTATATTCATTTTCATTTAAAAAATTGTCAAATTTCGAATTTTTATACATTAAATCGCCTATTTGATAATTTATGCACAGCAGCAAATTATATAATCTATTTTTAATGAAAATTCCCAGTGACACTGAATTGATTCACAATGGTGCGTCGCTTTAGACGCTAAGGTAAATATTCCTTTGTGAAGGTATGTCTTCCAGCTTAGACCCGTGTTTTTCATCAAAAGAAGTCAACAATATGTTGTGTTTTACGCATCCTTTAACTCTCATTTGAATCAATTTTTTACAGCGAGCATTTGCTGATACAACATCACTTGTGTAGTACATGGAATAATCATGTTAAAGTAGGTCACATTAGAAGTTCCCTTTATTGTCTTTACGTAACTCAATAGTCAATACAATCATCTTGTTCTAGTGTGCTCTACTCTACAAGCATTAGCTAGAAAAATAAATCACTCGAAGAGACAAAAGTTTGTTTGATTTCAGGTAGTAGCTTTTCCATTGAGAATTTCGACACTTTTAGTGAGAAAGCTGAAAAAATTCTATGACTTCACGATAAGTACTTGGAGTCAGGGTCAGGTAGTTACTTGATCTTGAAACACTCAAGATGGTTTTCAAATCCCTGAATGGTGAGGCGCCGTCCTATACGAGTGACATGTTCACTAGGGTTAGCAAAAGAACCCCTCGCGTACTGCGGAACTTTAATAATAACTTAAAGAACTCCAAAGTTAAGGACATCAGCTGGTCAGAGATTTTTCTCATTCAGAGGGGGTTAAATGAAAAAGCAAAAAGTCAACCAAGTTCAAGGAAATTTGAGGAATTTCTAATAAATTCCAGCATTGCATGAGTCGCATTAGTATTTTTAAATTTTAATTTTTGTTTTAATCTTGTTTCTTTTAATCTTATTGTATTATACTATATTTATAATATTTATTTTAACTCAGAAGGTATTTAACTGCATGGCCCCCTGTAAACCAGTTTTTCTCTAACTGAGGGACTACCATGCCTAAAAAATTGAAAATTAAATGAAAAATTAAATGGAATGATGACGTTTGTGTTGAACGGTTGAAAATTATTCCGAGTTGAGCGCAGCTATTTCAAATGAAAAGCAAAGAAGCCGCGTGTTCCATTGCAGTCGGTTCCTTTAAATCTTCTAATCCTCTGCACCAGCATGAGCCAAAGGTTTGCTTTGGTACGATAATCTCAAATATCAGTTTTGATGCCCCGGGTATACCTTTAGTGAGCAAGTTGGAAGACAATTAAGAAACTCATAGTTCATGAGTCAAAATAGACTTTCCCAAAGTCTTTTTGGTTAAATCCGTGAGGCTTTCGTACTACTACGATGGCAAGTCTAAACTGCGAAGGGTACAATAGACTAATAGAGCAGTCAACACGGCGAAAAAAGAGGCGTCTTTATGTTTCGTAAAGCATTGTATGTAAACCATTATTGTGACGACAAAATCAGTATCATAAATCGGCAAAACAGCATAAATCAGTGTGTCGTAATTAATGATTCAAACCATAGATTACACATACGACTTTTATGAGTTTACTCTGTTACTACTGGGTTGTGTCCCGGGTCCATATTTTTACTCTAAGTAGAGAATAATTACGAAATCGACAGCCAAAATTATTATTGAATACCTTACAGAAAGCGCAAGAAATGCTATTACATAATAAGCTAATTTCATCAAAAAACAAAACATTACGTAAAATAAATAAACAATAGCAACACATGATAAGAATCTAGGAAGTTCTGCTTTATTCTGCTAGGAGATTCTAGAAAGTTCACGACACACCACCCCCAAATCAATCGTAAGATTGATTTCCTTTTCCTCCATAAGTGCTGTTTTGATCCCTTGCTTAGCAGCTTCAGCTGCTTTACGTGGATGTCTTTTTTCTTGAACTGAGGTTTGTACGTCTTCAGAATCACCTGTAGTCTCGGATTGACGTTCCCTTTGCCTCACACGCAACTCGAGTGAGCATATTTTCTGCAAAGGTCTTTTGATCTCGTAGATAATTACAATTTGTGCTTGTCTTCAATGTTTCTCCTCTTACAACGGTGTCTGCTCCTCGAATCAATCGTAGTACTCACCCCATTTGCCACACGTTTCTTGGTAGATTTTCATCCACAATCAGAACGATATCATCTTCAGTGATCTGTGGCTTGTCGATGATACGATTTTGCTCTCTTAGATTCACTACTCTTTCGTCCATCTTTTCCAGAACCGTGTCTTACATGTCTGCAGATATCGAATGCGTTTTTTGCTGCTGTTTCGTCTTCTCCTTGCTGTGTAGTCTGCAGATACACTGCTGAACATATCTTCTTCCTTTGGTGGCGTGATTCTTCTGCCATGAATCGAGTGATTCGGCGTCAATGCTTAACTATCTAGCACTTTCCCTTGATATGTTAGAAGCCTGTTGTTGAGGTTGAGCTCCACATCCAGAATTTAATGTGTAAACAAAATTAAATGTGCATTCTGAATCTTCCTTTTCTCCTTGTGATAAAATGGACCAGCAAAATCTACTTCTGTTGTTTGAAAGGCTTGTCTAAAGTCTTGAAAATGTCTAGAGGTTTGTCTAAAGTCTGGAACTGGTGCAGTGATTGGGTTGTTCGAAAGGCCTTTTCCTGAATCTGATGCAGCTTCTACAGTTCTTGAGGACTTGCTTGACAAGCTGACGTCCTTTTGGCACCCAAAATCTTCTTCATAGTTCAGCCGGAGTTGTTTCCACCCCCAGGGGGGCACTTGGCACACAGACATACGGGGGTCGGTCCGATTTTTTTGGGTCAAATGTTTGCCAAAAGTGATATTTTTGGGTTTAATATTTGTCAGAAATGATATTTTTGGGTCCTGCGGAAATAGTAGATACAATTCTGATATTTCTAGGTATCAAATTTAGAAACACTGATATTTTTGGGTATTCGTGAGATTTCCATATCCGAATCAAATGTATTAGGGGCAACTATTCACGGCTTTTTGAATTGAAGATCTTATAAATTACAGCTATGTCATATCATCTCACCCAAAATTCCAATTTGTGATATTTTTGGGTAGAAGATATAAGTAAAACTGATATTTTTGAGTCTTATTGAAAATGAGCTGATATTTTTGGGTGGCCTTTAAATTTCTTGGACTTACCCCCCCCCCCCCGTATGTCTATGTGCAGAGTGCCCCCCCCCCCTGGGTTTCCACCCCCCCATATCCAACGTAAGAAGTTGTCCTTGTCTGGCGTACAATATTTAGGGCCCCCCCATATATTTGCGTGATGCGTTATTGGCTACATTTTCGTGCGTGAAATTTCCATTTTTTATGCGTGATTTCGTGAATTTAAATTCCTACGTGAAGCGTGAAGCATAAGTTTTCCTTGCGTTATGTCGTGAAAGGGCTTTAACTATCCAGGAATTCGTGAATGAAATTTTGAATGATAATTTAAAAAATTGCCTCAATTTGGTGCGTAATAAACCAATGATAGTTTGAAACTAGTGTTGTAGTCCTTCAAACAGAGCCCTGAGGAGCAATAGCTGAAATTACATTTATTGTTTGCGTGTGTGTGAAGATCCAATTTTTCAGTGCACGAATGCGTGAAGAATCAGAAAATTGTGCGTGAAGGCCTGAATCACATCCACTATGGGGGAGCCCCTATTTACAGATTTACTAACTCCTCATATATATGAGGGTACTATTAAAAGCAGGGTAAAATAATAGTAGTATCACACATAAAACGGACAAAGTCTATCGATTCTGTAATAGGTAATTGTCTAGGAAAAGATAAATCATTCTAGAACTTCAGTGAGGTAGCTTTGATATTTGCTTCTTTTGAAAATATGATTTGAATTGAAATCCATATTTTGGGCTTTCCACAAATTCGTTGCTCAGTTCTGACTTTTGGGATGTTCTGACTTTATCTTCGTTAAAGTCGGATTTAGAATTCAACTTTAAACGTTGGCGGTAGGGCTCTATTGCTTATAGCAATGTATATGTGCACAACAATATAGGTTAAACCAGAAAATGAATATAGAAGACAATATTAAGCTTTAAATGCTTTTTTTAAGAAGTGTCGTGTGACTGACCTTGGCCAAACGTTATGGTGTAAAACTCTGCAATTATGATGCACATGAGCAAAACTCCTTTCAGAAACACCTTTTGATCCATTGCCACTAATTGGTCTGCTCAAGTTCTGCAAAATGCGATTTCACGTAGACTTTATAGAATTCAAGATTGGAAAGATAAACATAACTGTTGCCAAATATTACACATCTGTTCGTTCACATAACTTTAAAACTGAACCTTTGAATGACTTTAATAACTTTGTGGAAATTGTTGCTATTTGTCATGGACTTAAGGCAGACGAGTTTTTGGCAAAATCTTCAACATACACTCAGAAAAGGTACTATTTCACGGAACCTACAGCTGTTCTTATTTGTCTTCATAAGCTCTAGCATTTCTCGCTTTACTTTTAGCGCTTAGCTTAAGCAGCAATCAGTTCCTTTTCATTTGAATTACTCGAGACATTTCTAAGCGACGATCCTGCAAGGATCTTACAACAAAAAACCGGCATCGCAGCCTGGGTGGTAGGACTGGGGGCATGGGCAGGGGAGAATCCCGTTCTTTGGAGTGCCGGAAAACGCTCCTCTTTGATACAAGTTCGGAATTAGCCATGTTATTGGCTTATATTATAGCATATCGTATATCTGACAGCTTCCCCCTTGCATCTTCGTCGCTATGCAAATATAATGTAACTAGCTTTACGCGCAAGTGCTGGTCCAAATGTCTGCAATACCACCATCTTTAAATTTCTCCAGTAGCTAATTCTATTATTCTGTGCTTGCTATAACGGTTGTATTTTGCAGTTTTCTATTTTTCTACGAAGTCACCAACAGATGCTTCGCTTTTGCTAATTAAGGGTGTTCATAATGGATAAAATGCAATGGGCAGTCTAAACCAGCTATGTTTAATTGAAATTCAAGCATCAGTCACGAGAACAAAATCAACAGAGGTGTATCGGGAGGTGAACCAAACTGTAGAGATTTGAGTGAATCATTTGCTTCCAGTATATTTCTCAATGAGATCATATTTTCTCAATAAACTGCGCTGATCGGTAAAGTTGAAACTTTTTTTGCGTGCATCAGCAGACAATGTTCTGCGATGATCTATGCCAATAGTCACATAATACCAGCCTTTAAACACTTAGTTGCAAAAAGTATTGCATAGGCCGGGACACATCTATTGTTCTACTTCTTTCTTGCAATATGAATATTTGAGCATGGAGACACTGAAATCATGTTTTCGTTGCAAGAGCACAAAAAGGTCTACGTGATCCAAGCCCCTTACAGCGCTGCCCTAAAAACAAACCTATATTTGCTTCCGTTGTCCTTATAATTTCATCTAGGTCACTAACTGAGGAATGTAAAAATTTGTGCCAGGTCTCCTCCACCGGAACACAGTCGAAACACTTTATAGAGTGAACTTTCACTTAAAGCTGAAAATTTTTCCTAAAATACCTTTGACATTAAAGTTAAAGATTCTAAAATTGGCCGTGAATTCCATTTTCTTAATACTAACCGATATTTAGATATTGATTAAAATATTCTGATTGAATAAAAACGAGAATCACAGTTAGCAATTATGGAATATTAATTAATACATACATTTAAATGAAAAAATTGTGTGATTTTCCCGATTGTCTTTTCCAGTCATATGCTAGTAGCTACGAAAGTTGTTGATAACTAAAAAAGCATGACTTGTCATCATTGTGATTTTTGCCGTCCCCAACTGACCTCAAATAAACTGGGTAAATTTCGATGGAGGAATGAGTCAAATTGTGTGATATTAGTCCTGAAAGTGCCAAATATATGAGTTGTGGATTAAATATTTCTTCAAAATCACTGCTGTTTACAGAAGACAAGCAGAAGGAGCACTAGCAAAGTGCCTCATGATAGCATTTTTCAGTGACCGATTTGGCGTCAGATTTGGGTTATTAAGCGGTGCATTTGTCATGGGACTTGTGACTTTGCCAGACTCAATCCAACCAGTGATAGCAGACCTTTCATAAGAGAAGCCATCTACAAAAAAAGAATGAATAGTTTCGAACATTCATCGTGGAAATGATAACACTTCAAAATATGAGAAAATAATGCAAGCATGTAATTCTCAATTAAAAGCAAGGCATAGGACAGCAAAATGAGCCAATCGTGGAATCAAAATTGTCTGCATTCGGTTACTCAGTTGTGCATGTGTGCTAAAAACCCTCTTTTTAGCACCATCGTAAGAAATTTTCATATCAAATGTAACTGTATATCTATGACCTTAAGGAATGGCTCAAAAAACAATTTACACTGGCACAATGTCTAGCAAAAAGATCATACCGGATGCAATAACAGGATCAGTCATAATCTCCCTGGTTACAGGGCAAAGAAATTCATCTGGGACCATTCCATCTAGCTCCTCAGCTTTGATCCTTTTAATTTCCCGCAGAATCTTGTTTCTGTGTCCAAGTGGAGCTACAAGAGAAGCAAAAGTTAGTTAGCATAGTCAGTGATAAAATCTATAGACTTTGATTCTAGTTCCAGTATGTAATGCACAACAGTTGATAATGCACAAGTCTTTGGAAAAGTATGTATGCTATATATAGTTTTATAATTATTTTTTATGAAAATGACTGTTATACCCGCCTGTCTGTGCTTGATGCTACAAAGGCAGAGCTGTGCACACTTAGTGCACACTTAGGGTGTATAGAACAGGTTGGTTTTAAGTTTAATGCTACAAGTTTAACGCTTAATGCGATTATCAAGCACCTATTTATATTTATATTTATTAATGTATTATATACAATCTATAATTTGTTAATAAATAATGTTAAACAATCAAAGCTCATGCCTTAAATGCTTTTCAATACAACAATATATTTTTACCTATTCCAAGATCATCAGATAAGATCTTGTTATCAATGTTTGCCAACTCTGCTCCATCAATCTCATTTGTTCGGAATATTTCAGAATACTGGCTTAATCCAAGTTCTCCAAGCCACTCACACACATCATTGACATCCCAAGAGAGGAGTAATTTCTGAACAAAAAGTATTACACAATTATCAAAACATATCCTTAAAAACTAACTACATCAACCTGGAAAGATCTTTGCTGAAACCTCTTTGACATAAGAAGATAATCAACACTGAGACAAAGGGAGACACATTTTCGTATTTCTTTTCCAACATCTTTTATTCATTTGATCCTGGGGGTGGAAAAAACTTCTTGCTGGAACTGCAGTTAAGATAACAAAGATTTTCTGTGAAACAAGCTATGGAGCCTATGGAGCTTTTGACTGCTGTTGACAATAGCTCTTTTCTGTGACTTTTAGAAAGAATACATTCTGCAGTAAGCAACTGCTACTATAAAGTGTGCTGATCTTGTTTATGAAACAACCAAACTGAATCAAATATTGATCAGGCAATTTTTATTGTTTTGCCTACTGATTCAATACATTTATATTCTAAATATGCAGCCAATTTTTTACTTTGTCACAGAATTTTTCAAATTCAATACCTTACATTTCACATGATTCTGCCTTTCTGGAGTTTTAGTAATTTTCTGTATAAATTCTGCTTATTGATTTTTTCTGGGACTTAAAATACTTTCTGGAACCAATAGTCCTGTGGTCAATAATCCAATACTTTTTCACCATGGACTAATCAGTTTGACACACGCAGGGCTAGACACAATAAGTTATAATCCACAGGTTAGTCATAATCAGAAGGCCACAGTTAAAATAAAAAAGTTACAAAATAAATTAATAAAAAATTTCTAGTACCAAAACAGCACCACTTTGATCATTAAACAAACTAGGCCTGTTTTCAAAAACAAAATTTTACAGGACTAAAGCTAAATTCACATTTGACGCGTCACGGCGCGGCGCGTCATGACGCTGACCAAATATGGTTAGCATTTTCGGCAGCTATGCGCACGCAGCGCGTTTTTTCAGCCACGCGTCACCGAGCGTCAAAGTTAAATAAATTTAACTTTGACGCTCGGTGACGCTTCAGAACAATAGAAAACCTAGAGAATAATGACAGCCAGAAACGTGAACAAGGAGTTTCTGAAATAGGCCATTATAAAACTGTATTGCTTGTACGGTAAAATATACCTTGATGAGTCTCTCTGATTACAGCATCGGGGGGCTAAATTCAGAAAGTAACAAAAACAAATCAGATTTATTAGTTTATGATAAGTAACAATATTATTCGTGTTTAGAGTCTCTTCGATGATATAAAGTTGCCTAGTCGATGTTCAATTCAACAATGATATTGAGTCATTGTATGTTCAGTTTTGGTAAAAAAATATTTCAATCACTCCCCGTTAAGCTTTCAATACCTTCCAAAGGTTTACTTCCGAGGGATTTAATACATGGAAATTTTGGGGAGTGTTGATAAAAATAAGGTGTTTAATTTTCCCTCGAATTTTGGCAGGAAAGGAAACCCCATGAATCTGTAAAGCCAAACATTTTGCTAATTGTAGTAGACCTTCCAAATCTTTAATATCAATAAAAATTTCAGTTCACTAATGAATGCTTGAAGAGAATCGTCTTCCTGCCAAAACATTGGCCAACCTCTCAAACCGAAATGTCGAAGAAACCGCACGACACTAATTGAAGTACATAGAACATCTCATTTTTTGGCCAAGATGCTGTTTTTGATATATTAGCTTCAGTTTACCGTTTCATCCGTTTCTGTAGCAAACTTAAACCCCGGCTTGACTTTGCAATGCAAGGAATACAGAACAACTTGAAAAAAAATTTTGCAAGTTTGCTGTGAACAGTATTGGAAAACAGAAAACACGCCACTCGATGACGCATCTTGTATGAAAAGCATGAAGAAGTACATGATGCGACGCTCGATGACGCTCAGTGACGCGCCGCGCCGTGACGCGTCCAGTGTGAATTCATATCTCCAGAAATTATTTGCTTCATCTGAGACAAGCATACCTTTCCAGTAGAATTAAGAGAGTGTTTGCCTTGCAATTCTGATATGGAATCTGGGCCCTTGAGTGTATCTGAAAGACAATTTTAGATGTGAGTTTTTACTTGTATAATTCTCAAACACTTGGCATTGATAAAAATCTAAGCATCATACTTGAAGTACAAATGTTTGTTAAGAATTGAGAACAGAACTGTTTAGAAAATATAAACATAAACATAACAAAAAGAAAGAAAGAATATGAATGTAAGGTAGTTTTCCACAGCTCAGAACAAAACAGGCAACTTTAAGATAACCAATCTATTCTATAAGTTTAGACTTTAAGATAACCAAAGGCTTGAATAGGAGTTTATATCATTTTAGGTGCTTCTGGTAAATTCAGAAAATCATGTTCCTTAAGCTTGATGTTTTGTCAATTAAGGATTGGCTATTTCAGGCCTTGCTCTAAGCAAAATAAAGGTGATCTATAAAAAGAGCCCCTTAGAAATTCTAGGCGCTCTATTTTGCACCTCTAAATAAAATATCCTTGAGAGCATCCTTCGAGAGCTTTGGAAGATCGAGAGTTTCATATCGAGAGCTTCGGAGAATGTTTAATAAGACATTCAACGATGATACCAAAAAGCAACAAAATATAAAATAACAAAACAAGACATGCAGCAAACACTATGTTAATGTTAATATAGAAATATAATAAAACAAAGTCTCAAAATTGTTCAGATTTTTCAAGATATGTGAGTTGCTCATCACTTGATGAGCTTTTTTCACTTTCAGTATCATTAAACAGTTATGTTCTGCTTCACATATTGCTTCATCAAAACACATGGCTTAAAGTCGAAAATTTGACTTTGTTTCATTTTCTATGCTCTTCATCAGGGCCGTCGAGAGACGGGCTGGGCCCCAGGGCTGGGAATGTCATGGGGCCCCACCGTCGAAGGCTGCAAAAACCTTTTTTGGTTACGCCCTTAGCAATGCAGTTAGATGGACTGTAAAAGGCATGAATTTTGAAATCAACGCCCCTGAAAAACTTGAATTTGTATTTTAAGGTCTTTAACAGAACATGTAATTAGTGACTTTATAAAACAAATCATTAAAACAAATCAGTTTAAAAATCAGAGTTAATTTAATGTTTAAAAAACTGCTTTTCTTGCTTTCCTTATGGCGAAATCCTTAATCTTTTCTTGCTTTCCTTATGGCGAAATCCTTAATTATTTCCCACAATCTTTTCCAGCTGTCGTTCGCTCCCCAACCATCAGGAGAAGTCAATTTTATTAATATTGTGCCCAAACAACCTGCATGGCAAACAATAGAGTGCAGCCTTTGTAGGACCGAAAACAAGCCAGCTTCTTACTACCTCCCCATTTTGCTGCTTCACATTTAGGACCGTTGTTGGCAATTTGTGGCCGTCGCAATCTTCGGGAAACTCTGGAGGATGAGGCAAATGACCAGTTTTAACAACCTTTGCTAACTCCTTTATCGTTGGAAATCCGGTCAATGTGCCGACATCAAAACTAGATGATCCACTATGAACAGTATCTTGATCTAATGACGAATCAGTTGTGCTTTCTCTACTTTCTGTGGTGTCATGGTCTACCGAAGCAGCCAAGCCGTTTGTGTCTTCTTCTTCTTCAGCAATGCTTTGAACAGAGCTTTCTCCAGGTTTATTGAAAGTTGAATCACCTTCCTTGTCTCTTTTGTAAGCACCTATCTCAAACAGTGTGCGAGGGGCCCTCTTTGCTTCTTTTTCTCGTATCTTTTTTTCCTGCCTTTTCTGAGCACCAGACTTGTGCCTGTGAGATGACATCGCAGGGGTTGGTTGGATCGTGATCCCGCTTAGTGATTTTGATAAAGACTTTTATAGCGTTTGGATTTGTCTTGGTTCTTTGCATGTGCTTCTTCTCTGGTGTACGCCGTGAATGGAAGATTTACTTTTACGTTTATAGGAAGTCAACACAAGGAATAACTAAAACATTTGACCTAAAAGAGGATATATGTAAGTGCAATCGAATTTTTCGGCTTCCGGAAAAGTGTATTATGATCGTATCGTCAATGTTCTAATTATAAACCTTAACAAGAAAAGATCCTCATCATAGACCAGCTTGTTGGTCCCATGTTGAAAGATTAAATTTCGAATATCAATCGGGTCATGAGCCCGCCCTGCTAATGCTGCTAATTGAAAACTCATAGCCAAAAGTACATACATTATTTTCTACGGGCCCCTCAAGGCCCCGGGCCCCCTGGTAACTACCCTGGTTACCCCCCCCCCCTCTCGACGGTCCTGCTCTTCATTCTTTAAGACATGCTAGAACATCTACGACTCACGGAAGCAAATGAAAACTAAAAAGCAATGCGATAATTTGGGCGGAAATGTGATCGCTGATCTGCACAGGCCATTTTAAGTTATTAAGAAAAACAGAAAATAATACTTCAACAGAATATTAACGCTTGCTCGCAAATCAAATGAATCTGACGGAGCATACGCTTGATGGCCTGTGTCATTGATGGTTTTTAGGGGGTTATTAGATAAAAAATGGTATTGAAAACCCAATGTTGAATTTTCTGAATTTTTTCTCAAGTGGTAATCTTACACAAATCATAGTATTGCGGTCTGTTAGGAAGATTGTTTATGCTTGATCAAGTTTATTAGACAAAGGCCAAAAAATTGTTTTGCTCCGTGGTAATATTGTTTTTACGTTTTGAGGGGCGCTATAAATAGCTCTCCAAGCCTTCTTTTGGGTGCGCTCTAGGCGCGCGCGCTCGATCGAGCGCCTTTCCGGGCAAGGTCTGATATTTATTCACCTGCTCCATTTTCATTCAATTTCCAGATCTGGACAGTTTTGTCATTTGATCCAGTAGCAAGGTACATTCCATTAGGAGCAAAAGCAACCGTGGTGATATACCTGAAAAAACATACGTAAAGCATACAATTGAATAAATCTACAAATATTTGCTAAATAAACATTATGTTTCTGGTTTATTTCAACTTGCACAACAGTTTTATAAATCTATGATTACTAAATATTGTAAAGGTGTTATGACTATGTTGCATAAAGATGAAAACTTTTTAGTGAAATTGAATGGCCATGGCCAAAGGTGTCTGACAATGTGTATCTGACAGTGTCTGTCTGATAATTTGCTGTTGTTAATGCCTGTCATACAATGTGCATGGAACTGTATATTCCTCCATGTGGATTCCACCACTATTGATTTAAATTGTCTAATGGCATTAGGCAAAATTAGAAAACATTGTCACACATGCAAAATGTCAAACAAAATATTTTTGAAGATTGTCCAAAATAACTGTGCGTCAAATCCTGGATTGATTTATCATATATCACATGGCAACCAAACTAGAAACAATTTGTGCAATATTTGTAAAACATGAATGCATATGACAATATTTGATAGTTTGGCTGGACCTTTAGTTTGCATAATAAAAATCTCCATCAGCCTACAAGGAGAAAATTGCTGGGAATATTCTGTTATGGAAAACATTTGGAGCCGCAACCATTGCTATATGCACTCATTCTTTGTAAATAAAAATTGAATGTAATGCAAATGATGATAATTAGGTTTAATTGTTTTGTGGCTTCTCGCACTCATTCACTCCTGCAAACCTACACCATTGCACGCTAAATACAATTTTGATATTTTTACTAACTACCAAAAACTACTGTGACCTTATTTTCCCACAAAGAATCCACATCCAGAACAGTCTTAAGCTTTACCATAGAATTTTTTAATAATTAATTTGAAATAGTTACAGCAAGGCAGACATTTTTTCAAGGTGCTAAGATACTTAAGCATAATTACTTATTAAGAATTCTTGTAACAAAATTCTGATACCTTGTGTGCCCTGCTATTGTATGCAGCATTGTACATTTGATCTAGAAAAAAAATTAAAAAATGTTCTTACAATTCATCGAAAATTGAGGTTATAGTTAAGGTGAGCCCAGCCTTGACATTCAGTTATTGGCCAAATAATAGTCTAAAATTTACTCCAACACAGCATTTGCCACATGAATGCAATGAAGCTCTCACTGCAATAAAGAAGGAGACAGAAGAGCATGTATTTGATCATTGCAAAGAGGCAAAGTGATTGTTCATCTTGCATTTATCTCCTGGCTGCATCAATATCGGGTCAGCTATTCACAGTATCAGTGGCAGCACTAGCCACTAGTCTGTTGAGGAGTGAATCTTGACCTATCTACTATCACCATTTATACTATCAGAAAACACCCTTTTGCCAACAAGGAAAGGCTGTTTCCAAATCATAGAATAGCTTCAGAGAAAAAAGTTTGCTAAAACCTAACCCCTCTCCCAAAATGCTCTTATCAACTTTTGACAAATGCAAAATTGCTGCTGCTGAGAAGTGAGTAGAAATGACCCATTGCTTAATATGCATGGCAAAAACACTTGACCAGCTTACACATTAACAAGGTTGGAAAGTTGAGTGTAAAAGCAATACTCACTGGATCCCAGAGGATAACATTCTTGTCTGACGAACTAAAAGAGCAATAGAATATAAAAAATTCATTAAATGATAACGTATATATCATGATGTCTAATAGCATGGGGGAGGCAGAGTCCCCAAATCAACCCCCCTATGACTTTTGCCACTGAAAACACTTAATAGCATCAGTGACCATTGATTAATTAAACAGAGTTGAATATCACACATCGGTTTATATACATTGCACCAGATCAGAATTTTTTGTTGCTTACTTTCTTTTCATTTGCTTCTTGTAGTACATTGCTTCAAGCTAATAAACTTACATAAAAAAATATGAAAAGAAGTTATATGACGTTGAGGACTTACCAAGAGGCAAGCATTTTGCCATTTGCTGAGAACTTGCAATCCCAAACCTGTCCCTGGTGGCCATCAAAGGTAAACCTGAGTTGCATGTGGCACTTTTCTGAATAGGCTAACAAAAATTAAGATATCTTGCTTTAACCTCAAAGAATTTAAAAAACTAAAAACGAGAAATTAAGAAATCAACAACTTTTGCTGCAGTGGCCAAAAGATTAAGATTAACCATGATGATCAGGATGAAAATATCCAGTTTGTAAAAAAAGCTACTAGGCTAGAAAGGCAATTATACTACTTCTAAACCGTAATAACTCCATTAAATTAAAAACAGGTATATTTTCTTCTAAACCGTAATAACTCCATTAAAAGACAAAATTGTGCCAGAATTACTATGGATGGTTTTGGGAAATAATTGGAACATCTGATTTTCTAGAGATGTTGTATATAATTCCTCTCTTAGCTTGCACCTTAACTTAGATTGATTCCCTAAAAAGTTGATTATTTTTTAGTGCTGATAATATTTTGTTAAAAAGAATATACCAGATGCTGTGAATACATTCCATAGTTTCACTGTATTATCGCCACCACATGAAGCGGCAAGAAAATGTGGTGATTCACCATTTGAATTTGAAGTTTTATTGCCAGGATCTAAAGAGAAGCCAAAATACAATCATTAGGAAGTAACTGATAGCAGAACTGAATTTCTAAAAGTAAACAGATTGTTACCTGGTTCCTTGCAATGGGAAACAACCACTAAGGTTAGGACTATTTATCATCTTCAATCTGGAATATAAATCTTAACAAATCAGAGAAGAGTTAATTAAAGAAATGTGAAATGGCAATGTTGTAAAATAAATATGACCTTTATTTATCCATTTCAGTTTTGAAATAAAACATTAGATAATGCTATTTGCACTAACTTTACAGATGCATAATCAAATGTTTGTCTTGAAGTGTGTGTTGTTTCCATTAAATACATGTATATTCAAAAGCTTGTCGTGAAATATGTGTTGTTTCCATTAAATACATGTATATTCAAAAGCTTGTCATGAAATATGTGTTGTTTCCTTTAATGATTTAAGAGGTAGGTGAGTTACTGGGAAATGGATAAAAATTTTAGAATTAAAACTGGGTGATGCATTGAACACTTAGCTGGTTGGGCAGCAAGATCAAAAGAAACTCCACCTTGTCAAGGAACACAGATTTATCTCCTTACACTTGCACTGACTTAAAACTTTTGAAAAGGGTCTTCAGATGCACCACATTTTTTAACATCAAAACAGCTAGATGTTAAGTGGATCAGCTGAAATTTGAATCATGTCAAAATTGACATAAAATATGATTTGAATTGAAGTTTTTATATAAAGTTCAAGAGTTCAGAAAAAATAATTATGGGAAGGGAAGATCCATTTAGCTTTATGAAAAGGCATGACATTAGATTAGTTGTTTAACAAATATATACTGTGATGTGTGGATACAGGGTTTTCCTTAACAGGCCAAGTTAATGCAACAACACTGAAAGTAAAATAAAACATTATGTCTGTAGACAAATAATTGGTTCATTTTCAACGTGAAAATATAAGTTTATTTAAAACGATACATAGAATGTAAAAAACTTCATAAAAATTATCTATCTAAAGGTAAAAATTGTATTTTTGTTCTTTCTGAAAGCTACACAATTCTTAAAATCTGAATGAAAGAAAAATTTTTAATTTAATCAAATAAAGCCAAAAATGATCATAGCTAGCAACTTATTTCAAATAGCTGTAATGAAAAATTTCATTTCAAAGATGTTAATGAATAGCCTCATATAATCTATGTCTCAAAATATAGCTCCAGGTTTATTACATTTTAATTTGTATTTCCACAAAATACTAAAGGAACTAATTTAAAATAACAAACAATAATTGACAATAATAAACAATGATTTAAAATAATAAACAATAAAAATTATTATTATCACAATTATATGTAGAGCACAAATTATCAGTGGGATATGCATCATTATGTGTGGGGGATCTTGATAAGGAGGGGCTTCCTCAATAGCAAAGCTAATCGATGAGAGAGAGAGCCCCCTATGCACAGAGATATTTCAACCCTTCACAGAAATCCAAGCAAATTGCACCGAGAATGAATCACTGATTTTTGTTACTGTTTGTGTATAACAAGAGAGTTGAATTTTATCTCTTTGCTGACGATACCAGCATTTACTTTGATACTGAAACTCATTATAAACTTGTTAATATTGAGATAAAATTGGTAAAAATAATGGCTTGATGCCAATAACCTATCACTGAATATAGACAAATCTAATTATATAATCTTGCAATCTACCTCATCATCAATACCTCCAGACACTATAATCAAAATAGGAAAACACACATCACCAGAGTCAAATACACAAAACACCTTACTTTTGGCAGTACAAATTAAGCAAAACACATCTAATTTACTAGGGGGTGCTCTCTCCTCGATTAGTTTATAGATAAAATTTCCACCTTTAAATATTTCCCTTTGTACAATACTAGCTTGTTCCTCTTCTATCTATAAATAGATGCAAATTCTCATCAACCCAAGTTTAAGAAGTATAAGCAATGTAAAAGGAAGTTTAATAACATAAACATTACAGAACAAATTTGTTCTGTAATGTTTATGTTATTAAACTTCCTTTTACATTGCTTATACTTCTTAAACTTGGGTTGATGAGAATTTGCATCAAATGTATGTATACAGTGGAGTATAAGATAAAAAACCAGACTGAATTGAACTGAATTACATCATAATATGTGTTCTCTACATATTAAAGGCCTAACGAAGCTTGACAAAATGTCTTTAAAATTATTGTAACTTAAGACTTTTAAGAGAAATCAAATTTGAAGAAGTACTAAAAGTAAACAGTTTAATTCAAAATCTGAAAAAAAATTAAGTGCTTCATGATAAAAAATATTGATACCTGCAGACCCAAAGCTGGGCGAAAAGTCACATCCAGTAACTCCAACACCAGATAAGCCTTTGTCGTGTGCCATAATGCATACCCTACAGTTACCAGATTGAACTTCAAACAATCTTAAATCACCGTTTGATGACCCGGAGAGGATATACAAATTATCAGGGGTGAACCGGCATGTTGAAAAGTTGCAGTCGTTTCCTTTCAACACACGGATGAGCTGCCCGGAGCTGCTATCCCAAATACACAAAGTCTCGTCGCTTGAGGCCGATGCCAAATAGTTTGAATTTGGTGAAAAGCTGCAGCATTTTATGCCACTTCCATGTCCTTTAAGAACATTAACTTTACTACCATTACTTGTATTCCACAAAATAACAGTGCTATCTTGAGAGCCTGTAGCAAGAAGTGTGCCGAAAGGTGAAAAGGCGCAAGTCGCTACTTGGTAATTGTGGCCGGTTAGCGGAGAAAACTCAAGTTCAGACCCCTGCTCAACATCCCAGAGCCTCACTGTTTTATCTCCAGATACTGATGCGAGTACCTTGCTGCAAGCAGAGAAACTGCAATAGTTAACATCCTTACTGTGAGTAGAAAGTCGATGCATTAACACCGCCATCTTTGTTTTGCACATAAATGTTAGTTGCGATGTGCGCAGTTCCTGCTTATGATAATTACGTCATTTGTAACATGCACTCCTGCGCAACATAGTGCAAAAAGTTTTTTATGCGCAGCAAGATACACACGTGAACCGGAAATGACACATCCTACATTTGACCATAGGTTGCCCAAAAGGTACGCTGGGTACCAGTATTTTCTATTTCCGCTCTCGAATTTTTTGAGGCTTTGGTATACACGCGGGAAGCTGTTCTGTTTTTCGCTAAGGCGGCCAACTCATGGGACGGGTTTTGAAAATGAATTTTATTTCTGATATGTATCGCTGTCTGTGACTAGTACTTAGCTGAGAAACTTAACTTTTGTATTATTAATGGTTATTTTCATGTTCTAGGCAACTCTAAGAAGCACTTGCTATATTTTAATCAAACATGTAAATAATTTATATATTTGATTGAAATATAGCAAGTGCTTCTTAATTAATATTTAAGTTTTTATTAGTTGTAAGTTTTTACCAGGGCTCCTTGTATAACAGATATTAGATCTGAGAAGTCATCTAACATAAATAAAGCACAATGAATGAATGAAATAAACACTTTATCAGCTTGTTTTCTAAATCATCTTCTCTCTTAGATACATTAGCTTGATTTCTAAATCATGTATTAGAATTTCTGATTTTAGGAAATCCCCTTAATTCATTGATAAGTAACACAGCGAGTGCTTCTGGGGATCATTGCTGCTTCAGTCTCTCCTTTTTATCGCTATCGCCCTAGAAATGACACTTTCTATCCACAATAAATTGAAAAATAGCCCAAACATTTGACACTAGCTCTGGAAACAAAGCAATTTAAACATGTTGTAAGACGGTATTATTTATTTAGGAAAACTTTGTTTCATTTTACGGTTTCGTTTTTGTTGTTGTGGCCTGAATGTTATGTATAGGGCGCCAAATGGGCCAAAATTTCAAGACGGGAAAATATCATCAAGAGTTGGATATATAATCAAGATTAGAATATATCTCTCTTTACAACAAAAATTCTTCACAAGATAGCATATATTCATTTCTTCGTGACATTCCTAGTATCTTTACCAGAATATTTGCACAACTTCTTGATGAGATTTTCGCTGATCGCTTGATGAGATTTTCAAACTGAATTTTATCCCAAGTCTTCATAAGATTCTATCCCGTCTTAAAATTTTGGCCCATTTGGCACCCCATAGTTATGAGACTATTTTTGTCACTGTTTTAACATCAAGCCACTGTTTCACATTATCCGGCTCTTTTTTGAAAGTTTTTTGATGTTTTTTTATTATTTTCAACTTCAGAAGTACCTACTATATTAGTGTCAACAGCAAATATATCAAAATAATTTATGAAAACGAGTAACAGCATAGGATCAGAACAGAGCCGTGGGGTACCCCATATGAATTACGATGTAGATTGAAACTTGAACCTTCCATAGAGACAAGTATTTTCATTTTCTAGTTGTATTATCTTGTTCAATGATATGATGTATTTTCTAACTTGGTTAGCTTGGTGTTTTATGACCCTCAAGCTAATTTTATTTATTTTTGTAGTTATTGATATCTTCTCTGAACCAGACTGTTTATAAAAATTAAGCAGAAATAAGTGTTTTTTAAAAGGGGCGTTTTCCAGCGTTCTAGAGGGCGTGGCCACAAAAATTGTCGGACACAACCATTTTAACCTCTCCATTTTTAGACTGGTGCGCGGTCCCTGTTAGGCGATATGAAAAAAACGTCATTAAATTTAACTGTGCACGTAAATATGATGCAAAATGTTAGCAGCCAACAACGCTGGTTTTTCTCCCCAATATTGTCCAAAGATTCTACTCTGAAGGCGTTTCAAATGTTTGCATTTTCTGCCAAATATTTGTCGTTGTCATGTAGACAGGAGAAAAGATCATAATAACCGATAGTGTTTTCATATAATTTAGTCCGGTACGAAAACGGGTGCGGGTGTATGTGAGCAGGTGTGTGTCAGAACGTTGTAAGTAGTATTTTATGTAACTGACCTGTTTGCAATGCGGACTTTTCAATATGTCTATTATTTACAAATTATTTCTTTTTCTGTAGTAAGGAGATTCTTCTCAAGGAAAATACTTCTACTTCTGGTCCAAGCACATTTGAATCAGGAGATCAGTTTATCCCAAGATGATATTTTTATGATCACATAATTAAAGCTGGAATACAGCCTATTTCTACTCACCTATATACATTATCATTTTAAACACAAGAGTAGGCCTCCCCGTGAGTGTGGCTGTTGGAGAAATTTGATAGCATTTAACTGTTCAAACTTTAAAGCATGATGTATCCTGTAAAGCATGATTTATGAGGGCCACGTAACATGTGTCGTAACATGCAGGGGCGGACTGGCTAATTTTTTTGGCCCGGGCCAATTTTGATCAAACCGGCCCACAATAATAGCAAATAAAAAACTCCTCGGAAAATGCTAGTAAATGTAAGACTGCAAGGAAAACAAGTTTTTAAATTCAGTAATTTTGTGCATGGATGAATGCTGGTTAACATAATATGGTTAACAGAACATGCTAAATATGTCATATGCTGACTAAACAGTAAATAAACAAAAATGTTAACTTATTGGTTTGAATCTGTTTCTAATTACAGGATATTATATGTTGATCGTTCTGGATGTCATCTAACAGATGTTTTTCTAAGAACATTAACATGAAGGACTCCAGGCTTGGCTGCGAAAAACTACTACGTAACCTGTTCTTTATTTATTTAAATTGGAAAAGCTTCTTCACACTCCAATTGTGACAAATAATTTTCTAATCCTCCGGAAAACCACAATGATTTTCAGCAAGCCAAAAATATAAATTCGTCAATTTCTGACCCCAAAAAGAAAACATGGCCCCCCTGTTGAAATTTTATCGTGTAGCACCATACCCCTTGGGTAATGGTGCTACACGATATCATCGTATCGATATCAATTTTATCGTGTAACCATGTTGGGCGGGGTTGCATTTGACTTATGATAGTATAGGCCTAATAAACTTACCATAACTTGTGTGAGTTTAGTGAAAGGAGCAAGAGCAAGATCCTGCTGTTTTTGTGACGTTTGTGGAATTTGCTTGATAAAAAAGCTTTGTATCGTAGCTGAATTTTGTTTAAGTCTCACAGCCTTTCCTCTATAAATTTATGTTCACCACCTTTGGTTGAAGTATTCTTGCTCTTCCCTCGTTCTACGTATGTCCTTTCCATTGCTTCACATCACGGAGCAAATCGCTTAGTGAACTCTAATTTTTGGACTTTTAAATTTATTACATTAAGCAATAGCTTGTGCTTAGGCAAAAAACATGACCAGCTTCAAGTAAAAGTTTAGTAAAAAGACATCAAGGCCGGTTTGAATCTTATGTATCGCATTGAAACAGGGGTGTTGCAGTATAGTATGTCGCCAAAAAGGAAATACCGTCAAGAGAAAATATAACAAGATGTCAATGTTTCCTGAAGAAGTGTGTTTGGGCTTTGGGCTGCGGTGACAATAATGAATTCATAATTTTAATGGTTTTAGAGTACTCGCGTATATTTTTATTCTTTCCCACAAAGTCTCTGAAAATTCAAGGCAAACAGATCAACGCGTGGGTATACTTTTTTGCCTTGCATTCACTTTTTAAGCTAATTTATTTGTTTTGCACTTTTATGCACTTAAACCGACCGGCTCTTCGGGCGATCGCCCGAATAGCCCGACCAGCCAGTCCGCCCCTGGTAACATGGGCAGCGACACATGTTTGAGTGTGGGGGTGCCCTCGGGGGTGCCAAGGGAACATTTGGCCTCTAGAACAAAAGGTTTTGAGAAAAAGCTCTATTGTTTTGCAAAAAATTTGGGGGCCATGCCCCCCTTCGTCGGAGGCCCTGCGCAACAGAACTAATTGTGTAGCACAGAGGTATTCAACATGGGTGTAGTATATTTTAGCGTTGGTAGATACAATTAATAATATACTTTTCGAATTTCCGAAAACCGGTTGAGCTTGAATCTCTGTTGCATCTCTGGATTTCACCTCGAAACCAGTTATTTGACCTCAAAGCACTAGACCTGTTTGTAGGAATGCAAATCGGGTCAAATAAATGCATTGTTATAAACTTGTTTTATTTTTCGAGGTGACATGCTTCTCCTACTAAACTGGTTTTTATAAAGCACAAAACATTAGACAAATTTTCACGGTCTGTTTCTGCAAGACAGTAGCCTATTACTTCCAGCTATAATGTTGCTCTTATTTTTTTGAAGGAAAAAGCAATTCTACATTTCGAGTTGACGGCTACTACAAGATTCATCTCGAAATCGTTTGGTTACCCTGTGGCACAAGTGCTTTCTTTGCCACATGTCTCCAGGCGAGAGGCACGGCAAAACGCAACGTTATGAAATGTATTTTTAGATTACCGTAAAAGTCTTGAGTAGAGCAATAAAATATTTATTGAAAATGCTGAAAATGCTATTCTTAATGAAAAACTGTAAATTTTGCTGAGTGGAGTTGAGAAACACTGCAACAATCGACTCCGAGGCAAAGGTGAACAAACTTTGTAAGAAGTAGGGTTGACGCAGAGTTACCTTCTAAATTAAATTTCCCCTGCAAAATTTTTATCAATTGAAATTGGAGACATCTCTTTATTAGCAGTTGACCTTGCACCCTTACGGGGATGACACAGAACACGTAGTCGATGGACGTATGCAAATGAGGCTCCTCAAAAGTTTACTAGTGAACTGGCTGTCGCAACCTCAGTGTCTGTTAAAGTTCGTTTGGGTGACGAGGAAAACAAACTCATATTTCATTTATGGAAGCAGCAACGTGTTTCAGTTATCAACTGTGTACGTCGCACACAACATTGTTATCAGCTTTTCCTGCTGCCAAATTTTCAAATGTATCCAGACCATCTTAGGTATTAAGGAAAAGTCTAAATTCGCAGTTTGTTTACAGTGGCAAGTACTAGGCCATCGGAAGAAATACTGGAAGAAATCTTTCAATCGTCAAGAGTTGAGCGCATCTTTACATCATGGGCAGGGTAGCAAGAGAGGCAGCTCGGGATTTGCAAGCACTTGTCAACAAATATAGTCGCTTTCACCAGTCGACTCTATCTATTGAACAGTTCACAAGCTTTGGTAAGTTCTATTTGCAATAGACATGCGCATTCAAACTGTTTTTTTATTATTTTGTTTTATTTACATATACCTTGCTTCACACGGTATTTTTGTCCGTGCATTCGAAAAGATTTTGAAAAATTTCAAAATATTTCGCCCAGAAACGTATAGAAGCCTAAAGAAGCGTTCAAACGATGAGTTAATTGGTGTACAAGACTTCCCGATCGTAGGAAAAGAAATCGCGTTGTATAAGCAAACGAGAGTAGCAGGTCCATGAATGAACGCTGTGTTGCTTACTTATGCTTAATGTTGCTTAATTGAATCCTAGTTTATGCGTCACTTCTCGTGTCTAAGAATAGAGCCCTTACTGATTTTTTGCAAGACCCTTTAAAATTCACTATTTTAACATCCACTCTTTGAGAGCCCTTACTGATATTTTGCAAGACCCTTTAAAATTCACTATTTTAACATCCACTCTTTGTGTTTCATATATTTCATTTATTTCATTTAGTATTTGTCAGGATAATGATGACCCATCTAACATTATAAGAATTAATAGTTTTAGAGTATATGTTTTTGTCATAATTGTGTTAAGATCATCGTATAAAACAATTCTTTCTGACCCAACTTTAACAATTATCATTTCACTTTAGGGAAAAGTGCAACACCAACTGAATCATTTGAGTTTCTCAAACATGAAGTTCCTGTTAGACTGGCTCATATTATGAAAGAGATCAACCTTTTACCCAGAAATTTACGCAGAATGCCCTCTGTTGAACTTGTGAAGAGCTGGTAAGGATCCAGTTTATTTTATTATCATAGACATTTAACTCTGCCAAGGTTATCTAGTGTTTCATGACCAAAAGCAAGGCTAGAGAAAAATTCTTTTAAGAAAGAATTTTATCAGCCAGGAATGTCAGAATTTTGCCAGCCAGGTAACCGCTGTAGACAATGAGCATCAAATTGGTGAGGCTAAGCAAGCTAAACTTTTATTCATAGTTATCTATCTATGTTGTGGATGTTTGCGATGTTTTGAAAAGTTTGCAATGATATGGTTGTATTCAGGAAATTGTCAAAAACTAAAGAGCTTTTAATAATTGAGGCTGTGGTTTTCATAGAGTAAATTTGTTTGTTATAGGCTATATATAGAGGGTTTATCAGTGTTTGAAAAATTGTTTATCTTTGTTAAAAACATTGTGATAACTTAAAATGTATCACCAAATGTTTTTTATATGTCTCTTTTTATATTGAATATGCATTGTAATCTTGGCTCCAAGGATATGCGACTACAGAGAGGCATTCAACCTTGAATTATTACCTCCCCAGCCATGCTTGGGGAATATCTGCCAATAGTTTTTATATTGCATATAATTCTGCTTTGCCTTGGAGTGATGGGACTGTATTTAGTTGTATATGTTGGTAGCTTTGCTACAGCATTTGTAGTTTGTGCTTGCACTTTATTGCTAAGATATTTATACGCAATGAGAATACAATAGGTTGTTATTAGGAAAGCAATTTCATTTTCTAAAAGCATTTATGCTTATCTTCAAATTTTAATTGCTTTACGCACTTTTGGCATGTTGGTGATATTTTGCTGAAAATAATAAAGATACAAATTTCCCTTGTTTTTTACAGGTATGTGCAGAGTTTTTTGGACTTGATGGAATTCCATGACCTGCATGAAAGTCCAATTAGTGACACTACTCTAGATAAGTATGTGCCATAGATTTAGGCATGATGCACATGATAACATTTTAGTTGTTTAAAGCACTCTCAAAAATGTTGTTTTTATGTTCATGTTTTACAAAAATAGAAAAGGGCCTACTTGATGTCAGTGTAATGAATTAAGATCTGGGAGATAAATATATTTGTTGAAAAAAATAAGCAGGGTTTATATGTTTCTTCTATTTTTAGATAAATCATTTTCACTACCTCTAGAAAACTGATTATGTTTTGTATTGAATTAAATGTTATCAGAAAGTAAGCTGCTATTGTTAAACTCTGTTGCAGATTTGCCAAGAAGCTTTTGCACATTAAGCGAAGACATGACAACACTGTTGAGACCATGGCACAGGTAGTTTTCTTAGACAAATTATAGTTTTGTGCTCAAAGCACAAAGCCCTACTCTTTCAGGGGCACATCGATTCTGATTTTTTCTATTTATGTAGTTCCACAATAGATATAATGACATCAAGCTAGGTTAGGGCATCTAAGGCCTGGTACAGATGCTTTGTTATAACAATATTTGTTATAAATTCATATTTGGTATATGATAGAATCAATTTGGTACAGCGTCTGCGGTACTATACGGTATGACATTTACAGTCTTTGTAGTTTGAAAATAGGCCTCGTGTGGTGTTGCGCATGTCTTGACTACTTTGCGGGTGCGATGGCGTGCAATGTGAACCGCTTTTTTATAGGTTGTTTTTTATCTTGTTGTCAATAACTATAGGGTGCTACTTTCAAGGGGACCTTTTGTGTTACAAACTGAACAGAAACCAAGAAAATTAACAGAAGAACTTTTCTTGTTCATCTTTAAAGATGTTAAGACCAATTGATTGGTTAAGGCTAAATGCATAAGTTGTACAAGTTGTTAAATTATTCTATTAGTATATTATTTTTTATGATAAACAATAAGCCAAAACAAAGCTGCTATGTTTATGTCTCCCCATAACTTTGTTGAATTGAATGGAAAATGCCCACCATCAATATGTGATTGTGATTTTGATCTCAAGTTTTAAGAGGCAGGGATGTACAGTGTCTAATCAAATCTGCTCCTTGATGCAGCAAGTTGTGTTAGCATAGCTAAAGTTCTTGATCTTCTTCTAATAAGGTCCATATAACCTTTTAGCAGTGCTATTTTCAGCTTGTTTTTTTGCCATCTTAGTTGTAGTCCTTTTTCCAAAAAGATTTCAACGCAAACCAATAGCAACCAAATAAATACACTGCATTAAATACAGTATTTTAATCAACTGCTGTTTTTTATATTTTATGCAAATCAAATAGCACCTTTAATACCACACACAAATGAAAAGCCTGCATATGAGTGAAAAGCTTTTATATTCTGCAAAAAGACATAAATTTTCGATGCTTTTTCAAACTGGTTGGTTGTGGTTTTTTGTGATGCCATTTCATTTTAAGGACAAGACAATTTGCATTAAAACGTATTTGGCATTTGATTGTGATTTCAAGGCAACCATGTCTAGTAACAAACGATCTAATAAATTAATGCATTTTATGGTAGGCAAAAGATAGAAAGTGGATACATTGTTGCCATGCAAACACATCTTAATGATTGTGTTGCCATTTTGAACATCAATAGTGCATGATTTTGTGCTGGTTTCCTATGGCATTTTCACAATCCTGTGTAATTTCAACCAATTTGTTTTTGATTGTTTTAAATTGATTGTATTACAAACAAAGCAACTTTCTAGAACCACAAACATTAGTTTTTTAAGGATTGAAGTCATAGGGTGACATTTAATGTAATTTTGTTCATCTAGTGTGAGTTTTCAGAATCTTCAGACAATAAAAGATTTACCCAAAATTTGTAATTGAATTCCTATTAACTATTAAGAGCAACTAGCTTCTTGATCTGTTTGACAGGGATTTATGAAAAAGTATTCAGTTCATTGATTTATGAAAAAGTAATCAAGTAACAATTTAAGTGTGCTTGATAAAAGTTGCAGATATATTTTCTTACCCTAAACCAAAAAGCTTATTATAAAGTCTGAATCAGCAGGTGTGTTTCAGTTCCATTTGAGGTCAGGTTAGCAAAGCTAAACTTAATTCTATAAATGTTCTTCCTTTTGCACTAATTAGTTGTTAAAAAGGTATGTAAGCCTTTTAATTTATATTCAAATCTTCCAGGGGGTCATCGAGTTACGAGATTCTGAAGGTGAAGATTCAATCCACCCGTCTATCCAGTATTTCCTGGGTATGTAACATCTACTAAGCACTTAATGAGAATATATAATTATATATTCTTTGTCATGTTAGTTTGGGAAGGTCATGAAAACCTTCTTTGTAGTTTATTTGGTATTAAGGTGAAATAGTAACTATCACAAAATATTTTTCATAGATTTCATCTTGTTGATTTCTGCTTTTGTTTTTTCATATTAAAACTGACATCATTTAAGGCTAGCACTGAAAATAGCATTGAAGCAACTTATGATGATGATGCTTTTTAAGGTCTTCAAGATACCTCATAACCAATGCACAAAATAAATATAAGATTATTTGAAATTGTTTCCGAGAGTTTTATAGTTCTTATGCTGAGGGGTATAGATGTATCAATAGACGACCACTCATATGTATGTGTGCTATTCATAGTTCCTTCAAACCAGTTTGTTTACATAAGAAGCTTTTTTACATAGAACCATTCTTAGCAGTATTGTTTTCTTTGTGATCCAACTTGGTATATTTTGCAGACAGTTGCAGACACTTGGGCAAATATTGGGGGAGGGGGGGGGGGGGGGGCGAGCCTGTTGTTTTGATAAGATGACATCACATTTGTCAATTGTTTTAAAACAAATTTCCATTGTCTTCCTAAATATTTTGGGGCAGCCTCCTTTGACCCCCCTCCCCCTAGGTGACCACCACTCCCCTAGGTGACCACCACTGCTAGCAATTTCATTTGCAGCACATTGCAAAATTTCTTAAACAACCATATTCATGGTCAATGTAGTATTTTCCCAAGCACTTGTAGTGTTTGTTTTAATTGTGTCTTGCTTTTCTGGAGTTCAACATTACATTATTGCTTTTATTTTTTTCAGATCGATTTTATATGAACAGAATCAGTGTCAGGCTTCTTATGACACAACACTGTAAGTATTTATATGACATTTTAAATTAGGAAAGTACTCAAACAAACTGAACTTTGAATTGTTAAATTTGATGCTAATCAGTGCCTATATCATTATTGAAGCTGTATCAATAATAATAATTATTTTTCTTTGTTAAATATAATCCCACCATACCCTAAAAGAATGATGTCCACATTTTGAAAGATGCAAAAGATGCATAGAGAATGTAGGATGATGATCAAAGATTTTCGTGTGTTGAGTCATCACACATTTTTTGTTTCAGGAGAGGATAATCTAGTGAATTGCCATTATGGCAATGTTGAAACTACTTAAGTGTGTATGTTAAAATGCCATTCATTGTTGCAACTGCCCGACATGCATGCTGTTTTTTAGTGGCTTTATTTGATGAAAACATAAGCAGCTCAAAAAGCAAGTTCATTGGTGTGTTTGATCCAAACTGTAATGTTTCAACTGTTGTGCAAGGTATGTCTGTCATGGTCTGGCATTTGATTTTCTCCTGCAATAAGGATATACTTTCATGTACTTCTTGTTTTTTTGTAGAATGTTGAAGCTACTTCAATGAATTTAAAGGCATTTGACTTATTTGCTTAGTATTAATATTAATTAAAGCTTCTTTAAATTTCAATTCCATAGTGACATCAGCTTGTGTGAATTTCTTTGATGACTTTCTAAGAGTCTCATGAGTGCATAAGCATGAAACTCAGAATAATAGCAGACATGTCTAATCTTTGGTTGAGCATTTGATAACTTCTTTTTTTATAGATGCTGCAGATAATGCTAGGCTACTGTGTGATCAGTTCTACTATGCATCACCTGATATCACTGTCAAAGAACATAATGGTATATAATTTTAATGAATGCTGTTTTGTGTAGGAAATGACGCATAATTTTTTTCTCCAATTGTTTTATTTTAAGATTTTCCATGTCTTGTTTATTATTATTATTATTTTTATAGAAGAACTGACAGACTTGACCATAAAGGAAAACATTTTTTGCACTTATTTGTATTTTGTAGAGCAGTGAAAGATAGGCAACACAACCACTGTATCCATCGTACATATGGATATATTCTGTTTTATAAGAATAGATCCTGTCTAAAAACTAAAAGTCAAGTGCATTTGATGTTTGACTTTAATATATATTGAAAGAAGGTCATTTTTATCATCAGCTGTAGAGAGAGGAGAACCAATCAATGTTGCCTATGTTCCATCACATTTGTATCATATGATCTTTGAATTGGTCAAGGTAAGAAGCCCTTATAGACTACTCAAAGTTTTTTGTGATTATTAGACATATATTTAAGCTTTCTTTTGCATTTGACAATATTTAAAGCATACCTTTTTTATGGGGTATATCAGCAGAACAATAGATTTTCAGGAAAAACACTTTTGATCATGAATGTTTTGACTCTTTTTTTTTATTCATTTTGATTGTTGGGGTAGGATTTAGGATTTTTGGTTGTTTAGGTTAAGACACAAGGACAGTGCACATACAACTGGTTTTCCTTTATAAACATTTGACTGAAATGTTGGTAAAGAGATGTTTTATTTAATTATCATGAAACTTTTGTGTCATAGAATGCAATGCGAGCTGTAATTGAATATCATGGAGCTGACAATGTTGATCTTCCACGCATAAATGTGCTAATAGGAAAAGGAAATGAAGATCTTACTATTCAGGTAATTTTCATGAACATTTTTGATTTAAGCAAGCAATTATTTTATATATACATTCCAAAAGGTTACATAGTTACTATAATACCTTAACTACATGCTGCTTTACATACTCTACAAAGACAACTTCCGGGTTGAGCATTAACTCTGTCTACCCTGGAGCCATAACCAGAGTTTGTAAACTGGAGAAAAATGTTTGTAATTAAGAATATTTGAAGATTTAGGGGGGGGGGGGGTTGATCCATGCAAAGTAAACTTTAATCAAAGCGTTTGGTTTCAAAAGATACTTGATTGTGAGATTTAAAATTAACTTGTTAGCTTCCAAGGGCAAGTCTTCATTTTGACATAAAAGGATTTTCAATATGTTATAATCTAGAGCATCAGGTTTACCATAGGCTTCGAGTACATTTTTGACACCAGCGAGGAGACCTCTACTAGGTTCCTTAAAGGAATGGCAGAGCAGCAAGAAATGTTCCATATTCTCTATGCCATCGTTTGTTGGACATAGTGGGTTATTGTATCTTTGAAATTATGCTTGAATTTATGGAAATTTAGCTTGCTTAGTCCCACCTTTTCTATCCTCGTTCTCAAAATGGCTTTGCTCAAAGAGTACAAGATTGTAGTCCACCATTTGCCAACTGATGCTGTCCCAAAGCCTTCTCTTTACCGAATGAGAATTTTGCCAAAAACAAGACCACACAAGCAATTGCTAGGGACTGTGTAAAAACTTGAACAGACATGCAAGAAAGGAACAATAAAATGAGTGACAATGTATATGATTACAGATTTTTTACAAATTCTTGATTTTGTGACAGCCATAAGGAGTGAACCCTTAGCAAACATTAATAAACATTTTGTTGCACTCCTAGCATAAGTTATCTGGATAAAACTCTATAAACTAACAACATAA
Organism: Rhopilema esculentum; assembly: GCF_057945365.1. Classification (NCBI taxonomy): domain Eukaryota; kingdom Metazoa; phylum Cnidaria; class Scyphozoa; order Rhizostomeae; family Rhizostomatidae; genus Rhopilema; species Rhopilema esculentum. Next base: position 587,013 of record NC_142830.1, read on the forward strand.
TCCTGAAATGATGTATACATTATTTGACCTTCACATTGTACCTTCAAAAAATTTCAAAATGATGCTGTCGGCTGGATTATTGTATACCCTTAAAAAGGGAATTTTTCGATACCAAGCCAAAGTTATTCAAAATGCTATTCTGAATGGAATCATTCAAAAATTGGGTCATTCAAAAAACGGAATCTTTGAATATTGTGTTATTTTATTGGGAACAGAGAATCATTCAATCTCAGTTTGAAGGAGAGCTCAAACAAAAGATATGATAATGGATAAAAATGGAGTAATGGAAACACCCATGTTATCGTTTCGACCATAACAGAGTGGCCTGAGGTAACGTTTTCAAGAAAATACGAAAATGGAATGATGAAACGGAGACATACAAAAATGGAGTAATGGAAGCAGGGCCACAGAATAGAGAAAAGCAAATCTCTATTCTGCGACAGGGCTTTAAAGAGTTAAAATGCCCCCAGCCTCACACACACACAAAAGAAATTAAAAATTAATTTAGAGAAATTGAACAGAAACTTGAGGGGAAAAAATTAGAAAAAAATAGCAACTCAAAACATGGTACTGCCCATGCAATAGAAAGCAGGTCTCAGGACTTTTTGCATGCTTGGAGGTGTGCATGTGCGGTTGCATGACTTATATTACCAGGACTGTTGATTGGTTATCTTTACCTTGAGCTATTGCTTGCACAGGAGAAATCACAAAAGCACTGGTTCACTTGTGTGAGCTTTTCTTACCAAAAGGCTTGATGTTCTGTGGTTGGATGAATATGTCCTGAAAATGTCTTTAGCCAAAGCTATTGTTTTACAGTGTATCAAGAGATGCGGGATACCCATCATTTTTTGTTCATTTTTATGATTCGTTATGTTTTTTTACTTGAGATATTGTTGTTGAAAGCTTGTTATTGACCACTCTACATTTCAGACTTTTAGTTGTCTCGCAAAAAGTTTATATGAAATTATGGTCTTAAAGAGAAATGTTTTTGCAGGTCTCAGACAAAGGTGGTGGAATAACCCGATCCCAGATTGAAAACTTGTTCATGTATCACTATACAACAGCACCTCAGCCTTTGGCCTCTGGGACAATCGCACCATTGGTATGCTTTAATCAATCTTTAACAGGGGCATGGTAATGGATAGTGGATTCATTTAGATTCATATCCTAAAGCTATGACTGCCATTGTTCCTTCTTTTTCAAGATTTTTGTATGTTCAATATTATTTGTATACAGTGGCAGCTCATGGTAGAAATGGCTGGTGGGGCAAAAACCAGCTCTAGAGTGGGGTTCTTTGTTGATTACACTGTAAAAAGCCCCATGATTATTCTAGTAAGAAGTTCTTCTTATATCATGAGAACTTAATTAACATGCACAGCTCATATAAAATAATTTACATATACTCAATTCTGAAATTTAAAACATGTCTCGTTTTGTTCATGTTCTAATTCAAAGATTCTCCCTTGATATTCCAATCTAATAGATACTGTAGTTGAACAATTAGTTGTAATTAGCTAGGAAAATGGCCTCTTGCCTTTGGGAAGTATCAATATATCAATTTTGCAGTTATGCACAAAGAAAAGGTGAACAATGGATATTTTTAACAAATCCAAAGACTCACAAAGAACCACATTTTATATGCCAAATAAAATTAAAACCATTTCTGCTTCTTTTCATAACATCTTCATGAAGGTACAAAATTTTGGTTCAGTTTATTTTGAAAGATGTCATAGAAATTTTTTACGAAAAGTCATTCCGCTCTTTATTGATTTCCACTGTTCTTGCTAACTTGATCACTAATTTCCTCACAAGATATGGTGTTTCTGGTGAAAGGCATATCTTTTCTTTTGGCAAAACATAACACAGCAAACTCATCCAAGGTTAATTGCATCACAATAACTCCTTCTTTGGAATATATTGAGACTTGGTGAATTTACGTCCAGATTGTAATGTTTGGCAGTAGCTCAGGTCTGTTTGGGCCTAGCAGTTGCAGTTAATCTCTTGAATAAGTAAAGACCATGTCATAACAAAACTGTAAGACTGTGGCTGTCCAATTTCATTGATAAGGCCTAGGCCAAACTTGTCCAGTAAAGTATGTCCAGTAAAGTATGAAACAAACAACAAAGATTGATTTCTTTTGAAGCTAACCATGTTGAGAGAGCAGTAAAGTGTGTTTTGCTGTGACTGAGAGATGTGTTCATGAACAGTAGTTGCCGATGCTCCTGGGAGGGCAGAAATAATTTTTGCCCAAAACAGGCTCGATTAGCCAATCACCTTGCTCTCAAATTACAATCTTTACAAATTTCTTGGTGGGGCACTGCACCTAATGCCCAATAGCATGAGCTGCCACCGCTTGTATATTGCCTGACTTGTGACCTAGTTTTGTAAATACTGGAGACTTAATGCCTTTGTGCATTTCATAGCAAATTGCATGCATTTAATTTGCTGTGGATGCCCTAAGAATAAACACAATTAGCCAATAAACACAATAAATTGGACAGTATAGAATTAAGATATTTTTCTTCTTTGCTGCGAAAGATTAATGCTAAATAGAAACCAATGAATTATGTCTCTATTTTCAGTTAGTTTGATAGTTAAGGTCAGGATGGAGCAGTAGCAATGTAATTATGTTCCAATTATTCATCACGACTGCAGTTATTTGTGTTTTTGAATTGAAAACTGAAATAAACTGAATTGCAAATTAGATTGAAGTAGACAACATTTCCCATCTATTTTGCAAAAACAACAAAACTGCAGCAAATGAACAATGTAGATGTGCCATGAAAACAGTAAATAAGACATTAAGCTGTCTAGCAGTCCAGCACAAATTGCCATACTGTAAATTTGTTTGTGTATAATTATTCTTTTGCAAAACAACAACATTAAAAAGGTGTATTCAGATGTTTCAAAATCAATATGAACTGCAGATGATTCTAGCATAAGTAGATGTATCTACCTTATTTAATGTTGTAGTTTTTGTACTGTTGTAAGTGAGAGGTTTTACAAATGATTGAAATAAATGTTTGATTATTTGGCCACAGGCTGGATATGGCTATGGTTTACCACTTTCAAGGATGTATGCAAAGTACTTTGGAGGAGACATCCAGATTTCATCCATGGAAGGATATGGAACCAACGCTAATATCTACCTGAAGGTTTGCTTTCTAAGAAGAACAATTTCTAGCAAGATCCAGTTATATGTCATGCTCCTTCAATTTCTGGTCTATTTTCATTTATACATTATTTTTTAGGCCTTTCAGTTGGATGCATGCGATAGTGATCCAGCATGTTAGCATATGTCTAGACATTGTCACGCATGTAGTCAAATGCGTGACAGCTTTTTAAGATTATCCAGTTTTTGTCTTTGATATGAAAAACAATTGCTTTGAAAGCCCATGATGACATAGCAGATTTACATGAAATTTTTTTTTAAATCTCTCAGAAAGGTCATTTCAAGCCCACAAACTTGTCTCAAATTTCTATTCCCTTATTTACCTAGTATCATAGCATTTATTTTTTTAAGTTTGAAAAAAGTCTCCAATGTAAGCTAGAAAGCACAATTTTAAGACTCAAAGCAAAATAGTTTGTAAAATGATCTTTTGTTTTAAAAAATGTGAGGACCATGGTGATGGTAGTATGTAAGCTGTTTACTAAATCAATTTAGTCATTACTTTCTAGACTGTAGTGGCATGTCTTTGTAAAGTTGTGGCCCCCTAAGAACTTTCAAAGTACTTACTTAAAGTACAGGGTGTATATAAAATGATCTTTGTGTAAACCCAAGAGGGGGTTGTATAAAATTTGTTGTAGGATAATTTCTGCTTACTTCCAAGTTTGTTGAGTCACAGTAGATAATGCTGTATATGCAGAGTGAAACGACAGCTCATGACTCTTGGGGGTCAGTCACATCCTCTCACACCACCCCATGAATTTAAAAGACATGGTTATTAGTTTATCTATTTATAATTTGTTTTTCTAGTTTCTTGAAAGCCTGTTATACACTTCAAAGTTTCAGATATTATATCTGATGCATAAATCATTTTTTGAAGGCTTTTTCAAAACATGCAAGTGAAGTTTTACCATTGTACAACTCCTTGGTTGCAAAAACATATGATGAGGCAGACAGCAGTGGTGGGAATTCAATGAAAGATTGGAGTTCAGATTCATTTTACCAAGGGCAGAATCATTCATATTCAAAGCCATATCTGAATTTTTTGCGTAACAAGAGACTCGGATCAGATGGTAATGAATCTCAATTTTCTAGAGAAGATTAGATAGTGTATATTTAATGTATTATTGAAGAGGCTTCTGTGTTTGCCACTACTTTCTTTGTATAAATTGAGGCTTTATGAACTGATGCCCATACGTGTTGTCTGGAAGTAAGGCTTTGCCTATTTTCATCTTTCTATTTTGTTCACTTTGTATCAAATGTTGTTCTACATTATTTGTTTCCATTTCATGCTTCATATATATGCCTCTTCCAAGTTAGATTTAAATCAGTTAATCAAAATTTACTTCTTTTCATCTTTGTTTTCTTATTGCACTTCATTAAAAGATAAGTATATCAAAAAAGTCATTAATATGATATTTTAAGTAGAATAATAAATATGAACCAAATGTGAAACTAACTTATAATTAAGCCACATGCATTTAAGACATTTGCAGGGGCCAATCTCTACTTTTAAAAAGTGCACTTCCTTGATAAAGATTAATTATTCATTTTGCCCCTAAAATTATATTTTAGCTGTTCAGTTGACCTTCATTAACATATCAATTGACCTTGATTTGTTGCCTTAGCTCTTAAAATCACACATCTTGATGGATTGTTACCTCAACTAGTCCAACATTAACGACAGGATTGCAAATACAAAAAAAATGAAAAATACCCTTTGATATGCAAGAAAATATTTTTATGAATATATGTTAATGATGTGTGAAAAACCTTCATGGATTTGTAAACAACATTTTTTTGTGCTGACAAGGAGTACAGTCTTTAGATGCACTTCATAATGTTAAGACTAGCATGATAAATGAGCTTTGGTTTTTTGTTATCCAGTCTTAAAAATTGAATGGAAATTAAGGTCACAAAGGGATGGAATCCTTTATTCACTTAGAAGAAGGAAGTAGAAGGCATTTTGAATGTGTACTGTATTAAGCCTCAAAAGTTTGGATGTACCCTTTATGCAAGTTTCTCTAGTATAGGGATTGTAATGTGTTTTATCTGAGAATATAAACCTGGTATTTGCCTTTTCAAGAAATGTTGTTTTAAGTATATATACCTCGAAAGTTCTAGTTGGTGACTGAGAGTATAGGACAGTATAAATGATTTTCTCTGTGTTTCCCATTCATAATTGATAATTAATCAGTAATGATTGAGTGATAGGATATTTTCAAAAATATTTGTAGCGATAAAGAAAAATAGTCAAATTTAGGTTCAAAGTATGTTTTTATATAATATTTCAAACAATTTTTACTGAATTGCACAGTTGGAGTTCAGTAATAGCCCTAAAGATAGTTAGTTGGAGGTTTTTGTTCCCTGCTCCTCTCCATGTTTGCCTGATTTTCCAGATTAGTTTGAAAACCTGTGTATAAGCCACCATTTTCTCCCACATTTTGTTCCTTGGTCTTTGAGGATGTGACCTTTGTGAGGATTCTTTTCCAAGGGCTATTTAGGAAAGTGAGCTTTGCTATTATTTTCAACAAAATGAATTCTATATGTTTCTGATATACTCCATTCTGTGAAACAAGAACAATGTACTGGGGTGGTTATAATGAGGATGGCTTATACATGGATTTTATGGTAGCTTATGTTATCCAGCAGGTATCATGGTTGCTGCATTTTAGAATAGTTTTTGATCTGTGTTGTGAACAGAGCTGTAACTTAAAAAGGTGTAGTGTTGCTATAGGGTTTTCTTGCCTCTAGGAGACAAGTTAATTGATATCTAGATGGTTTTAAGTCGTTTTCATATTGTTCATATCTATTGAAATGATAGAATGAAATTACAAAACTTGACAATTGGCATTTTTTGTGTATTTGTTGGACGCAACTTCATATTATCATGCAAATTTTTATCACCACATAAAGCAGTCTGGTGCCTAAAAGATCATTGCTTGAGAAATAATAACAGACATGTTATAACCTAACCTTACGCAAACTTGGTTTTCGATCAGTTCATAAAGTCAGTTTGTATTTCCAGTGACCTGTTTGATGATCATATACACAAGTTAATTTGTCAAAATTCTTTGTATTCTAGGATTGATTTTTAATAGTACCTAAAATAGTTTGGAAGTATTTTTTGACATTTTTTAGTAGTTTCACTGTACCATGCTTCTTAGTTTTATGGAGCATCTTTAAGTTTGCATAGTTGACAGGGATTTCAAGAGTGCCTCACCTAGATTCATTTCTGATAAATTTATTTTTCTGTAGCTGATCATTAAATTTTTGCATAAGTCTCTAAATTTGTGCCCATTTTGCAAAATTTTCTCTGGTAAATGAAATTGCTTTTCTGTCTTCTAGCTCCTTCATCAAAAGAGAGATAATTGGTGCCCTTTATTAAGTGATAGATATTGTCACTTCTCAAAGGTTGACAGCAAACTTTATCTTGGAATAAAAGTCATAAACAATTTTCTCAAAAGTGTGATTTGGCATGGAAGTAGTTTATTAATTTGTAAGAATGCAAAAATAGTCTTCTTTAAATGACTGACGCTGTTTAGTGTTATTGTTAGGTATTGTGAATTCAGATGTTCCTTTTTGTGAATGGTGAGATTTTGAAAAGTTCCTGTTCATAGGTGTCTTTTAAATGTTAAAGGATGTTTCTTGAAAGCAAAGTATCTTTACAGCAACATAAACTTGTGTAAGCAAAAAGAGAATACCAAAAGAATCTGTAAGCTAATTAGAATTTCTCAATCATAGATTGCTATTTCTTTCTGAAGTTGGTTACTTTCAAAATTGATAATTGATATTGGTTACTTGATATTTGCAACATCTGTATCAGACTCATAGAAAATTAATGTACATTACCTGATTGTGCTCCCAGTAAATGTTTATTTTGCTTTTATTGTTGAATATTCCAATAAAAGTTATCATTATACTATTTAAATGGTATGTTAGAAAATAAGTAACTGTGTGGCTTTAGGTCACATCACAACACATTTTATGTTGTTTATCTTTATAAGACTTTTCAATTATTTATGCTGTTTCTAATATAGTATAATGTGTTGCGTGTGCATTGTCTGTGTTTATGTTATAACAAATGTTTTTGTTTGTTTACTAACTAGACTTTTAACATCTTTCTTGTGTATAGTATTCTTCTATGTAAATGAAGTTAAAACAATTCTTCATCTAGTTGTTCCTTTTAATTTGGCATTTGTCACTCTCAAAGCTGACCTGGTTACACTTATGGATGGTTTCTCTGTGCCTCTGGCATCCTTGATTTCTTACATAGCTGGCATGCTAAAAATGATTAAAAAATCAGTTAATAAGAAAATAATTTTCTTCTTGAAGATGGTAATAATTTTCCCTTGTGATATATCTTGGTGTCTTCAGATAAAGAAGTTTGTGTTGAAAAATAGAAAATGAAAGTATTTTATATGTTTCATAAAGTCTACATACTTTGTGTATAAAGTTTCATTATTATTACATAATTGGAAACTGTTATTTCCATAAGCCAAAAAAAGATAAAATCTTACGACTGGCTTGGTCGAGTTATTTGATCCAAGTTCATTGATTTTGAAAGATTAACCAATAATTGTTTTTATGTGGAGATTAGAATGCCATATGTGATAACAGGCAAGGGACAAATAAATCCATGAAAATTTTGTGCACCTTTAGTGGAAATCATATTCTTTCATCTGACAATCCATGGAAATCCTCTTGTTTATGTAGAAATCTCCTACACTATTTGATAGAGTGAATTGGCTCTCTATAACAAGCAAATTAATTGAACTTTTGTACAAGAAAATGCGAGTCTAGGACAGTCATTCTCAGAATTAAAAAGATGGAAAGTTAAACGCACATGACATGACAATGTTTGTTATGGGTGACTTATTCCACCACTGTAGTTTCTAATTAATAAAAGCAATAACTTGTCAGAAGATTTTAAGAGATGTGATCAGACATGCTTCCAAATGCCTGTGATTCTGGATCAGAGTAAAATATGCCAACTCTAAGACGCAGATGATGCAGGAGGCATCCTTGAAGGTTTTAAGATTATTAATGGGATCCATGTGAAATCTGTATGCTGCTTGACAAACATGGAAGGACAAAAGCGCAATCCCTTAATCATTATTTTGCACGTCATGGTTATCTGAGTCTAGAAAACATTACAGTTCACTCCACGGCTGTGAGCTGATGGGGATGTATCTAGTGATGCAGTAGTTTTGAGAAAGGCCAATGCATAACTTGACAATAAAAAGGGGGAATTTACTGTTGTGCTCAAGCTTTTCTTCTCTTCCAGTTAAGCAGAAAGACCAACCATAGATAATTTTATTTAAATTCCAATTTTATAAAGCTATTTTTAAAAAAGATACAAGTAAAATTTTTGAGGAATGAGAATGGGACAAAATTTCATATGAAGGGGGCTGAGGCTTCTTCTGATGGTTAACTTCTCCAAACCTATTATATTTTCTGATGGTTAACTTCTCTAAGCCTATTCAACATTAAGCAAGTCACAAGGCCACTTATCTTTAATTTTGGATTCTAGATAATGGTGAAAACCCTTTCTTTATAGACTGCCTCAAATTACGTCAGCATACCTTAGATTGGTGCCATGATGACCTGATAATTATCAGATAACTTTGACTGGGGGATCATATTCTTGAATCTCTTTCAATTGGAGAGGCCAGCACTTGATTTTTCTTTAAGTTTTCTACACAGCCATTTCCAGCTTGACTTGTCAGCAATTATCATCAATGATTAATTATCATCATAATGTTAAGGGCCTGGTAAGGAAGCTTACTGGTGATTGACTTTCTAGTGAATCACAAAAGACAACTTGAATGTTCAGGGAAGCTTCTGCATCTTCAGAGGAGCATTCTTTCTAAGTTGATTATAAGACAGGTTAGAGTCAGATATGGGACATTTCTGGCTCATCCAACTGTCACAGTTGGATGAGCCAGGAAATAAGAGATATTAAAAAGTGCATTTGCTATATCATTTTTCAAAAAAAGAAGGGTGCAATTTTCTTTTCTTAACAAATTTTCTTAACAAAAAATCTTTGCCTGGACACCATTTACATGTTTTTTACATTTCTAGCAAAACAACACAGCATCAGCAGATTTGATTGCTGTATTTTACAGCTTTGTCATTGCCACAACATTTTCATTAAAGGCGTTTTCTAAATGGACAAATTAAACCACAAATACATCTTGCCGGTAATTGAGCATCTGTTAAATTTATGTCAGTGTATTAATACACTAGATATCATATTTGAACTTGCCACGTTGATGTCCAAGTACAAATCAACGGTTTTGATTTTCCAAGTCCAAGGCTAGTTTAGCATGCAAATACCAATACCATTGGCAATACAAATACAAATCTATTGTCAATAGATTCGTGGCCGTTTTCTACCGAATTCAAATGCTTAGAGACTACTTTAAAATTAAATGGGTAACAGTAATTAGAATTCTAGAATCTGAATTTTGTTCACGCATATTGTTGTCTTACTTGCTTTGAGGCAATCTAAAATTGCTACATTTTATGGCTGAAGATAAAGTTCGCTTAAAAAGAACGTCAACGCTTCAGAAAAAAAGAAATCATCATACTCCGAGAATCGAAACAGTTTAATTGTCTTCCAATCTTGGTATCCCAGGTAAAATGTGATTACCGAATTGCGAATCAGCAACCGATACAAAATATCCGTTAGAATGAGCACTTGCATATTCTAATGCTGTTCTTCTGGAATGTGCAGCAGCCGAAGAATGCAAGGATTCAGAGTGCGATCTCATTTGGTCCTGAGAGGTACTGGATCTCGAAATATTTGATCTTGGCGGGATGGGTACGGGTGTGACCACGGCAGATACTTGGCTAGGTCCAGCAACTTGGCCTTGTTGCAGAAGCTGCTGTTTCTGCTGTTGTAGTTCTTGTAAGATGCTTTGCCTACTTTGCCTTTCATTAAGGTTTCCTTGCGATTGAAAAGACATTACATCAATCCTGCTGAACAATACCAAGAAGTAAAAAAAGTAACCTGCCTTGTTAAGCTTTGTGACAAGAAAATACGAGAAACACTTCCATTACGAAGAAGCCTCTCAAATTCAATTCCAAGAATTTTGCTACACGAGGCTAATGGTTGCAAGTGCTGTTATTGTTGTTGTGGTGTCCGCCTTTCTATTTCACGTAGAGACGAACGGTCATATTCTGTTCTGGGTATTTGCTGTTGTTGGTCAAGTGAGGGAAAATAATGGTTTAGCTTCTTGCAATTCATATTGAAGGCATAACCTCCGTACGTACATTTCATCGTTGAGGTTTTTGGTGAAACTGCTCCGTTTCTAGTTTTCACAAAGTAAATCTGTTACATTTTTGGTAAGTATTGTTTAATGTTTCCAGCCTAATAAATCTGAGCTCTTATAGATATACCTAGCCGAATTAAAACCCAGAGTAAATCTGATCATCTAGAAGATGTTCAATCCAGGCATCCCTCAGTCTAAAATTTGCAGTATGAATTAGGACACGTAGATTTATTAGGGCACAAAGAAATTATGACCCCAGTTATTAAATTGACTGTGTGAGAAGAAAGAACCGCAGGATAGGCTGTCCGCCAGTTTCGGTGAATCTTGCAATGAGTTTAATATAAATACTAGGATAAAATCAGAAACAAAGCAAAACGGCGACGAGAATCCAATGTTATAAGAGAATAAATTTTCCAAAATTAATTAAATTAAGCGAGTACCAATATTCCGCCCCGGCATACAGGGCTTCATCAGAGTAAATGATTTGACCTCGATCATTTTAAATGAATGTCTACTATCTTCACCGATACTTTGTGCTTTGAAAATATTGAATGAAAGGCTTGGCCTAAGATATATTTAGAGCATATTCTTTGGGACCAAAGAGCATTAGTAGATTTAACTCTCCAGCGCGGATACAGACCGGGTTGACATGTTCAAAAAAACGGTCAGATTTCTAGAAATTATTTATTTTATATTTTAGTAAATATAGAGAGAATAATGTTTATCAATGTCATTATTATTATCATCATAAATCATGATCAAGTATCTTTGAAATTCAGTAGAATTTTCATGGTTGCGTTACTGAAGAAAATCCTAACCCGGTCAGCTTTCAACAGGTTAAAAGCTGCTCAAGATTGCGAAATTTGAAGCTCCAAGCAGCTTCTAAAGATTTCACAGGGTTCTGATTGGGTTGTGCGGTGTGGATCTGAATTGTGCGATGGAATCAAATGGTCTCCCTTTGAACTTTAGTGAAACTGATAGAGTATGGGAAAAAGAAAGAGAAATGTTTACAAGAGAGAAATTTTTCTATCACTACTCACTATATTAGATAGATTCTTAAAAAGTTAGTTACCTAAACCATGCGTAATATTTGTCGACAATCTTTTGTATTTTGTGAATAATAGCTTACTCTGAATGCTGGTTTTTAACAAGGGGACTGAGCCCCAAGATCCTCTTCAAGAGACCCCTGATTGATATAAGACGATACAAAATTTGCTGATTGATCTAAGAAAGTCGCAATTGACATGCTTTTTATAGCAAAGAGACAATGGTAGGTATTTTCGGGGAGTAAGAAACCTAAGGATGTACTGGACTATCCCTTGGGCAAAATATGGTACCCAGTCTTAAATTTATCTGTACTAGGCACCTAGGCTTGTGGGAGGCCTGGGGCCCACTTAGAAGGGATGTCCCCTTTCCAACTCCCCCTACCTTATTTGCGTCCCAAAATGGGGTGCTTAGTCATGCAGGGCAATTATTGGAGGGGGGGGGGGCTATTTGATTATTGTGAATGTCAAAGCCATTCAAGCAAAGACAATAAGTAAAAGAGTGGTAAAAGAGTACAAAAGAGAATCTAATAAAAAATACACTTGAAAGTGTACTTAAATTATTTCCTTGCCATAAAAACATAAAATTAAAGACTAAAACAAAATTTGTTGTTTATTTATACTTTTTCTTTGGTATTGACCTAGTCTCCTTTCCTAATACTTATGTCTCAAAAACTTGTGTTGGCTAAGCTTTTGAATAACCCTCTGTTTTGTAAGGTGGATGAGGTGTGTGCCTTTTTGAGGGGGCACTTATTTTTTAATTTTCAGGATAGTGTGGGTGCCTTTTCATGCAGGGTGCTTATTCAAGGGTGAAGCTATTTATTTCCTACCAGAGGTGTGGAAGTTTTATGATTGGGGACTTAAAGAGTTTTAAAGCAGCAAGCTGTTTTATCCTAGCTTGGCAAAAGGTAGACTGATAGCAGCCATCTTTTCCTTTCTTGAAAGGGGACACAGTACTAAGTATTTGAATAAATCATATCTATCAAAACATTATTTTGTTAATAATGGCAATACTTTATGAGTTTCCTTACAGCTTGCTATCAAGGATCAGTTCTGATCTTTATCAGAATTGTTTGAAAAATATTACCTAACAATAATTTGGCTATAACATCTACAATATAACATCTTGCAAACCAAATAACAACAGACAATAGAAGCAAAATTAGTTCTCAGTATGAAAACAAAAGAAAACTTCAAAACACAGAAGGAAAAACAGTGATTCAAAGATGAGAGGTTATGTGTAAATTAGGTGGCAAACTGTTCAATAAAAGTGTAAAAGTTTGAACTTATTTCTAAGTGCTCACTTCAAAAACAAATTCCTATTGTCTAGCTCCAGTTATTGAATTGCCTAATTTCCCCAATTTACCACCTACAGGCTTGGATTTTTGATACCTGAAGGGACATAATAACTGAATAAAATGACAAACTCAAGTAGAGTAGTTTAACAGTTGCCTCATGGTAGAATTAAGCGTAAAACTCAGAATGGCAACTTAAAACAATCCCACCTATATGGACAGAGTGTTAATTTTTTGTGGTTGTGATTCTTATTTATGATTTTGATAGTTAAGATTTTTGTTTGATGAACATTTTGAATATGTCATCCAATATTTTTAAGATTGTGATTTCTACAAACATGACTTTATAAATGCAAAATTATGTGGAGTTTTTGTTGCAGCTATTGTTTAAAGCTGTCTTTTTTCTCAGGGTTAATAAGCAATATCAAGATGCCAAGTATAGATGTTATTAAATCAATTTTTGACATGACTCAGGGATCTACAATGTTGAAAGCTGGAAGAATGGTATGTTTTTTAAGTATGAAACAGCATGATTCAGTGCTTTGTAAGAAGATTACAGGAAATTCTTACTTCATAGGAGTGTGATATGAGGAACAGTTTGTATCCTAACACAGTGTGAGCTCTTTGCTGTGTTTCAAAAATGCTATTGAAAAGAAGGCAGTGTATTTGATGCTGCCTATTTGCCATCTTTCTTTCCTATGCTACTAATTGTATATCATAGTTGGTTAAGGTCCAAGTAGGTAATAAACTGTTAAAAAAATGTACTATTAAACATCTTGAAAATTATAGGGAAGAACATTTTTCTCTTTGAGCATTTATTATCAGTTTTTCCCCCAAATCATAGAGCAGCAAAATTGAGTTGAACAACAAATTTCTACTTTTTTAAACAGTCAAATCAAATCAATACTGAAATGATTGTGGTTATTCAAATTTTTATGAATGAAGTAGACTATTATTTGATAAACATACAGGGCTGCCTTGAGAATTTTTTATCCCTGGGTACGGATTATTATGGGGGCTCCTATGTGGATAAACCACCTGATAATGTGGTTATAGCTGCAGATGGGGCTGAACTAACATGTATTTTTGCAAACAATCTTTTTGTAGTACAAAATTTAAGGTTGGCTTTGAAAACCGAGCATAAAGTATTTCGATCAAGGTTCTAGTGTTTTATACTCTGAAGGGTATCAGGCGAAAAGCTCAAATATGATTCAAAAGTTTTGCTTTTTTCAAAGCCATTTATATATTTTTTTTTCGAAAATGGATACAAACATGGATACATTTCTGAAAAAACCTGACCATGCCAGAAAACTTGGGGCCCCTCTAGTGAAGGGGGCCCTAGACATAGTGCCCAATGTGCCATGTGGTTAATCCAGCACTGTAAATATAGCTTCTTATTTGAATTGCTGTTGATATTAATTTTCTATGTCACTGTGGAGGATTTCTTTCCTGTGGCTAAACAGGCTTTAAGCACATTTTTCCTCAAAACTTTCCATGGTTCTATACTAAGCTTGTTTTCTTTAGCCATTAGGAGAGCATCCAAAGCTCAAATTTGACCTGGTTGAGCAGCTTTTGAGTTATTTTTAATGCAAAGATTTGTGAAAAATTCTAACCTTTAGCAAGATAGATAGCATGTTGCGGTTGACAATGAATAAGGTTGGTCCAAATACAGAAACTTGATAAACTTTTCCCTCATGATTGTTTTTCCAATTGGTTCCTGTGTATTGGCTCCTTCTGCTAACATGTCCACAAAGAACTACTTAGAAATTGATTCTTTTCATGATCATTAATACAAATATAGAATATTGCTTGATGCTCCAAGTTTCCAATTATTTCCAATTTCATTTAGCCATTTAAATGGTTTAGCAAATACTCTTTTTCCCAAAGTCTATTGGTTGAAAATTTCCAGGTTGCTTTCCTCCAATAAAATCTGCATTGAAATCTTCAAAATAAGATGTAAACTCCAAGAGGTTTATTCAGGTAAATTTTGGTAAAACTATTTAGTAGGAGGTGAATATTTGTTTGCAAAATTGCTTTATGAAAACTATACAGAGGTCAAAGTACTAAATATGCAACCTTTTATGACAAGCCCTAGTTTGAAGTGAGGGTTCTGGATCAAGAACTGCTCGTGTAAAGTTTTTGACTGATTTGGTTTTGATATTCACTTATTGATAATTTCAGATATTTTCTAAGGGCACAGATATGAGTTGAAGGGCACAGATAAAGGCTTGTAAATTATCTGTTATCTATTTGCAGGGAAGGCCTCATTTCAGACGCTTCAGGCTATTGGATGGTGAGTATAGTGAAAATAATTGATAAAGGCGTTAAACATTTCTTCTATGATACATAAGCCTGTTGATTTTACTCTGAGATACCATATGTCCATTTTACCAATTTTTTATTTTCCTCATACAGTTGTTGAAGATGAATTCCAAACAAGTTTTGCACACAAATTGTGACGTAATCATTGGTCATTGCTATTTATGTCTACCCAAGAGAAAAGTGCTTTAATATAACATTTTTTTTAACTTTCTGGTTCCATCTGACCTACTTTAAATTCCTTTCTTAATTCTCGTGGACATGTTTGCCTTCAACTATTACCTTTCCTAAACTTGAGGGTAATTAGAGAAATATTAGGAAATTTATATACTGCTGCAATTTCTTTTGCTTTCATATTATGCAGTTTGGGCAGGTTTTCTAATTTTAAAATTTTCTTTTTCTAGACCTAAGTGGACTTCAGTGGGAATCACCCAAAAAGGATAAAGGAGATTCTTCGGGTTGGTATTAATGGAATATCTTTATAGAACTTTCACTCTTCTTGGTAAAGCTTCTTATTGTAGACCTTTCACTCTCTTCTGTAACCTTTTCTTCTGTTGACATTGCTTTTTTAGACCTTTTTTAAAGAACTTTATTCACTCTTCTCTGTAAAGCTTCTTTTTGTAGACCTTTCCATGAAGACAGTCATCACTTTTGTTGTCCTTTCTTCAAAGAACTTTCACTTCTCTCAGTAAAGCTTCTTCTTAATGACCTTTTTCTATTCTCTGTAGACTTTTTTTTCGTTACCATTACTTTTATAGACCTTTCTTTGTTGAAATTTGCCCCTCTCAAAAAAATGGTGACCTTTACATTTTTGATTCCTCACTGTAGATGTTACTCCTGTAGATCTTGTTTATGGAGACCTTATTATCTCTTCAGTAAACTATTTTTTTCTGGAAACCTTCCTATTTATCTGTAGATCTTTCTCATAAAGACCTTCCTATCTCCTCTTTAAACCATGTCGGTGAACACTTTTCCCCTCCTTTAAGGATGATTTGTCAGTATCATCCTCTGTAAAAATTCCACTTTTCTCTGTAAACTTTCTCTTGCACTCCCTTTCACTTGCTGTATACCTTCCTTCCTGATATCTTCAATGCTCTACATTTAGTCCTTGTAAGTCTACCTATAGTTAACCTTGCTCTCACCCCAGCTCTATAACATTTTTCTCCTGTAGGTCTTTCTTTTTACTTTGTAAACCTTCTTTATCTAGAATTTTGTCCCTTCTCCGCAAACTTTGTATGTGTAGGCCTACCTCTCTTTTTTGTAGTCCTTCCTTCCTTTAAGCCTTCCTTGTACTTTTATAGGCTTTCTGCCCAGCCTTGCTTTTTTATTTTCCTGCCACATGTAAGCTTACCTTACACTTTTGTACTCCTTCTTCTTGTAGGTTCTTGCTTTTTATATACCTGCCACATGTAGGCTTACCTTACACTTTTGTACTCCTTCTTCTTGTAGGTTCTTGCTTTTTATATACCTGCCACATGTTGGCTTACCTTACACTTTTGTACTCCTTCTTCTTGTAGGTTCTTGCTTTTTATATTCCTGCCACATGTAGGCTTATCTTACACTTTTGTACTCCTTCTTCTTGTAGGGTTTTTTTCTTTTATTGTAGACCTTCTTCCTCTAGGCTTCTCCTTCCTTTTTGGAGACCTTTGTCCTGTTGACCTTCCTTGCTCTTTTGTAAACCTTCTTCCTGAAGGCCTTCCTCTTTCCTTTGTAGATTTTCCTTCCTGTAGTCCTTCCTCTTTCTTTTCAGAACACCTTTTCCTTGCTTATTTGCGAACCTTCCTCCTGTTTGCCTTCGTCTCTCGTTTTTAAAACGTCTATAGACCATCCTTTTTCCTGTCTTAAGATTTTCCTAATAAAAGGCATTTAGTCATGGTAAGTAGGCCTTCTCTATAGGGGGTCATTTGGTTTCGGTGTGATCGCTGCTATTTCATGTGATATGGCATCCGTTGTTGACAACTTGCTATTGATAGAAATTGTTTTGTCAATCAGTACGAGGTGAGTTCATGTGACCAGTTCAAGATCAACCAATAGCATCGCAGTCATGAAAATCATGACTCAGCATATTTTGGCACTTAGGGTATACCCAACCCATTCTATCATGACTCAATACCTTTAAGAACTTTTAGCCTATCTAAAATAAACGTTACCTTTTCAGTTACCATAAAGCAAATCGAAGAGCTTGTACGAGGCCAAAACACCAAGGTTTTTCAAGACAATCCGATACCTGAATACGAGGTGATACTCTCCATCTATGATATTTGTCTTGAATTTTTTAATCGTTGAAGATTATTGCTCACAGAAAAATAACAGAGCCTACATTAGGTTTTATCAATCCAACAAAATGGCTCGATTGAATGTTACATTAATTTCTTACTCGTCGCATGACAATTGACACCCAAATATGAGAATCAGCTAAAATAAGAACCCCAAGCGAAATCAAATTTAACAACAACCCTCGTGAAATTAACTTTGATACAATTTCATTTGATCAGCATAAAATGCAGTTATCACTTTTTTGTTTCAGTTTTGTTTGTTTTCCAGTTGGTTTGATAGTTTTTTTTATGTTTGTTAGAGTGGCATGTTTGTTGGATGTCTTGTTTGTGGGATGACTTTATGTGTTTTCCCATAGAGCATTTTTTGCCTAACTTTAGGTTTACATTTTGTTATATAAATATTTTTCTTTCAATAGATGATAAAATCTGTGCAGATTATTAAAGCAATAACAAGATTTTCTCGGACGTAAAGATTGTTATCTGCTTTTAGACGGTTGATTTCGTTTAATATTCGTTAAATTTGATTTATTTTGAAAATTCTGCTCCTTGCATTGGATTCTCGTCATCGTATTGCTTTGTCCCTGAATTTCTTTTGATTTCCTATATGCGGGCCAATAAAAATGGAAAAATAACATCTTTGCTTTGCTTTCAGTCTCTTTCCTTCTCGCTGATTTATAAGCAAGGTACTGTGGCTCGCTCACTGGATATCGTTTGCAAAGACAGGAATGAGTTTGACACTTGGACTGTTGGTTTAGAGGTAATCTAAATACTCTTTCGTTGAAACTTTTTTACTGCGGGTCGTGAGACAAAATCTAGATCATCATCAGAGAAAAAAACAGTTCTTAAGCGTTTTGGCTATAAGTGCATGGGTCTTTGGCAAACGTTTTCTTCCTCTCTCATTATTTGAAGTGTTTTGGCTATAAGTGCATGGGTCTTTGGCAAACGTTTTCTTCCTCTCTCATTATTTGAAGTGTTTTGGCTGAAGTGGTAACATTCCCTTCTGTACGATTGTACTCTAACGATTTAAATATTGTTACAGTATACATGGGCTGACCCCGGGTTAGTTTTGCATAGTATGGACAGGGCTTAATGTTCGCCCGTTATATGAAATACCGCCCGAGTGAGCTAGAACTAACGCTTAAGAACTTAATCACAAAGATGATGTTCAAAGATGAGGGTTAAGCCCCGGGTGAATCCAAAACTGAAGCAAGTCCTTTTTGAAAGTTTTGACGAATTTTATTGATCTTCATTTAATACCCTGTGATCTTTTTTATCTGAGCATAAAGTGGTGTAGCCGCCTTGACTGAAATTGGATGATCACAGCCTACAACTGTGACGGATCTTATAGACAAACTTTACGTCACAAAACAATCTGTGAATTTTCCCCTTGCTTATATTGATCAAACGATAAAAACATGGTATGCACACCATTAGATTGTTGGCTATTGACAAAAACATCTACTGAAATCCTTTATGTTCACAATTGGAACAGTAAATGTGAAGCGGGCACTTAAACCATATTGATCGTTTGCTTCTCTGTGTTGCCAATCGAATCCCTAGCACCTTTCATTGTGATCGATTCAAAAATCTTGCCTAAGAGAACAACCTGCTTTTTATAATTACAGCAAATATAACATTAAGAATGCAATTTTTTTCGAAAATCCTTTAGTGCTTGACGATATTCCTATACATCTGGGCATAAATGTGTCTTAAAACTTCTCATATTTAAAGCGCCCGTTTATTAACTCTTATCTTCACTGTGTTTCTAGGCATTGCTTGGTGGATTCGGTGATCTCGATGCAGTAAGGGAATTTAGGACTTCTCAGGAAGACAGCATCTCTGACAAGGCTGACAAACTTAGCGTATGTCTCAACTTTTGCAGCAAGAACTCTTCAAAGTTTCTTTGTGAAATTATTTGTTTTTTGTCTATTAATTATATTAGTTAAAGAATTAGTTATATGATATTCATATTTGATGTTGTTTTCGAGTCAGTTTTTATTGAAACAGCAGCAAACTAAAGTTGGTGCTAGAAATAAGTTTGAAAGCTCTTTCTAAAAGGTAATTGCTTATGAAATGCAAGTCAAAAGAAGCACCCTGTTGCATTAACGGTCACCGTCAATAAAACATTGGCATCAAAATGATTTCTCTAGTAATAACTTTGTATTTTAACAGCTTGAGTTTGGGTTTGTTGGAGAAACTGTCTCTGTAAGAGAAGGTATTATCTTTCTTTTGATCTTTTAAATTTCTGTTACATTTTATAAAAGTAACACTTTAACACATACGCCGTCGTTCAAATTAATTCCTGCATTCCTGAAACTTTTTCGTACGGCCTATAATGCATTAATAAAAAGTCACTGATTGAAACCTTTTGATGCATTAGTTATGATTATTCTGTAGCAGACCATCTCCGGGTGTCTCCGAGACCGGGTGTCTCCGATCAATTCAAGATAAATGTGTATTTGCCAATGCTTCACGATGTACGTAACCAATATACCTTAATAAGTAAAAACTTAATAAAACTTACTAACTTAATAATTTAATATGTAAAAATGAAAATTTTTAAAAAGCTTCTCTCACGCCCTCCCCCCATACCGCCATTTATGTTGGTACGTTTTTCTATATTTGGTATCAATTGACATGTATCCCATGAATCTTTATGAAATTTTGGGTAGTAGATAACAACCCGCTTATTCATTTGAAGTATCTGCAACTGATGTGGTCGTTTATGTAAAAATTTGTAGATGCATGCGATGTTTACACTTGGGGATCCAGCTACAAGGGAATGCTCGGACACGGGGAAGAAACCGAAGAAGTCATCCCGCGGGTAGTGGAAGCTCTGCTCGGGAGAGACGTGCGCCAAGTGGCATGTGGAACGGAACATATGCTTGCAGTAACCTGTAATTTCATTGTTTATTCTAGATTTTCATTTAGCTGGTCTATTTTAATCTGCCCAGTGCTAACCGGGAGGTACATGATAGCTAGTACATTTTCCAGGCTGGCAGGGCTTGACCTTATTACAGAGAAGCAATGCTCATAACTCTAACATACATAAATAGTTTGCAATTTGATCAAATGCCTTCTTCAAATATCATCTACCAAAGTTTTTGAGCTAACTTAATTTGAATATGCAATATGTATGGCTTTTCTAGTTAGGCAAGATTTTTGTCAGATTTCAGCGCTAGATTGCTACTCTCAGCCAAGTTCCTATTTCGGTTTACTAGGTTTGGTTTAATTTTGCATCAGCTTAAAACGCCTTTTGATGCAACCTGAGCTATTAAACACTTAATGTCTATAGGGCCTGAAATTATGTTTGGTAGTTCGCAAGTATCATAAACATCTCAAAAAAAGCATTTGAAGATTGTCTTAACTTAACTTATTTCCAATTAAACTGTTTATTCATTGATTACTTTCATTTACGCAAAAACGAGATTTCAAACACGAAGAAGAGGCTGATGGCCCCCCAAAATCTCTGTATAACATCGATTTTCGAAATCAGCACCCTCGAATTGACCAAAAGCACTTAGTTATATAAATTTCGTTCTCGAGCGACCATTCCCCTATTCTCCGTCTGGTCTAGTATATTCACGGTTTTAGTTTAACAACTTAGCTCTTTTTGTAGAGCTTCATGTACCATCTCCACTGTCTCACAGCCAAATGACTCTTCCTTCATCCGTCCTCATCTCAGCCAAGTGAACCTCCTTTCATCCGTCTCCATCTCAGCCAAGTGACTCCCTCTCATCTAAACTTGTCTCAGTCCAGTGACATCCCTTTCATCCGTCCCTATAGCTGCCGGCGAGCTGTTTTCATGGGGATGCGGCCGAGGAGGCAAATTAGGCCATGGTGACATTCAGGATCGATTTACACCCCTCAGAGTAGGTGCATTATCCGAAGAGAAAGTCGTTGGCATATCCTGTCACGAGCTCCATTCAGCAGTTGTTACAGGTTGTTTCTTTAATGCATAGATTCTTTAATCACTTGTACCATACATGATTTTTTGTCGTGTGACTCTTCGAGGATTTTTAGAAATGAATGGTGCTTTGACATAGGTGTTTGGAGCTGGCCATTCCAAGAACTTTTTGTATCGATCTCTACAAGAGTCTTTTTAGGGAAAAGTAGAGCTTCAACCACCCTTAATCTCACAATGATTTCGTCACCAGAATTTTGTGATTGATGCGAGGATGGCTCAGTGGTTGAGGTTGCTGACTACAAGACCAAAGGGTCCGTGGATCTTGTCCGTGACATGTCAAAACTTTCTCAAAGAGTGCGGAGAGTTTCCAGCTCTCTGTAATTCCAAGCATAGGAATCACGAGGTGTGGTCATATCGAGAGGAAGGACCAGGACACTGCTTGATAAGCATAGCTTTTTAGTGTCCTAAAACTACCTTCGGGGGCCAGGTAGCAAACAATGAAATTCATTAAAAAACAATGTGACCCTTATTCGAAGAGTTATTTTAGATATCCTTTGCTTTATTCATAGCTGAGGGAAACTTGTACGTGTGGGGCAGAGCAGAACCATATCTTGGTTTCAAGACGAACGCGAGGAAGCAAACACTACCGCGCAAAATTGAGGATTTGAGCAACGTAACACAAGTTGCTTGTGGATTAGATTTCACCATAGGTATTTTACTTTTCTGATATTTTTTACTTCACTGATATTACCAACGGCATTTTATTTCAGTTCTATCGGCTACACTCATGGTAAAAGTATGGTAGTATTAATTTGTAGTATATTTTCATAGCTAGCAGGAGAATTCTAAATTCAGTATTCAACCCAAAACGGTCAACGTTGCATTGCCTCTAGTGATTTTATGAGTTATACTAGTGCCACAGAGAGTTTTCTGTGCCTCTTTTTTTCGTCTGCATGAAAGGAAATAAAGTCTGGCGAAAATTTTCTTACAAACTAATAAGTAGTAAGCTTGTTGTGCTTTCACAAGATTTTTCTGGTTGTAACAACTAATTTGATTTCAAATGGATTTCAAAGACTTAAAACGATGTTATGATATCCAACATCAACGTAATAGCTCTTTGAAGGAAAGTTTTTTGTTTACGTGGGAGGAGAATTAAGCTGTCGGTTCACCTCGCAACCAATGGCAAACAAAATGATTTGTCGCTTATTTCATCTCAAAGACACAGCGCGAAATTAAATTTGATCTTGTGAATGTTTTTTCTTTGCGATCGGATTTTAATTTGCTCTGGTATATCTTATCGCCGTATCTATAAAGCAGGGAACAGCTTTTGAAAATAATTACATCTTTGCCCTGTGATAACTGTTGGAAACTGTTCGATAGTGCAGCTATGTCTACTCAATGCCTTCCCAACTGTTTATTATTAAAACTTTTTCAAAAAGGTTTTTTTGTAGATTCTCTTCTTGTGACTTCGTTTGCTTTTGGCAATACTAATGCTAATGTTTTAATGCCTCGTATTTGTAAGGTCAAAAGGAGACAGGAGCAAATCATATCTTTTTCTTAAGTTAAGGACTAAATACTTGTACGAATATTTTCTCAATTCAATCAAAACACCTCCATTCTCTTGTAGCGTTGACTGCAGATAGCCAGTTGTACTCGTTTGGAGAAAATGAACGAGGACAACTGGGACTTGGAGATACAGAGACTAGAACGATTCCTGCATTGATTGAATGCCTCTCAGATGAAAAAATCATGCATATTTCATGCGGCACATCTCATGCTGGCATCGTAACAGGTATTGTTAATTGTGAGAGGCTTATGTTACTGATCTTCTTATCATGAAATTCGCAAGTTTTTGACCTATGAATAGGCCCATTAGAGATTATGCCTACCTTGAGTCAAATTTGAAACTCGCATAATTGTTTTTATGAGTGATTTTATCAGATCGAGCCCATAATCTGGGTCATTGCCAAATATCAATAAAATACAAATCAAGTGCTAGGCCTGAGTTCCATTCAAAATTTGAATGAATACCATCAAAAATTTAGTGGGCTGATTTGGATGAAAACCTATAATCAAGGAAGTTTTACAGCGAGTGTTCGAAGGGACATTTTGATGGAAGAGGTATATTTGCGTGTGGTGCCATACAGACCTAAGCAGATATACACTTTGGTTTTGATATGCAAAGTATCTGTAAATTATAGCTCACGCTTCACCCAAACTAGCTAAGTTGAAATACCTCATTCTCCAAACGTTGGTCGCCATTGCTTTGATGAGCAAGACAGCCTATTAGCAAGACGAATTGCGCACCTTTTTAATTTTTGACCCTTTTTAGACCTCTTGTCTAAACTTCATCAATTATCTAAAGAGCTACAGTTTTCGTGACATTATTAAGTTTTTTGTCGTATATTTTTTCATTATATAATGTTGAAAGGTTGCCACTTTAGAATATTCTCTCCTTGTTTTTGCAGCCTCTGGAGATGTCTGGATGTGGGGATCGAATGACTATGGCCAGCTTACGTCACCGGAGCTTACCGATTTCCCCCAACCATTCAAAGTACCTCCGACATACTGGTATGCATTCTGGCTCTATTTGAGATCTATTCGCTCTCTTTTTTGTTATTTTATCTTTGTTATATCTTCATCTCAAGGTCGTAACCTAAAGTGATTATTTCTAACGTTTCGTTTTTTGTGCCCAAAGCAACTACCATGGTGTTGAAATATTTTGTGACTAGTATGTTTTCAGTTATCGTAAATACTTTTTTCAGATATCAGGTTCTTATTATAAGCAAGATGATAAAGTCTAGTTATGAATTGCAGTGTTGTTGGGTCCCTTTAGTTCTTTAGTATTATGTATCTTATTGTTTTACACAAGAACAGAAGCATGTACCTTACATTGTCAATAATTTTCCAAACATAGGACAATCAGAAGTTTTCTTTATTGTGCAGGAATGAGTTTATATGCAGCATAAGTTGCGGTGGCCGACACACAGCTGTCCTTTCCGGTTTGTACTTTGCAGTTCTATGTTCTATGCAGAAAACACTTTTCTGTACCTAGTTTCTATCTATTACGTTACACTAGAAAATAGTAATCATGTACCCGAATATATCTCCTACCTGAGTACTGCCACTCTTAGGTTGTCTTCATTCTAAATCGAAGACAATTCTTTTGCTATTATGCGTACTATAGTATTTGGCAATGCCTCGAAAAAGTGAAATGAAACGCATTTTGCGATTGTAGTGAACAAAGCGTACCGTAAATCCTTGAATTGCCCCCCTCCCTTGAAATAGCCCCCTTGAATACGCCCCCACCCCAGAACTACAAACTATCAATAAGCCACCCTCGATTAAGCTACCACTGCTACCGTAAATCCTCGAAATTGCCCCCCCCCCCTCGATTTGTTGATTTTTGCCATCTGAGGTAGCCTATGGCGTTTTATTTAACTATCACAAAAATTCATACTTTTGGTAATAATTAATTAAATGCTCATGAAGAAATTCCTACTAAAATATAGGAGGTCTTTTGATAATGTCTTCTTAATGTCTACAATAATTTTATAAGCCTCCCCCCTCATATAAGCCCCACTCGAATAACCCCCATCCAAAAATATCAAAAATAAATAAGCCCCCAGGGGGCTAGTTTGAAGATTTACGGTAATCAAGCTCTTCTATTCGTCTTTCTGTTACTCGTTCCCCTTGGTGTGTTGATTTTTTCTTAACCATCTTCAGACGAATTCCTTTACGCTGCATCCGACTCTAGTTGCGTTAGGTTTGAGAATCGAAATGATCTAATTAGATATCAGGTACTAGTCACTATGGTATTGTTATGGTTAGCATATGGACGCAGGTGGTATCAGGTAGTGATTTTGTGTGAAATCCAACTCACGTGCGGGTATTATTTTCATTTGCAGCATCTGGAACCGTTTACTGTTTTGGTGATGGCAGGAATGGCCAGCTTGGTGTGCGCGTTAACAAGCAGAGTGGAATTCTGAGCACGCCGTCCGCTGTTCGAATTAACGGTGGCCAATCGAAAATTGCCCAGATCGCTTGCGGGGCAGTCCATACTGCAGCACTATCTGGTACGATTCTTTTGTCCGAGCCTTGCGTTAGAGGCGCCTTCCTGGTTGCTAGTAGCCCACAGACCTGCTTTATGGAAATTCATTCTTTAGCATCGTTTTACATTCGTATTGTTTGCTAAAAAAGGAAGACATTTGCTGCTCTCTATTCAATAGTTGGTTTTTGAGATAATGTAATATTTTTTAGAAATTAATTGATAATATCCACATGCAAACCACTACCCAAGACCTCCTGCCCCCTCCTGCTTCCAACAGCCCTGTATTCTTTCCAACAACAATGTGAAGTGTTAGATTTTGAAATTAAAACTGTAAGACTTTTTGCGACGATAAACAATTTTGTGGAGCAATTTAGTCTGCAGTGTTGGTCCGATCTAAAGATAAGAAACCTCAAGCAAGTCCGTCTTGAGACGTACGCTCATCACCTTCTTTCGCATCAATGATGAAAGATTCTTATGTGATACGATAACCACGTTGTGTTTGGTTTTCTTGTAGACGATGGGAAGTTATACATTTGGGGAAAAGGAAGTTCAGCAAGGTTGGGCCATGGTGATCATAGAGATAGGTCTGTCGTCATCTTCGGGGTGTTCTTTTGTTAGTTTTAATGAGCCCTTTTTGGACTTATGAATATGTTCAAAGGATGATACCAGCCATGTAAGCTAATGATTTGGGCTTTATGTCATTGCAGTAAATATATAAACATGGAGCGAATCAGGGGTAAGGAAAGACCGTTAAATGTACTTTTTGGAATTGTTCATTAGTAATATGTAGGCGGGCATTTTCATGTCAATTTGGAGGCTATTTGCTTCTCCAATTGCTGTTTGGGCGAGTTACTAAGCTTTTTGATTGGGTTCGGAGCAACGACCATTGCTTAATTCAAACTCTTATGGAACCTATCGAATATATATCGACATTAAGGCTCGGTCATAGGCTCCATATTACAAGTTAGACGTAATTTCTTGACAAAAAATTTAAAATGAGTGTGAAATAACGAATTATTTCAATCCTCCCTGTCTTTATGACTGCATTTAGTCTTAAATGGCAGCTTAAAAGGGTGGAACAAATCTTTCCAGCAAGAAAAAATCTTTGAAAACTTTACTTATTTTCATTTGTAACTATACTACCGGATCAGTTTTAGATCTTATTGGTCTGGATACTTGGCCTCTACTCTGAACACTCACAATAGATGACAAGAAGTAAACAGCGACATAACTAGGAACTCGTAGTTGTCATTTTAGTTCAAAATTTTCATTTATATTTTGTTAGAACCGATGCAAACTCTATTTCATTCTTTAAGAATACGATAGATGAATAATGTCAGTGTTTCTTTTCACTCTGCTCCAATGATCCGCTTGTTTCGATTCATTTTTAATTATGACCTAGGAATGAACTCTCTTTGCCAGCGTCTAAAATGCAACTTGTGATTCCAGTGATGAAGCTTACTCTTGTTAAGTAGCACATTGTCATTGCTTACTGGAAGCGCCCGGTAAAGCTTTCTAATCCATAAACCATATTTGATAGCAGATAATCACTGTATCATAATTTCAACTGCGTTTTCAGCTGTCCAGCTATTGACTTACATAAAAATTTCAAAGACATTATTCTTCCTCAATGTATTAATAGACGAAGGTGCGATCAATTTTTTTATTAGGGCGTCAGCTGAGTCATGAGCTCCATCTTTAGAAGAAATGGTATAATATTGGTATTTACTTGATAGCATTGTTAGCTTTACGCGAGACTAGCTAAAAACCAGACAGATTTTATATTTTAGCCAAGATATGTCAGTCGAAGCAATGAAATAGTCTCAAGTAATTTTTATTGTGAAGCAAACATTAAGTATTTATTGGGTTTAAATACTAACAATGTTGATTTTAAGACTCTCAACCTCTTTTTAATCTTTCTTCAGGGGGATTGCAAATGAAATTGAATCGATGATTTACAAGAAAGTGAAGCAGGTTTCCTGTGGAGGTAGAATCACGGCTGCTTGTGTCATAAGGGCCTGGGTCCAAGACCAGGAAACGAAGAATTGCATGGCCTGCAAATTGAAGTTTACAACTGTCCGGAGAAGGGTAAATCATACCTCACCACTTCTACAAATGATTCATCTAATTAATTATCCTATTCGTTTCGTATCTATTTTGTGTATCATTAAAATGGGAACCCCTCATATTATCGTATTATTAATACCAGATGATATTTCATTAAACAATTATAACATGTTCGCTTTTTACTATCATTAGATGTCAGAGGAGTGATAGATCTCATTAAGTTGTTTCTCCTTTTATTTTTTTATACTTACCATTTTACTACATAGGGACGTCTTTCTTTTTTAACAGTATTTTTTGTTTTCTTTTTTAGGTAAAATTTTGTACAAAAGAAATCAATGAATCATATATTTTTCCTCATTTACCAAATTTATTAATTAGATCTATTCATGCTTTTAGTCTTAAAAATGTATAATTTTTCAAAGGATTGTGTGTTGATTTTGAATTTGTCCAGGTTAGTTTAGAAAACGAACCTTTTTTATTTCTAATTGACAAGAATTTAATGTTGTATTTCATTTGCTTTCCAGCACCACTGCCGAAAATGTGGCGGCATATTTTGTGCGAACTGCTCATCTAAAAGAATTCCTATCCTCGAAATTGGATATAGTGATCCTGTTCGTGTTTGTGAACGATGCTATCACACACTCAGCGATATCAATGCTTAGATGGCTAACATTTAAGAACAATTGTATGCTGTAGCTTCCTGTTATTAGTTGTTTGTTTCGAAAGCAATTATAGTAAAACTGTCTCAATTTTCCTTTAATGTTCGATTTTGCCAATTTGTAAACATTTATTTTTCGTAATGTTAAACTACAATGGACCTATATTTTAGATCCAATTGCCTTAATATACACTGATTATAGTCTGTAGGGTTTAGAAACTTTTGGTCAAATCTCAAGCAGATAAAAACCAAAGAGTCAAGCTGTTACAGTCACAAATTCTATTATTTACTTTCAAGTAAGCTTCTAAATGCAGTAATATGCCAGTTTTCTCATTTTGGTTTAAGAAATATCCCACATTTCAATGATTTTCGTGAAATTCTCTAACCCTTTTCTATTTCATTGTCAATTATTTTTATCTCCTAGATGCTTTGTCTACAAACCAAGCATTAATTTTGGGTGAACGGGTGTTTGGTTATTTAACTGAAAATTAAAATCTTGCATTTGTAGAACTTTGTTCTACAATTTTGGAAATCTAAATGTCATCTCGAGTGAGCAGGTTTAGCAAACATCATGAATTTCCAATTTATCTTGGAATCTTGTTTTCAATGAGCGTATTGATATTTACTTAGAATCTTGTCATTAAACAGGCCTGTCATTGTTAAATATTGTTAATAAGCTATTTTTGCTATAAGTTAATTGAAATTTTATAAATTTTGTTATCTCCCATATATGATTTCTTTGCGGGAATATTTGAATGCAGAAATGCAAAAAAGGTCTTTTAATGCATTATGGCTTTATTTTACTTAAAAATTTTGAAGAAGTTTTTCAGTTATACTACACTGGTCAGCACCTATTTTGGTGCCAGAACAGAAATATTTTTCGGACACTAAACGCAAGTATAATTGCGCTCATATTTTATATGTTTACAGCGTTGGCTAAAAGACTCTTCCCTATTTGTTAAATATTATTGAAATCGGTTTAAAAAATTCTTCAAATCCTCTCCAACATCCGATTATTCGTTTGATGCAGTGCATATCAAAGTAGTAAACTTCAATGAGCTAAGGCCCACTCGCACGCCTTTAGGTTTGTCAGTATATGCCGAACGAGGCTGCAATACTAGTCTGAAATCCTGAAGTGTCCTGCTACACATTGGAACAACTTATCATAAAAGAAATCGAAACTTCGATGATCTTTACAAACAGACGATTCATGCTTATTTCCCAGTTAAGCTAGGTGATCAAAACAGATCGATGCAGTGGGCCCGTTTATTGTTTGCAGACATGCAAGGAATACATTCGGCGTCAGTGGACTAATGAACTCGCAAACCATTCAATTTCGACATTCTAATAGTTCGGCGTGAGTCACAGAATCACGATAATGACCGCAATTTTTTCTTTATTAATTAGAGGGTTGAACTGGACACTTGCCTAAAATGTTCTATCAGACCTGCATTTCGTTCCGATTATGTTTTGATTGTTGTTTTTAATGGATTTCTCTTGAAAAGGGTGACGAATCTGTTTGATCAGGAGAAAACTACTGACCTGATTCACCATTCAAACATACCGAAAGAATCAATTATTTTTGAAAGTAGGATACCAGGGACAGGGGAGCTGTAGCAGTCTAGACAAGTTTGGTAACTTGTCTAAAGCCCTTCTTGCTAAACATGTGCTCCGCATCCCTGAAGGCAGATTAAAACAATTGCGTTTTTACTGGCCCCGAGACAGCAGGAAATTCATCAACAATTAGAGCTTCAGAAATTACATATCTGTTTTGAAATTAAATGCCTGGAAGCATTTGTCAAAAGTTATTTAAAAATAGGTCGGAGAAACTGCAAGGAATAAGTTGTAAGGGGACACTACGTAGGCGGGGCTCAGGGCTTTTTAAGGATATCTGACTAGTGGGCCAAAGGCATATGAGGGTCCCATTCCTTAGGCAACCAAGTTTGGTCTGTTTGTTCCTTGACTCCCTCAGCCCGCTAGGCGTCAAGAATGAATGCAAGAATGAATGCATTTCTTGTGCCGACCTCTTTGTTAGCGTATTTCTAGAAAACTGTGGTGATATAGGTGATGAACAAGGAATGCGGTTAGAAGATAAAAGAGATTAAAAAGAGATAGCAAGGAAGATAGTACAAAATACTGATAGCAGATAAGAAAGCTTGAAAAGGATGACGGCTGTTAATCATTATTGAAGAAAGAAAATTCTATCAAAGTTGTCCAATTTTGCAGCTGACTTTCATAAGGACTAATCTTTCAAAGAAAATGTCTTTCCCATTATTACTTTGCTAACACGATGCTGAATCATATTAATTTCTTTTAGCAATGACGATTGAACACTCTTTTTAACCTCAAGAACTTTGGTCTCATGTTCAATTTTCTATCAAAAGGATTGGCTCCCTTTCGAAGGAGATATGTCGTTCGATACGTGCAGGGCTCTAAAACAACAAAGTGTCACCAAAAACTTGCAAATGTTTTAGCACAGGTCTACTTCTCTTTGATGTTTTACCATTTTGTAGTTTTTTGTTATTTTTGTAGAAAATGCAAACGCTGGATAGAAGAGAAAATGGTAATTATAATTATTTTGTTAGAATTGGTATGTAAGATGTTGTGTCAAGAATCGGTCAGCATAGGAGGGGGTGGGAGGACAAAGGTATTGATCGCCTATTGGCGTCATCATATAAGTTGGAATAAGTCAGCTTTTCAAGTCAGCCGATCGCATTTGCATTCCCTGGATACACCACTGCACTCTTTAGCTCTTCAGTTTGTGAAATGCTCTTCCATTGCACAATGGATTGATTGTTTTTGCGTCGCAAGCGTTTTATTTTAAGTAAGTTTTAGAGTGCATAACCAGAGACGGCACGAGACTTTGCATTTGATGCTCAAATCATCCTTGAAAGGCTTAAAGAATAAACCTCGAATAATTGTAAACGACAAAGGCATACTTTATACTGAACCACTGCTTCCAAAGAAAGGCTTATACTGCCAACCGGGAAAATCTCATACTGACAGTTGGAGGCATCAAGCATTGCAATTATATTGTAACAACGACTGCCTAATAGAATGGCATTCCAAATATTCAGGGGAGTACAAGCTTCTTTCGTTTCTTTCACTTCTACCATCCAAAGCAAACTTGCTGGCCTTCTAAAATCCCCTTTTCTTTAAAAGAAGATGAAATTGTCTTGCCATTTTGAATAGTTCCTTATGTTTTACATAAACAACAACAATTCGTCGAATTTTCTTTACCCTATGGTGTACTTGGCCTTACATAAGTAGAAGATAGAGAAAAATGAAATGCCCTGAAGCAAGAAACTGAATCAGTTTTGCACATTAAGTTAATGGAAGAAAGTTGTGCTGGTTTGAAAAATAATTGATTTAACAATGAAAAATATTAGGACGGGAAGATTTATTGTTTTTCATTGAGGAGGCAGACTGCCTTTAAGATCTCTTTCGAAATCGGAGAAAGGGCAAAATATTCCCCCAATCAGGGGCAGATAGAGGGTCTATTCAATATCACAGAACCCGTTCCACCAAAAATCGGGATATGAAAAGGGAGGTAAATCGAGGGGTTTTGGTTAGACTATCTTAGTTCTCTTATTTTATCTTGCTGTTGCTAAATTCGTCCCTGGTCTTATGACAAAAAACTTGACAGTAAATCACACACAGTAGACAAAAGATTTTCTATACCACTTTGAAATAAACAAAAAACCTACTATTTTTATGAGACAGTAGCATTGATGAAATTGTTTTGATGTGAGAATCTTTCCCACCAGATCTAGATCCTTTCATTTTTTGGTTCAACGCCTTCAACTTCGGTGCATAAACATACACATCCCTGTCACTAAGGGTTTGCATCTTTGAAAGCAAAAATTCATAAAAGTTGTTTTCTATCATATTTTCTTAAACATGCTGATTTGATTTTGTCACTGATGTTTGGCTTTAACACATATCCTGGCATTTTCTGTTTATAAACATCTTTACAAAGAAAGCCAAATCCTTCTTGCTGCCGTCTTTTTACTGAGCTCATACTACGTACCAAACATCTTCTTCGTACATAGCCATTGGGTCCGTATGTTCTATTGTTCAGCTCTGTCGACACTGGATCTTAAATTGCCCCATTGAATAATTGCACAGTGGTTTTCTTTTTGACTGGATTCAAGTTGAATAAAATTATTTTTAAGAAACAAGGTGAATTAACGGATAAGAAAATTGAAATTTTACAGTCGGTATTGAGCCAACAATGCTCAATATTTTTTAAGTGACTATGAGTAGCTGACTCGATATAAAATCAAAAATCTTTCAGTACTAGAAATTGTCAACCCTTCTTATAAAAAACGAATATATGCCAAGCTCCTTTGATTTTTGTAAACGAACTTAACATTGTAGAAGCTGCACTAGCAATATTTGATCAAGGGAAGGTGTTTTATCCTACCAATCAGGCATGTCCATTTGCTCTCAAATCTTCTATTTCAATTGTTAAAAGCGAAAGGATGTTAAGCCTCCTGAAAATTGCTAAAAATTTTCTTCGATCAAGAACAAAGATGAACGGCTCAATCCATGGCAGGTTTGAATGTTCGTGTAACGTGAATTCAAATTTAGAAATCTCCTTATTCGTGTATTTCCTGTGTTTTCATGTTTCAGACTGTTGAGTAAAATATTGGTAATCAAAAGGGAATTAGAATTCTAGAATTAGGCTCTTTCCAAATATCAGTTTGGTAGGTACAGAAAAATTTCTCAGGAAAAGTTGATATTTTCATCCTTTCACGACCCCCCAAAATTAGCCACTTGCTTTCGTCCTTGAACGTTTGTGTTAAAATTATTGCTTAAGATGCTTCGGTTTCTCAATGAAATATGAAGTCCCTCGTTGTTTTTTTCAAACATTTACAACTATTTTCTGATTCTAGAGCCGATGAGAAGGTGTAGGGACTGGTTTTTAGGAATATCTAAGCCTTTTATGAAGCACAAGTTCACCGAGCTTACGCAGGTTTAAAGAACAAAAACATATGAACAAAAACCGTGAAGTAAGATATTGCCAAATAATAAGAAAGTAACTATGGCCAAATTCTGTTTACATTGTCATTACAAGACAGAAACTCCATTATATAAAAAAATGCAAATTCTCGTAATAGATGAGCAAAACCTGTGAAATTTTAGCCATGCTTTTGCTGTTAGAAGGTAATAAAAACAGGCTCCTTTTGAAGGGCATTAACATCAGTGTACATGGTTGAATTAATCAGGAGAGAGAGCTTTAAGAGAAAAGAAAGCTTGGATAGAAGAAAGAGTAAATCAAGGCCATGATAATACCTTCAACAGATGCTCACCATATGTCAGTTTCACTACAAGACGTAGGGAAAAAAACATGCCGAAAACTGCATACGCTATCTACAGTAACAAGATGCGTTTGTTATGCAACCTTCCTACATATGAGAATCAACATAATGTATGGGTTGGTTAAAAAAGATAACTTTTGAAAGCAACCTACCTTGACATGAAATGGTTGAATAAATAATAATAGCAAGAATGCCACGAGTATTCATTTTGCAATGCTTTGATTATTGGACAATATACTGCAGAAATGCCAAAGCAGATTGAAAGAATGTCTATTTAAAATATTAAGCCTATGTTGCTTAATACTTTCATAAAAATGTAGTGGCGCAGCGAGGGCACGAAATCTTACGGCTCTAAAGATGGCTTCTTGGGCCATGCTTTTAAGATGCAATAAATCAGTATTTTTATAGCTACAGCTCATAGATACACTGCTTCTATGGGAAGATGACTCTGGACCATTCCCCCTTTTTGTGACAAAGAAAGATTACATGGGAGCGCATAGCTATCCATTGGGTTTGGAATAATGGTTTTCCCTTAATATGGCTAGTAGATGCACTAGTAAAAAGAGACAAGGAAACAAGTTCAAACAACGCATAGTCTTATCATTACATAACATGCGAGAAAAGCTTATAAATGTTTAAAACCGTGTGAAAGCCCATTTATCTTTGAAGCGTTTAATTTCGAGTTGTTTTTTCTCTCGCAGGTGAAATCATATGAACATTGCCAAAGCTTGGTTTCGGTTCAAAGTTGTGTCTAGTTGGAATATTTCTTGGCATGGAGCTTTGGACGCCTACGCCTATGCTACCATTTACCCCCTTCTTACAGACGACTTAGATGAAATGGTCTTTTGTCTTTTCAATTTTTCGCTGCTTTCAAGGAATGCCTAAAATTTTGTTTGCAACGTTCGCAACTGATCAGAATTTATTTTTCTTACATAAATGATACCAGCAATACTTTTAGACACTCTTATTTTTAACAAAAAAGACATTCTCAAGGCTCACCGTTGCATTACGAACTCTATATTTGATGTATGTTAGACATTGTAGCGAACTTCTTTTTTGGCATCATCTCAATCTCGCCTCTAGGAAATTATTAACTAAGCTAGTGCTCTTTCCAGACTTACAACTCTTTTTTCACTCTCTTGAATTAGATTTCCTAAGGTCCAAAAATGAATTTGTACATAAAGAAAAAATGTTTTCCTGTTTCAGCCAGTTTCTCTAGATTTTTTTACAAAGACCAATCTTAACTACGTGTAATATGTAATAGAAGAATTTTTTGCTCAATTAAAAATTGAAACAATTTCTTGAGGAATTTGAGATTATATTTTATTTTTAAATTCTCTTCTCGAAGCTCAATCTTAATGAGGACAAAGTTGCAGTTTATTTGGAACGTTTTAAGGATCTCTAACCGTGACAACGTTTATTTCACATCTTGAGTAGCAGAATTTTTTCTTGCTTTCTTCGAAGTCCTCGTACTTGTTTTGTCAGAAAGGTCTTTCTTGTTGAACATTTTTCAGCAACTTTTTCATAATAAATCAACGTAGCTAATAGTATATTTAAACTGGTTTCCATGCTGTGAACATTTAAGCAACTAAAGTCAACTTCGTTCTAGACTAAAGTTCTCCTTGTAGAAGAATACTGATGGTATTTCGCTACCAGACTTGTGACATGCCCTTTATTTGCAAGCCACTTTAGTTTTGCAGTTCTACAAATTTATACAAAACGACACTCGATCGGGTTGTGCCATTAGGCGAAGCAGCTGATGTATCAACAGGCAGTATTTCAAAGCACAAAAAGCTTTATTTCGTAGCAAATACGCAAGTTGTTTTTAAAATGAAATTATCTGTAACTCTGTTCATAAAAATGTTTTCTGAATCCTGAAGATCTCGCCGAACAGTATCAGTGCTTGAAAAACTATTAATTGCTATCTAGAATTGCAACTTGCATGAACCTGTAGAATATTTACAGGGTGAAGTCAAGCCTATTTTTACTCTGATTATGAATTTGAAAACATCCGTTAGGCTTCGGTATTCATCCAAAGTTTGATATGTATAAAGGTACTAACACGCCAAGTAGTAAATCACAAATTAAGGAATCTTCTTCAACTATATTTTCAAGACAATGCAAAAAGATTGGCTTTGTCAGCAGATTTTTCAGAAAAAAAACAAGTCAACTTAGCAATATCTTAAATGCACTTTATGTATATTTGGATGCATAAAAGTAAAACGATACTATCGATTTATCACAGAAATATGTTCTATTATTTCATGCATATTGCATATTACATTAAAACATATGCAGCTGAACTATCATATTTCTCCACCTTCTAATGATCATTTTAGCTTTGGTTTTGGAGCAATCTATGCCTAAGGCAACTTCTTCATGGCACGATGAACTTTTTCAGTGTGCCTGTTTGTTCAGTAACCCTGTCAACGCACTATGCTGCTTAGTACGAACTTCTCCGTGTTTCCATAGGAACTTCATGTTATTTACTCGAAACGGACACGAAAACGTGTGATTAACTCGGAGGATCAAATGACAAGCAAGGAAGTGGAGCCTTTTAGTGAAGTAGTATAAAAGCCTGACCATAATTTGTGGAACTCGAAAAGCATCATTGGCCAGAATTAATTAGTCTATGTTGTTCAAATTTTTTTAAAAAAATCTTATCATGGTTTCATTATCCGTTCCGGGTTGATGTCATCGATTTTGTATCTCGCTATCTACGGACCTTTCTCAAAAATGAACTTCAGAATTGAGATTTTCATCTTTAAATTAGGTTATACTGAAAACTTGTTGTTTGCACCGTTCGGTCGCGCATTACTTTGTTTTGAATATTTAGATATTTGTTTAGATTTGACTGTAATTTGCTGCTGCATTAAAAAAATTAAATTGCCCGGACCAGAGAATTGCGTTGAATATTTGATATGGGTAGGTTTGTTATGAAAAGTTTTTTGAAAATTTACATGCCCCAATATTTATTTAACGACCCGATTGCCGATAAGTTAGTCAACACATGAATCTTATTTCTCTTCTCACAATTTGAAAGACAAAAAACTAAATGGGAAGAATCCCTGTCTCGTGTTGATGTTGACGCGGGTTTCTGTTCTGCATTTTACCATATACACAAGAGTAAATTGTAACCAAGTGGTGTGTTTACCCCCTAACTCAACAGCAAAATTATCGAGCCCTCATTTGAAACCAATACACAGTACATCGAATCCTTGAAAGAGAGGACGAAGTGGCCTGGCATACCTCCGAAATGTTATCTATTCGTCTGACTTGCTGTTTATCAATTGGGAGCTTGTTACGCGAATGCAGGTACTAATTGTACAAACAAAACAATACCTGTGCATTGAATAAATTTTGTGTATAGAGTAACCGATGAAAGCAAAGGGCCTAAATCAACATTACGAACATGATGTAGAAACTATTCCCTCCATGGCTGTAAAGTCCAATTTTATTTTGGCCTGGAAGTTCAGAATGCTCTTATTCCGTTTGTTGATGTTCGTTAACTGATGCTTATAATAGCAACGCACAGCATCGGAGCAATCACGGTAACTGGTGAATACAATTGAATTGTCATTGCTTATTTTGAACCGTTCTAAAGCCTGAATTGGAATCATGAGGAATTCTTGAATTGGAACATACTATTTTAGTAACTATGGCGGGTATCTTCAATCCAAGGCGGTCCTCTGTATCCCCTCAGCAAGAAGAAGCAGCTGGAACAGCTCGCAATGGAGACATAGAAACACAGGTGCTTCCCAAGAGCAAGCAGGACAAAATGTCCAATTTTTCAAAGTCCAAAGGTGACAACGGTAGTTGGTTTAGTTTGCCTCATGAAAGAACTGGAATGGCTCGTCAAAAGACTGCATTTGCTGCAAATGGAAATAAATTTCCTTCAGAATCGAAGAAAAAGGGTCGGTTGCAACCGGCACGTAGGCCAAGTAAGGACATCGAAGATTCCCCTACTAATTTTGATGACCGATCACCATACAGCTCCTTGAAAGCAAGCGATCGCTTTAATGACAAGCCATTAGAACCTTTGAGACTAAAATCTATCCATAAAGCATGTGTAAAAACTATGGCATTTTCATCGGAAAAGGTTGAAACTCTTTATCGGAGATACTTTTTCAGGTTTAATCAAAATTTTGTGAATTGGTTGCTGATATTACTTATATGTGTGAATGCTATAGAAGCCGGACTACACTTTGGATACCATGAAATAGATAGCAGGGGTGAGGAACTTTTTATCGGTAGGGGCACAGCACTCTGTGTCTTAATCACAATTTTCCTGTCCCTTGTTGCTGTGATAAACTGGAATGGCTCATCACAAAAATTATTGAGTTACATTTCCTATTTCATCATTGCACTGACTTGCATAACCGTTATTCTACAGCTTTACTTCTTTAAAGAAAAGGCCCATTCCGTTACTGAAGCGGTATCTCTAACGATGTTTTTTATCTATATGATATATACAATGTTACCTGTGCGGATTGGTGTCGCTATGTTTGGTGGATTTTTGTTATCAATTTCTCACATGGTTACTTCCGCGGCTGCCGACCAACGAGTTACAAAGATGGATGAAAGTTTGCCCTACTTGGTAAGAATTTTATGATATCGATTCGTTTAACGTTTCTTGTAAGTTTACATTATACTGTTAACAGCTAAAGCGGAAAGCAGAAAAGAAGATAATACTGGCAGATGCACCATAAAAATTTCATTCTTTTTTCAAATCCCTTTGAGAACATTAATATTTATATAATACAAAGCAGTATATACATACTGCTTTGTATTTTCTAGGGAATTTTGAGAAAATTGAGGTAACAGCTGCATTGTTACTATAAGTCTTCCCAGTGTGCTAAATATAGTTTGATCATCAACATTACAATTGACTTGTTTCAACAGTCTCCATAGCATAATTTGTCCTTTTCTTTCCTCTGCTGAACCATTGTCATCAATTCAGTCATTGCAAATGTCTAGGTGCTCCACAATCAAGGATACTGATTGTTGCTAGCATTTTCTTCATTTGCTTCAGACTGATTGCCATTTTAATCTTGTTTACTGTTATCGAATTAGTCAATTGTAATATGCTGATTTAAATCTTTTTTATTTCAATTTGAAAATAAGAAGGTGTTTTTGTCAGCAAACAATGCTGCAAGTTATCATCTTTGAAATATCTGGACACAGGTGCCTGCCAGCTTTTGCAGCTCTTGATTGTTTTGATGTTTTTTTGTGATCAGAAATGCAGAAAATTACCAAGACAAAGAAATGTCAGAAATGACAGTTATTGACTGTTTCACCTATATGTAGAGCCCAGAGCAATTAGAAAATCATTTAGCTATCCTTATATGAATAACAACAGAAGGAACAAACCAGGGAACTTGAGATAAGCTGTAGGTCAGCACCCCCCTCACTTATTTCAAAATTCAGGCTCTATTAGACTCATAGTATAAATTTATATCTATTATGTGTGTTGAAATACAGTGCTCCCCCCCTGGAAAATTTAATTTTGATGCACCTTGAAAGAAAATACCCTGTTACACATACTTCCCCAATAATTTCTCCCATATTTTTAAAAACAATTATTCAAAGTTTTGGGAAAATGTCTTAACACATTTCTTTCATGGTTTGATAAAAGTTGAAAATGGAATTGGTTTGCTGACAAAGCACATTCCAATACATCTAATATGATCTTTCAATGTGAAGATAATTGAAACTAAAATTCTATGATCATAACATTGATTTTAATTTAATTCCAAGTTAAATTTTTAGATAAAGGATAATTTTTTCTTTAAGGCATTTAAAAGGTATTTGGGGCCAGTGGTGACAATCGTAAGAATAGAGGCTACCATGGGGTGGGGGTGGTGTACTTCAAAAAGTTCTTGTAGAGATCCTCAGGCTAGTTTTTTTCTATTTTGCATTTAAAATTATGGATGTTTAACAGCGGATATGAAGTTAGGTTTTTCTAATTTTGAGCTCATCAAAACTTAATTAGGTTTACCGGTTGTTGTTTTGAGGACAAAACTAACTTGACACAGGTTTTAGGGTTCTGTAAGAATGTGTAAACTGAGGACCCATATCATGCATTGTACTAGCCCCTTGGAAGTTTTTTGAAATTTTCTTGTTTGCTGTCTAATTTGGTCATTTTTAGTCAGTTCTGGTTTGGTCAATTTTCTGGTCTTAACTTTCCTACTCTTTTGAAAAGATATGCTAGTAAAAAGTCACATTTTGTTATATGAATCACCTGAATTCTATGATGTACACTCTGTACTTGTTCTATTAAAAATATTCCATTTTTGTTTGGAATAGAACTAGGTGCAAATTGGACAATCTATAATGCTTAAATTAACAATGGGAGTCTGTAGGGTTCAAGCATGATACAAAATTGTAACAGATCGCTGTAACTTTTCAAATATTTTACTATTTTAGGTTTAAAAAAACTAGATCTTAAACTTAATTATCTAGAGAGATGTGTCTTGGAAAACTTCAAATTTATAATTACAAGCAATGAAATATGGTCTTTGATGGTAAGGTTTTTGTTTCAATATGGATGGAGACCACATTGATATTTGAGTGAAACAGCATTCTTTTGGTACAGCCTTCTGTTGCTAAAACAGGGTTGTTTTTTAGATTTGTCCTCTTGACTATTACATAGCTCCAATATGTATAATATTTGGAGCTTAGTTTCTGTCTGATTCATATTTTCAGTATTTTGGTATCCTTCTCTGATTGAAGCCTTTGTGTAATTGACTTATGCGTTGCCCTTGCTGGGGTTCATTTCCCTTTGTAAACTCAATGATTTACTGGTTTTTCAGTATCATGATTCTGGTAATTCTACAAAAGTATGCTTAAAAGGTCTGCTTAAGAGAAGGACATAAAACTGAGAGCCAAACCCATTTGGGTTGAAGGAAATTGATTTTGCAAAGAAGGACTTGTTGTCATGTGTTGTCATTGTCAACCTAGGGTCTAGCAGGTACCTGAGTTCAGCAGATGCCTGTTTCCACAGG
This sequence comes from Rhopilema esculentum, assembly GCF_057945365.1. Classification (NCBI taxonomy): domain Eukaryota; kingdom Metazoa; phylum Cnidaria; class Scyphozoa; order Rhizostomeae; family Rhizostomatidae; genus Rhopilema; species Rhopilema esculentum. The sequence goes on from NC_142830.1 coordinate 627,400, forward strand.
AGATCAAATCCTGGTGTGGGAGTTGACGCAGTCTAGTGTCTCTTCTTCAAATAAAACCACCTTTGCGGGATGAATTATTGAATTAGTTATTTATTGACCAACATTCAAACCCTTTCCATAGTTAGATGTTTGTTTAGCTAAGCTTTGATCTCTTTGCCTTCATAACTTTGCATTGGAATAATCCCAATGCCATACAAATCTTTGACAGTCAATCAGGAAATAGTGTCGTCTCTTATTTCGCAGATCCACGCTCTTATTGTATCCTTAAGAATGCTCCTGTACTGTATTGCAGTGTAAATGTACAACGCAGTTTGAAGCGCGTCCTTACTCTGAGTGTTTGTTGGGTTTTGGTTCGGGTTTTAGATTTCTGGGGTGCCGCTTTAAGAAGCGCATTGTTTTCATTGCTAGCATTTGAATTTTTTCATTTTAGTCCCTAAATGTCACCCAGCCAAATATATAGATGTATGCGAGCTCTACAAATTTTGAATGTTGGCTGCCTGTATTCAAGTTGAATTTGGATAATTTATTTCGTGTGCATGTTATTTGCAAAGGCTATAGTCGAGAGGTAAACTGAAGCTTGCTATTTTTCCGCACTCTTTTTTGCATGGGTCACCGGCGCTTTTTTACAACGCATTCTTCTTCCTATTTCTTGCTATAATAATGGCCTTTTGAGGCGCAGTTGATAAACCTTTGTCTTTAGAGTTTGATGGTATAATCTGTCAGTTTCTCTGAAATGAAAGGGGTTTAAGTAGAAGAAATGGATAGTTGAGGCCTGTTCTGATCACACTGGCGTAGCGCATGTTTAGATTATTCCGTAAACTTTTTCTTTAGTTTTAGCAGTTGTTTGATTTTTGAAAGTTAAGTAATTTTGCTGTTTGTACCATTCATGTCTTGTCTGGAAGCCTAAATACATCGATGTACTGCGTTATCAATTTGACCTTCATTCTCGAACAGAAAACAAGACATGTTAAATTCAAGTTGGTTTTGGCGGTGCCCTTGTTTATATGTAGACCGATGTCATCAAATTGGTGATCGTCTGTGAGAATGGCACAGGTGAACTGTTACAACTGCACCTGCGCCTTGGGAAGGGAGGCTTTCCTCTAAGTATTCACCCTAAGCTCATAAGATTGCAGTGTTTTTGCTTCGTTTCTTAGCAATGCTCTTCTCTTTCTTGCGATGCCAGCATTTCTTATGGAATTATGGGAACGAAATATTCAATTATTAAAATGTTTTCCAGTGCAGGAACTTCTACATGTCTGCATCAGTCGTGTTTGCAAATTGTTTAGATCTGTTCTCCACGACAAAAACCCAGTAAATGTATGTCGCTATTAGAATTCCAATGTATTGAAAAACTCTTTGTATGTTCACAAATGTAAACATTTTCCTATATAGCATCGCAAAATTTTCTTAAACATCGCCATATAAAGAGCATACATTTAACGATAAGCTCTGTATATTACGAAGTATTGCCTTCTGGATTTTTTTAGATCTGGGCTTTGTAAATGTATCAGTAGCAACATAACAGAATTTTCATTCATCTTTGAATCATACTGTGGATTTTAATTGCTCACAGTTATTTGTCGTTCCAAGCGATGCCGCACGTTTTGCTTAGCGTATCCGACCCATTGGAAGTTTCCTTTTTAAATATTTGACTTCTTTGAAAAGTTTACCGCGGAAAATCTTCTTCTAAAATAGCAGTTTGCCATTTGATCGGAAATGGTTATAATTTGAAAAATCCGAACGACTAGCAATGGGATTTGGACTAAGGACTATCGGTTATCCAACTATTTTTCAAGCATTTGCAATTCACATTAAACTTTTTCTGAAATCGAGCATTTATTGCCCTTGCATTTGCTGGAAAGTCGAGACGTTATTTGTCATTTTATTTTTCAACTGTTTCACATAAATCATGCTACTTTAATTTTAACCAGCTTTCTCACATCAAAGAAATTAATTGCTTCTAACTATCACAACACCTGCAGCTATGAAATAAACATGATGCTTAAAAAGTAACTTGCCTTTTAAGTATCAACAGGCTGTTATAATTAAGACACCTTTTTACATTGCTTAGGAAGGCTGAGAAAGCTTTTTAACAAGACAACAGGAGAGATAACACATTATGATCCTACTTTTGATTTGACATTGAGAGAATCTGTTGACTTCTTTGCACTTAACTACCACATATGCAAATTGCAAAAGGATTATCAATCAGCCATTTGCAATCAAACAGATTATCGTATTTCATCAAGCAAGCATTTTGGTTTAAATAAACACTTTTAAAAGATAAAGCCACCTTCCACTCGAGTGCAATTCACTTAACAAAGAATAAAAATTTGCTCTCAATTTTTCTTTACAGCTATTACAATAGACTGTTTTGCAACCGTGAATATAGTGTGCTACTTCTTAAATAAGTTTGCCGGTACTTTTTTAGATCTAGGCCTAATCCAACGCATAGACATACTTTGCCTGCAGGAGGCAAGCATCAGACCTTTCTATTTGGAAAATCCGAGCATTGAGATTATGGGAAAAACGGGTATTCAATGTAGAAGCACCAATTGTATTGGCCAACAAATTAATCTACTTAAAGTGCGGATTCGTACATTGAAAAGGTAAAAATTGTAACAAAGTGTTCGAGCACAACTCTTCATTAGCTGCTACGTTGATTAGCTATAGGTCAACGCCTGAGAAAAACATCAACACGGACTCTTAATTGTTTTATTAACTCTTCTGTGGTGATAATAATCTTTTTCTAAAAAAAATTCCAATTAACTTTTAAATTTAGCTTAGGTGTAAAATGTTTTCTATGCGCATTTTAAGCTGAGATGATCTTGAAATTTAATTGGTTTAACTATATTTGTAGAAAAAATCTTGACTCGTTTCGTGATTATTCGCAAACGTTATATTTGACCTTTATTTTCAGTACCTGTTATCTTTCAAGGAGGCCTTTTTTGCTAGGTTTTTTACTATTTTTACGGTGTATCAACTGGAATCTTGCTCTTTATATTATGTGTGAAATGTTTGCTTTTTTTAAAGCCGTATTTATATTTTATTCCCAGGCTCTATAAACAGTTATAGTCCACGTCTGGAACAATTGTTTTAAAAGCTAGTGTTGCAAGTCTTCCTTTTCTATTTTCAGGTCATTTCAAATCTTTTGCTGTTTATTTGCGCTAATATTTGTGGAATATTTACACACCTTCCTGCAGAGCTTGCACAACGACAAGCTTTCCTTGAAACAAGAGGTTTTGTAGAAGCGAGGTTGAATTTGCAACGGGAGAACCAAGAACAGGTATTGTATCCCCTATATTGCCCTTGATTTACCTTGATATGATAGAGGCATGGTGTCGTTGACCATTTCACAATAATTCATAAAAACAGTTTACGTAACCATACCATAACCATAAAAACGTAACCTTAGCGAGTAAACATTTTCTGAGACAAAATTGCAGGACCTTGGCAGATACCACTGTAAACTTTATGTATGTTGCTTCTAGGTTTCTAGAATAGGCTTCGCTTGTAATTCAACTAGGCCAGTTTTACCTGAATATTGCATTTTTCTGGCAAATTGCAGTTTTGAGCTTCAACTAAAATTGCCAGCACGTATGTGCTTTGGAACCTTCAGTCTTCTTAAAAAGAATAATGTTGTTTTATATTGGTCCTCTGTATGTTTTGAAATAGCCATGTTTTTAGGCGATAAAGCATCGGATTGTTTAACCTTTGAAATGGTGAAAGTTTTCTCATTATTTGAACTGAATTAGAGTTTCAATTTTGACTGGTCAACTATCTTGACGATGAATAAACTGATTTGACGTCGGGAGAACGAATTTCCTGGATGCGCTCTTCTGGCACCCGTCGTTTAGGGGATGAAATACATACCTTGCTCTACATGAGATGCCAAAATTTGAAGATGGCGCTAAATAGCGGGGACATAGCATGCTGAAGGACTTCAGTTTATAAACGTCAAGTCATGACATTTCATGCAACTTTCAAATTTATCGGCATCAAAAACTTTAAAGGTCAAAATCTTCAATTTATCTCTGTTCATCTCATATAAGAAATTACAATAGAATAAATTTTAGATGTTTGAATAAAACAAAATATCGAACTGAAGTAAAGTTTTATCCATACATTCGCAACTCAGCTTGGGTTGACTAATGCATTTTGTAATTTGCTAGTGAAAATCCCTGATCCTTCTATTTATGTGTTTACATTCGAATTTTAAAGAAATCAAGAATACAATGCAAAAGCCTTGTTTGATGTAGATCGCCTCCTCTCTAATAGAACTGATTCGGTTCCTTTGTGATACCAGTATAAGTATATTTCACCATCCTAGCAATAGAGGAGTTACTGTGAAAAAAGCCCATGAAATCACAGTATGTATTGCATTACGCACATTCTGCTGATCCAACATTTCTTTGTTAAACTTGATTTTCATTTATCCACAGGAAATGAAAAATTGAAATTGGCATCTCTAGAACTTGTATTACCACTAAGTTTGTTAAGCTTTTCCAACTGTTAGTTGTCAATTGTTTCGCAGGAACGCCTGCTGCTTTCTGTGTTGCCTAGGCACGTGGCCATGGAGATGAAAGCTGATATCGAAGGAGATAGGGGGCGGCAGTATACCCAGTTTAGCAAGATTTATATCCAACGCCATGTTAATGTGAGGTGAGATGTGTCAGCCAGTCTTTCTTTTTAATTATTATTGGAAAGACTACTGCTATTCATATCTATGTTAATTTGCTGATAATATCTATGTTACTGCTGATAATATCAAGTTTCATGTTGTCCCATTTTCTGAAATGTTGACAACCTAGCCCTAAGTGTGCGATGTAGGTCCCATATTCCAGTTGACATTTGCTAGTCACATTTCTGGGGGATCTCATCTTCCTAGTGTGACAAGTAGAAATAATTCTACGCTGTTTTCTATAGACACCTTCTGTTGCGTTTCATTTTTAGTTGGTGTCATTTTATTAGCACTTTGATATTCAGGCTTACAGAAAGGTTCAATGTATCCCAAGCCTAAAGATTGAAATGAGTGTGCCTAAGGATGGTTATTGAGAATGTCTAGGCTTCAAGCAAACTGCAACTGTGATTTTAAAATTCTATAAGATTAAATTTTTTGTGCAAAATATCTCTCTCTCTCAAGCACTCTATCGCTTAAACAATTTTTTCATTAACTGCAAGAAAGTGTTTCAATGTGTGTAGACCCTTCTCCTCCCCAAACCCCCTAAATGTAGCAGAAGGAACCGAAAGAGTAAGTTTGGCAGGTCATTGGGATTTCGTGGCTTTGAACAGTTTTTGCATTGAGTAGTACCTTCAGAGTACATGGACGTATGAAACGATCCTTGTCATTCTCTCACTTCAACTTCATTGTTTGTATATTTATATGTGTTAGGTACCATTTTAATGTGCATATAATTTTTTCGGAAAACGAGATTCATGAATGAATGAAAAACTAGAAATCAAGTCAAATGTGCGTACATCTTGGTAAGGAGGCTGAATCCATAATAGCTGACTGCTAGATTCCACCTGGGTTGGGGTGAGAACAATATCAGTTCGTCTAATCGTGCTTTCATTTTGTTTATTTTCCAGTATATTGTTTGCTGATATCGAAGGTTTTACTAAGCTTGCATCGCAATGTACAGCTCCAGAGCTTGTCAAGATTCTAAACGAGCTTTTTGCCAGATTCGACCAGTTAGCTGTAGTAAGTTTCTTCCTCCTTTTTTCCAGTTTATTCCAGCTTGTTTTTCTCTCATGATATCGATAAATTGCCTCTTCACTCCATATGTTGGGCGAAGGAGATAAACTACATACATAGGTCAAGCGGAGATGGGTTTTCTCCAGGCAGGGTGGTCGAGAAGCCATTTAGGCCCGGTTTTTTTCTCTTTTGAGGCTTGTAAAAGTCCCACGGTTGCCAGACATCAGTCTTGCTCCTGCGCCTCTTCTCGACAGCCTTGCCTGCAAGTATATACCTCCTGGAAATACTTTAGGAAATTTTTTTGCAAATAGGCTTCATAATGCTAGGGTCGCAAGATTTTCGTAAATAAATATATAAGCATAAATAAATACATGTATTTATATACATGTTTTTTCTTAGTAAATGAAATCAACAACTGAGTGTTCTGCTTTTAATGTTATGCCGCTTATTTAATTAAAATGCAGGTGTGTTTAAGTAAAATAAAAGCTTCGATTTATCAGAGACTACCCATTATTTCCCTTGATTTTTACTGTCAACGTTTGCTGTTAGGCCATTGTATATTTCACTGACTAGTTTTTACCGAAGGCGAGGAATTGAAGATTTTACTTTCTTGCGCAAAGCAACATTTTAACTTTTTATCCCAAAAAGTACTTTCTTGAGTCAAAGCAATTTTTACTGACTTAAACATGCCCTGCATTTGCATGGATGCATGTGATTGTCATCGTAGCTATGTTTCGTGATATCTTGTCGTAATTTGTTTCTCGTAATTTGTCGCAATTTGTCGTAATCGTATTGTTCTCTGTTCCGCAATCCTAAGCGGTGAGCATCTGTTTCTAAATTTAGCAACCCACTTTTTTGAGTTATTCATGGCACTGTAATTGGCTCGCTGCCGCTGCTTACTTGATATATATTTTGAAGGCAATTGTAATAAAAACCGTTGCCAACGTTAGGATCTAAAATTCTTCAATCTTATTTGTGCCTTGGAAACCCGGCTGTATTGTGATGACACGGCTGAATGCAAATGCGATTCCAGTTCACCAACGGTTGCAACTCGTATTTTAGACTTGCCGAAATTCTAGATAATCTTGTTGATCTCTCGATTTTCATAAGTAACACCCGTTTCTCTTTCCACAGAACAATCACTGTATGAGAATTAAGATCCTTGGCGACTGTTACTATTGCGTTTCGGGCCTACCAGAGGCGAGATCAGATCACGCAAATTGCTGCATTGAAATGGGTCTCGATATGATTGATGCCATCGCGTATGTTCTCATATTTGATTTAAGCATACCCCTAAAGTGTATTCGGCCTTTTTTTTGTACTGTATCCTGCGAGAAACAGTGTTATTGTTTGTAGTCCTACTGCCTGTTTGAAACTGTAGTAAATAGTAGCGACTGTGTTTCCCCACTCATATCATAAAGGGTTAGCAGACGTGCCAGGCATATAGATAACACGAGGCTCATTAAGATGAAATGTTTATATGGAGATACTGACTTTATATATATTTATATATATTATATATATATTGCAATTTTCAATTACCAAATGATAACGTAGAACTACATTTCCTGCCAAAAATTTTGGTACACTTTGTTAAAATTTATGTAAGTTTGTTAACATTTTTTGTTATCCTAGTTGTTTTACTAGTTGCATAACCGTGATTCTAGTTGTGGCGAGAAGCTGGTCCATGTTATCTACGTAAAAGATGTAAGCTATCTTTCCAAACGTAACAGCACATTCAGCTTGAAAGCAAGAAAGGTGTCTGCGGTATGTATTTTAATCTCAAATATTTAGGATTTGAAACTTTAACTATTTTTGTGCAGGGTTGTCCGGGATGCGACCAAGGTTTCCACTTTGAACATGCGCGTTGGCATTCACTCCGGCAAAGTCCACTGCGGAGTCTTGGGCTCGAAAAAATGGCAGTATGACGTGTGGTCGAATGACGTCACAACTGCGAATCACATGGAATCTGGTGGCAAGCCGGGGTAATTATCAATGTGTCTCTTTGTTTTCCTATTATTTATCTTCTTGTTACGTTCAAATTTCATTAAAACACCTTAATAATGATTATTATACCCATTGAACAATATTGCTTGTCCAAGATTTAAAAGACACCATAAAGATTGTTTTTTATTTTAGTTTTTTACAACTTAACCATTCTGAATGGCAACTGTGACGTATATTTTCGATTACCTGCTGAAAGAAAAACTTGATCCTAAGCAGCTGTGACTCGGCCTCGATTATTTGTAATTTGTTCATTTTTCTCTTCAGCAGAGTCCTATTGCTCTGACTTTGTTTCGAATTGTTTTTGGTTACAGGCGCATTCACATCACAGAAGTTGTAAGACAGCATATTGGAAGCGATTATGAGGTGGAGGACGGTCATGGCTATGCAAGAGACAAATATCTAGCCGATAATGCAATTAAAACCTACTTTATCATTGCCGATCCAAAAAGAGTTAAACATGTAATTCCTTCACTTATATTTGTTTACGTTGAGCTAGGGCTCCTCACCCAGAGTATTTTTACTATTGAAGTCTCACAATGCTTTTTCTACCTAATAATTTTTTTCTTGGGAATGTTGATGTGTTAGAAAGCACAAAACATTTTTTTGGAACGATGAAATTTAAAATACACAGAAAACTACAATGAAGAATGTATAAACTGTTTGCTTGAAAAGCAAAGAACATTGTTGAGTTCTCTCTCACATCGCAATCCAAATTTACACTGAGACTGAAACACGCCATGTTTGTCATGTTGTCGTGTCATTTTATGGGTCAAGAAATTCATGAAAGAAATGCACGACAATACAAAAACTGTTCCCAACCGAACTAAAAATAATACCACACACACAAAACAAACTAGCCTGCGCGCAGTATTTGTTGCTGTTGCTGAACGAGGAATGTAAAGACTGCGAATCAGCAAACAATTATTCTTATTGCCGACTCAGCAAAATGCTAATTTACCGGAAATTGCCCAGTGATTAGTGGAAAAAGATTTTTTCCAAAAAACATAGTTGTTACTAATTACCATTGACTTATGCAGTGTGCTTCATCGACAATTATTCCAAAGCATGCTTCCTTGTAAACATCGCGTGACAGTATTTTTCGCTATCTTTCCAAGGAAAGCATCGACTCCGGGGAAGAATAAACATATGAAATTTTACTGAAATAAACATCATTCCCTTTAAAGAAGTTGCGAAGGATGGTAACTTGATCATCGTACAATTTCGTAACTTGGAAAAAACAAGATACCGTCAGAAGAGACTCTCTTAATTTGTCTTCGTTCCACTCCAACTTTCCTTCGCTGCTGCCGGTCGCCATCTTGCGAGGCAGTGCAGCCTGAGAAACAATGCAATGTTGTCCCAACCAATGATTTTTACGGTTCGGACAATTCCTAAGCAGCTTTTGATTGGTTCATAGGACAATAGGTAAATTTAGGCAAATATGAATAATCTACTGCTGATTCGCAGTCTTTACATT